>NC_070629.1:10186684-10497934 GCF_947347685.1 Pleuronectes platessa
ATCTCTTGCAGAGGATTACTCCTTCTCCCAGCAGCGATGGGTAAGTAATTATGGTCTTTCCAATTTAGAGACAGTCTCTTCCTCTTGAGGCTTCAGCTACAGTCAGATTCTCGCTGGCAGATTTCTTAGTTCTGCAACTTGATGTCTAACATCTGAACAATAAGAAGATCTGCTGATCTTCTTCATTTAAGCACCACTTTGCATTGCTCTATTCCCTCCACATGTGTATCTGCGCCTGACACCATACCATAAAAGTAGCAAACGCCAGACTCTGCCATCAATTCTTCATGAAGCAGATCTGGTGTCTCAGACGTCAGCCCTGAGGTGCTCCACACTACATTGTCTCCTGTTTGAAGAATGAATTTCTCACCTTTACTTATTTAAACGTCTCTGAGCACACATTTTCTAAAGACGTGTCATCCCTTTGATTGCCTGTGCCCTGCTCTATACCCCCAACAGGTTCAGTGATGTTGGACTGGAGGCTATCGTGTCTTCTTCTGCAGGCAGCTGTGCTGCTGTTGCTCAGCAAGGGGGAGAGGATGTGCCCCTCGAGTTGTCGCTGTGAAGGAAAGATTGTTTATTGCGAGTCTGGCATCTTTCAAGACATCCCAGAAAACATCACCACGGGCTGCCAAGGTCTTTCTCTGCGTTACAACAATCTGCTAGTCCTGCTGCCGTACCAATTCGCCCACCTCAACCAGCTCATTTGGCTTTATTTGGACCACAACTCCATCAATGCAATAGACGCGTTAGCCTTTCATGGTGTGCGCAGGCTCAAGGAGCTGATCCTCAGCTCCAACAAAATAAGCCACCTGCACAATAAAACGTTCAGCGCCATACCAAACTTGAGAAATCTGGACTTATCCTACAATCAACTGCAGTCACTTCAACCAGAGCATTTTTATGGTCTGCGTAAGCTACAGAATCTTCACCTTCGATCCAATGGACTGAAACAGATCCTCATTCGATCGTTTCTGGAATGCCGCAATCTGGAGTTTCTAGACTTGGGTTATAATCGTTTGCGAAGCCTCACCCGTACAACGTTCTTAGGTCTGTTCAAGTTAAAAGAGCTTCATTTGGAGCACAACCAATTTTCCAGGATGAATGTCTTTATTTTCCCACGCCTTACCAACCTCCAAACTCTTTATTTGCAATGGAACCGTATACGATCCATCAATCAAGGCGTCCCCTGGACCTGGCATAAATTGCATAAATTGGACCTGTCAGGAAATGAAATCCAAATGTTGGATCCAGCAGTTTTCCGGTGTATGCCAAACTTACAAATACTCAATCTGGAATCAAACAAGCTGAGTAGTGTGCCTGAAGAAGCTGTGGCCGCGTGGACCTCCCTGAACACCATCAGCCTGGCTGGTAACTCCTGGGACTGCAGCCCCGGCATCTGCCCTCTCATGGCATGGCTCAAAACCTTCAGAGACTCCAAAGATATCAGCATGATATGCAGCAGTCCCAAGTCTGTGCAGGGAGAAAGAGTCGTGGATGCACTGAGAAACCTCTCGACATGTGTGGATGTTTCGGGTGTGTTTACAACCACAGCCCTCATCATCCTGACTTCTGCCCAGGTCGTGAATGCCACAACTCACCCCACTCCCTCTGGTGTTTCAGATCTGACTCGTACTGAGTCACCGGCACAGAGATTAACTCCTTCACCTGTCCCTCATAGCTGGACGGCCAGAAAGACAACAGAGTCCACAACCACGAGGTCTACATCAAACATCCCCCCTGAGCCCCCAACATCAACCATCCCAGAGCTACAGTTTGAACATATGGCTTTCCACAAAATCATTGCAGGCAGCGTAGCCCTGTTCCTGTCATTGTCATTGATCCTTCTGGTTATTTATGTCTCATGGAGGCGCTACCCCAACACCATGAGGCAGCTGCAGCAGCACTCAGTCAACCATAAGCGCAGGAAAAAGGCCCGAAAGCAGGAGCAGGATCTTAACTCTCAGCTGCAAGAGTACTACCTGAGCTACCATTCAAACTCAGAGACTATGGACTCTTTGGTGACCGAGACAAGGCCTTGCACATGCACCATATCAGGATCCATAGAATGTGAGGTCTGAGCTCCCGGCTCCATTTTAGGAGACTAGAAGTGGAATTGCAAAGCAGAGGTTAATATTTTTTTTCCACCGGATTAAGTGGTTTTATCTAATGTGAGATGATAGATTCTG
Organism: Pleuronectes platessa; assembly: GCF_947347685.1. Classification (NCBI taxonomy): domain Eukaryota; kingdom Metazoa; phylum Chordata; class Actinopteri; order Pleuronectiformes; family Pleuronectidae; genus Pleuronectes; species Pleuronectes platessa. The sequence continues at coordinate 10,188,874 of NC_070629.1, forward strand.
CCGCACTGAAGGAAGTACATCGTACAGCCTAATTATGTTCACAGAGACGAAGACTGGAACGGAGAGTTATAAAGTATTCGGAGAGAGCTAATTATCACCCTGACTGACACAGGAACAGCGGGGTGATCCAGGTTAGCTCTGTGCAATTTCACGTAGCAACTGGACCTCTGCTACAGTATGAGCCAGCTCTGAAGAGAGAATGACCATATTCTTAGTCAAACTGTATTGCCATGAAAAAACAAAGCCACTTTTACTTGCTCTTTTACTTTTTCTTTTTTTTTAGTATGTAGCTTGTAAAGCATTTAGGACTTATGTGTGCATCTTTGAGTGTATGTGTGTGTTAAGGAGATCATCAGATGATCTCCTGGTTTACTGACTTCTTGTAAGATGAGTTACAGAGTTACAGATTCTGTTAAACCACTGTAGTGCAGCAATTAGAAGAAGCGCTACCACAAAACCAGAGGGAGCAATCATAGAGAGAGCATCTTGTCCTGAGATCGTTTGCATGAATTCATTCTCCTTCCTCTCTGTCCTATAAAATTATAATTTGTTATTGACAGAGAAACATTCAGTGTGGTCTCACACGCCACTCAAACCTGATATATTTAAAACTCATGAGTCTGATCTCAGGACTGATATTAGCCAAGCTCTAAAAATCAGTCAGGTTGATGTTTGAAAAGCGATGATCTTGATTTTTCATACAATAACTTTTGTATTAATTATTTATTTCATTGTGAGTATGCATTCTTTGTGTAAAGACATATTATGGATACCAGGCATTCTATGTGATGATGATTGTATTATTAAAGGAACCACTGACAATTGATGCCAAATTGTGTGTGTGATGAGGTGCATCACGTGTAGAAGAAGAAATCACTCCATATCCATGCATTGTTCCCCCTGATATTACACACTTCATTGGATTTGCTGCCGCGTCTGAGGGAAGCCGACACATTTTCCATTATGTGTCTTGTTTTCTGGCTCTCTTCACTTCTGTCGTCTCCTGGCACTCCAGCTTCAGCAGCGCTATCGATTGTATCTGTGTTACGCACCTCACACTCAGGGAAGGGGGAAGGGCTCTGTGTCTGTCCCAGAGACATAAGGTGTAGAAATTAGCTTTTTTTTTCTTTCAGTCCGCTTTTTGTCAGGGGCAGATCCAGGGGTGGGTCCAGGGGGCACTGGCCCCAGCTGAAATATGAAAACTGCACCAGCCCTGTGAGCATAATTTTTTATGAAATAAACTAGTCACTTACCACCAATACTAACAATAAATATGAATTGTACAGAATTTTTATTTTCTAAGCTTTGTACCCTAATAATGAGGGCCTGGTCACACATATGAGAATGCAATGGGAATATGACGGGGTCTAAGGTCACCAAAGTTGAACTCCATGTGAAGCCATGTTGCAATTTGCCTCGCCACAGGAAGCAAATGTATTATTCTCCCCCTCGCCCTCACAGATCGGAAGTGAACGGAGGGGAAAGGTTCAACAAGCTGAAAGATTGGCGTATGTGTGACCAGGCCGCAAGTAAGTAGATAATGTGCTTGAACAAGGAACAGTTTTCAAATGTATTCAATGATGTGTGGATTTGCTCTCAGCTATAGAGCTAACAGTACACAGGGAATGACTTAAATGTGCACCTAACTGGATCAGGAACCTTACATAGGACATATAATTGGCCCCTCTGTGTAAATCTTGGCCCCTTTATAGCAACTGATATAGAAAAATCCTAGACCCACCGCTGCTTTTAGTGCAAAGTAGACGATGCCTGTCTTCGCTTGTCAACGTGACAAAAAAAGTGTCCACTTCCTGAAACCAAAAACAGATTAGTAATCTGCCTTTATCTCCCCATGTAGTCTGTGTCAGTTTTGAAATATTGCTCTTGTGCAGTGAAAGGCAAGAAAGAATCAAGATAGGCTACTGAGGGACAGTGGGTTTTATGGGTCAAGGCAGATATGTTATTAAGAAGATATCACCCACCTTGGTGCGTCTCCCCCTGCTCCTTCCTTCCGTCCTCTTTCTGCCTCCTTTCTTTTTAGTCTACCCGCTGTGAGGAGAGAAATTGTGCCAGGGGACACAATGTATTAAACCAGGTAGGTTTAGGTAGCGCCGGTGCCACCACATAACAGCTGTCCTAACGGCATGTTTTTCCCTGTGTGAGTCCTGTTGAAAGCAATAATCCACAGATTACTACAGTCTTTCATATACAGTAAACCACAGCTGTTAGCTCTTTGCTTTGGCTTGTTGTGAAGTAAACTGACACTTGTCTCATTATCATCCATTAACATGTTCACACATCTCCTGTGTAGTATAACGTTTGTGACTAGTCAAAGGTTGTTCAGATACGGATTTATGATCTCCCACAATTCCTTTTCTGAACATGACTCAGGCGTTCTGTATCCTCCAGGCAGGCACAGAGGCACGCTGCCAACAGAATTTATATCCATATATTTAGTTTCCAGGACTAGCATACATGATGAATTTGTTTTCCAGGCCGATGGGAAAATCTGCGAGGCCCGTATGCGAAAACATTAACACCAACACGACAAATGATTTGTTGATCTTTTTTTGTCAGATATTGTAATTAGTCTTTGATTTGTCATATTGTGACTGATGAAAAGCAATTTGCCCTGTTTTGAAATCTTTTGGTGTTGTGTAGCTAAGAAGGAAAAATAACTGCTGTGGTCGGCATCTTGCAGATCATTATTGAGGGTATTTGTTTGGATGAAATATTGTGGGAGTGCACAGTATTGACTTAGAACAACAATGCACAAATAGAAGCAAACTCCACCAGTAAAATCAGAATCAAAAAGAAAATCACCAAAAACGCAGTTTATGTGCTCAAGGAGGGGAATTTTTTTTTTTTTATCTAATCAAGGCAGCTTACGTAGGATACCACAGGGCACTCTGCAAAAGAAAAACAAAGAATCAGTGAAATCATGCCTGGAAACACCTCCTGTCAACACTCTCTGTGTGAGGTAACATGCTCAGCCCTCACTCGCAGGCACAACATTTTGGATTTACATATCAAACTGTGGATCTTTTATAAAGTCACATGTGAAACATTATACCATCTTTTCCAAGGTAACTTTAGAGATTTAAAAGGTAGGTAAAGGTTTGCAGCTTAGAGTTTTGATATCAATACTTTATTTCCATTTAATATCTGATTTGAAGCAATAACTTAACATCTACTTTCCATCTCAGAGAAAATTGGAACCATTCTAGTCGTTATCAAGCTGGAAACAGCAAACGTTTCCTCAGACAGAGCTGAGGAACCAAACCAGTGCAGCTGTACAACTAAATAATATTTGACCCCTTTAAAATACAATAAGGGAGAAAATCCTTTTTTTGTATTTTAAATGCCACATCCCCCAGGACATTCAAAAAACTACTCAGAACTCATCTTATTATAAATTGATATGACCAGATCTGATACAATCTTTCCTTGTCTTTGTCTCTGTCTCTTTAATTATGTCCTTCTTCCTCACATATGCAAAGCGTCCTTGGGTCCCTTGAATAGAGCTTTACAAATTTAGGTTATTTTTTCATAATCTAAATCAATATGTGACAGTCATTGTTGATATAATAGTGCATGATCACAAATAAATCAATCAAACACAGAGAAGTATAAAAAATACTTTGGGTAAAACTAAAATACTAGGGCGAACGGTGGCAGGGTAGATCTCTGAAAACTTCGCTGCGGAAATCATGTTTTTGTTCACAGCACCAGTGCCTGGCCTTGTTGTCAAAAACTTCTATGCGTACGACCTCTTTCATCATGAGATATTTGTTTTGATTTTGTGAATGTCTGAAAACAGCTATTTAGCAGATGTGAGTGGTATTGAGCTTTTCATAGAATCTCAGCAAGGAAGAGACATTTCCAAAATGTTGAACAATTACCTTGAGCAAAGATTTATTTTGAAATAACTACAAGCAAATCTGTTGTGCTCATGTTTCGTGAAGTTGTGCAAATGCTTTCAGCTCCTTTCCTCGAGCATATTTCATTACTGCGCTGCTTATTGCTTTTGTACTTACCAGTCTACCATTCACTGGAAGGGATTTCTTCAAGGATGATCGAGCCAGAGAGGTCTTAAATTGGATAAAATGAGCTCACCACACAGAAGACTGTCTTTCTTCCGTTTCTCCTTCTTTCTTTCCTTCTTTCTTTCAACACCTAATGGCATCTACATCTACTCTCATACGCATTCAAGGATCCTACAGTAGCTTTAAGCTGGCTAGTCAAAATAATGAGTTCCAGGCTGTTAAATTCAAATGATTAACGTCAGCTCAAAATAGAGTCAGTGAAGTATGAAGGCATTCAAAGACACTTGTCACAGTTTGGGGGGTAAAGAAAAGTAGTCTCCTGTCTCCTGGGCTCCAAAAACAGTATTTCTTTGTTTCTCCACCTTTTGTGCGCCGTATGTCACCTGTAAAACTCATCTGAATACTGATGTTGTACTAATACTCTCAGAGGAGAAAGAGCTAAGCTTTATTTCTTCATGCCGTGGAGGTGGTGCTCTGCGAGACTCTTGTATGCTGCAACAGTTTTCTGAGTAACATTGTTGTTCCCATGAGATGATAGCAGAGGTTTGGAGAGAATTTTGAAATCATTTCCATTAAAATGATTTTGTTCCATAATAGATTCTGTCCCTTTTATCTTTCCAATCCATTACTCACTTGAAACTTGAAGATTTACAGGGTGCTTAATGAGGAAGAAAGAATTTAGATTGATCCACATTTCGTCTTAAAGCTGAAAGGAGGTTGAAGCTCACATTCGTCAACGTATACATTCATTTTCTGATCTTGTATGGTCAGTGTGTGTATTCGTGATAACATTATTAACAAGGTTTTTCACAATAAAATACCTTTCCAATACAGTCAAACCCTTTCAGCAGTATTGCATTGAAGTGGAAAGGTTGTTCCAAACATCTGGTATAATTTATGACATTTTATGAATGACTTTCTCCTGTGAGATCAGGGATCACGGAGCAGTTTGGTTGAGGTCTACTAAACATCAGGAAATCATCTGAAGCATAAACTCAGTTAACAGCTTGACCTTTACAGCTGTGGTTTTACTTCCTTTTGACAAAATGTCTGCTACAGTCACAGCCCAAAGTGATATTTATATAACTTGCAGCTACAGATTTAGAGCCTGGGTTAAATTATCTTGTCGCTAACACAGCCTGTACATGCAGACTCTATGATGTAACAGTAACATAGTGCTTCCTTTTTGAGGTCTTACCACATTGTTTCATTGTTTCTTTGATTTATTTCCTCGGATGCTTCAACAGCTCTGCCTCCCACACCAGGGAAATCAAGCAAAAGCCAACAACAATTAAATGTATACGATTTATACGCAGCACAGCAAGCCATGTTGTTGTTTCCTGAGTAATAAAGCAACTAAGGTACCTATAATAAAGACACCGTGGCAGTGTCCGCGGAGGATCCACCGTGGAGGCAAAAGAGGGAAGTCATTCAATTTCTGCGAGAAACCTCTGGTAGCTTCATACTGTTATGTACACACACACTGACACAAATGCAGAAACACACACAGACACACACTCACAAACGCGCGCACACACAAACACACACACACACACACACACACACACACACACACACACACACACACACACACAACTCAAACTCTCCTTTCAAAAGACAGTCTTGTGGTTTGACAGCTGCCTGTGTGCCTGACAGACAAGCTGACACAACAAAATTGGAACAAATAAATAACAACAATAAATAAATCATGTGAAATGTACACATCCTATCCAGATCCTCTCTATGGACACTGTTGGTACTTAAATCAAGTCGAGCTGAGATAAAATGCAGCATGACCGAACATTTGGAAGAAGAATACATGTTGAGTTTGACTCCTGCAAGAACACGTTGAAATTGCAATAAAGAAATAAATAAATAGATATAAATAGATATATATATATAGACATAAGTGCTGTGATTTCAAAATGCTGCATGTAAGAGCACAAACACTGCCATTATAAACGGCTGTAAAATATTGCTCTTATTACGTTTTTCCTGCTTAGGGCCTCGTTTTGACAGAAGTCCCTCAGGCTCGGCGCCGTGGGCTCCTCTGCTACTGCATGAATGATGGCAGAATTAGTGCAGCAGAGGCACACACTGCCATGGCACTCTGAAGCACCCCAATAAAGATAAAAAGTAGCAAAACCTTTATTACCACCGGGACCTCACATTGAAGGTTGTTAGAAGAAAATAAGTTACACAGGAATGAATGGGCGCTGGATTGCTGTTGGATCATTGAGGTCTCAGAGCCTTTAAGAACTTGCACCTGACGGCAGCTGGGATTGTCAGCCCACAGGACCCTGACTGATCCCTCTGTGGCACATTCTTCTTCGGATGTTTGTAAAGTGGCGTAGAGTAATCTGTGCCATCCATTGACCTCCACTGGCCACTAAAGAGTTTTGTGACAACATCAGCGTTGGCCGGATGCAGATGACACCCTAGCATATATAATAAAACCACAGTTTCAGCAGAGCTCGTTTTTATAATTAGAATAAAGATCCATCAGCAGAAGTGCATGAATATCATAATGGAAAGTAATGTCATAATAATCCTGTTTTGTCATTTGACATGTTTTTTGGCTTGAGACAAAAATCTCTTGGTCTCATGAATCCTTCTAGAAGGATTCTTTCATTTTGGCCAGTGGGACGATAAAACTTGACAAATAACTTCAGTCAACAAACGGAACTATCTTTTATATGATTGAGGTCCAAGGTGTGACAATCCAAACATTCATCTGTCATCACAACTGTTGTTATTGCCGACCCGCCTCTTTGCTGCTGATTGAAATTGCCAGTACTTTTAGTTTTTCAGGTTTTTGGCTGTCAGACTTGAACCTTTGTATATGGATTTTTCAAAAGCTGCTTGTGAGGATGTGTCTTCTGGTGAGAGCTGCTGTGGTTTGATAATAGTGATTATGTAAGTTTTCAATCACTCCAGAGTGAGAAATGCTGTTTATTCCATGAGTCACATATACAATTGGCTTCAATTATATATTTACACCCAGTTAAAGCACACATTCATAATTTGTTATTGCTCTATATTTCATTTATGAATGAGAGTTTGATTATAAAAGAGTAAAGATAGATCATCATCACTGTAATTTATTACTGTGGCAACAAAACTGAAATAATTAATTAGTGGCTCGCTGAGGAGCATTTATTTTTGGTGACACCAGTGCCCTGATTGCTTTTTCTCTGTTAGGTATCTATTGAATTATATTCATTCGGATATAATTAGCATGATTCCCATTTTAATGTCTTATACAATATGTAAATATTTCATATTAAAACATGGCTGTAATATTCATGCAGTCATCTCAATAATATTATCATAATTTGTGTAGTGATGTGCAGCGGGTGCAGTGTATTGCTTTGCCTGGTTACATCAGAAAAAGATATTTAACATCTTAACAGATTACTTATTTGAATCGAGACGTGCACACATGTAAAAATGCATGTATGCATGTGTGAGCAGTGTGTGAGTCGACATTACCAAGAGGCGGTGCTGATTCATTGGTATTTGTTGAAATGTGTGAGCTTGACATGTTTGTGGCTCTGACCCCTCTAGAACAACTCTGGATTCTGAGAATTGCTTTGAGTTTTTTCCACTTTGTTGTCTGTACATGACATCGCGTATGTGCATTCAAATTGTAAAACTAGCATACAAATAAATAAAACATGCTCATCTAATAAATTCATGAATTAGTAGCCGCACTTAGCTGCATGCTTAAGAGTTTGATTTAAAGAAACGGCGGATGATTTTCTATCACTTTGTTTATATCAACATTAAACCTGATGAATAAATAAATAAATCATAATGAAAATATATACATAATTTTAAAGAAGACTAAAGGTTTACAGCCAAGCCAATCGCTCTTTGATGCTGCATTTAGGAACAGCATTGCTTCAAGCTAAAGGCAAATGTCAGTGTGTATAATCTTAACCATGTTCATTATCTTAGCTTACTGTTAGTACAACAGCGTTTGCTGAGAGGCTGGTGGGGATGTAGACTTGCAGGTGTTTAGTCATGAATCTAAAAAAAAAGTTAAGTTAATATTTTAATAAAGATAGAGAACTCAATTATTCCTGAGGGCAACACACTTCGTTAGTATGTTTATTTGAAAATTACATTTTTATTTGAAAATACGTTAGTTCTGTCAATGAACTAAAGCGAATTGAAAGTAATAATAACTATATTGGAATACTGGATATAATAAGCTTGTATTCTAATGCTAAATGCAAAATACAATGCTGATGTGCTTGAAACAATCTTTTGTGTTTTATCCCTCATGAAAAGGAATTGGTTGAATGCTAACATCAGTTGTTGGTCTAATTAGAGCTTATTGAAACTTGGTCCCATGTCCCTCCAGATTCCTATCTACCCATTGTCCTTCCTGTCGATGATCAGTTTGGGAGCAGTGTAATGAAATCAGTTTGAGTTTCCCACCCTGAGCGTAACGTCAGAGCAAAATGACCAACATGTGAATGTGAGCTGTGTCTCAATTCAGGGACTGCATTTGAAGGCTGTCCCATTTCAAAGGCTCCTTTAAATGCAGCAGATGAATGTGGTCCTTCCATCCGTTAGAAAGAAACGAAGGCTCCAATGAGTGGATCCATCCAAGTATCGCGCTTCAACCCAACCGAGCAGCCTACATGTTAAATAACCGAGGGGTGTCCAAACTTTCTCGACGTGTCCAACTTCAGCTCTGTTGCTAGGCAGACCGTGTCCTCCCAACGACGCAATCCCTGAACTGAGACGCAGCCAAAGTCTATGGTGCTGCAAAGACTGAAAGTCAGGGGATCTCAAAAGTCAATTACAATTCATCCTGTAGCCAACAAACTGACATTGCCACCCCACACGGCCATGCTGCGAGCATGACTAAATAATTAACAGCCGGGCTCTGTAGATTCTACTTAACGTTACACTGGAGTGTAGAGTGTTTATTAGAAGCCAATTCTTGCAGCACATTTGGAACTCCATTGTGTATTTACAGCACAAGGATGCTGTGTGTGTCAAACAAAACAAAAGTGCCCATGTCTACTACAATGATGGAACATGTCATCCAGCAGCAGCAACCAACAGTGCAGCTCATTAATGGGTTTTTAGATGAAAACGGCACAGAGGAGTCAGCTTTAACAGGCTGTGGCTACACAGACAATACACACGGCTCTCTGCTGGTTTTGATCCTCTCAAAGGGTTTCTTTATAACAAGACAAACATAGAAATCCACCAGACCTAAAGCTAAGCCTGGCATTAAGATGCAGATATTTTACTAAAAGTTTGGCTTGGAAGTGTTCTATTTATGACTCCCTCAATACATTTTTAAGTAAATCCATCTAATTTAAATAGCAAGTGATATAAGTTAAATATGGCCAGTGGCATGTGCTATTTATTTTACACAAATAATGAAATAGTGCAAGACAGACTAACACCATATACTTGTAGCCAGAGCACAATATGCCTGCTCTCACCTGGATACATATTTAATGCAACATAAGAACAATTTAAATCTATATTGATAAAACTTTAAATGCAGGAGATTGAAAGACTTATCCATAAGATGCGTAACACTGCAGATTCAAACAACTGCATCGCTGTAAGTCTGTAACCTTATGAAAGCCTCTCAGCTAATTTGTGCAGTGTGTCATTAAAACACTCATTAAACATCCTGATGAGGATTGACCCAGGCAAGCACACAGTACACACACTCTGGATATTGAGCTCCTCGACAATAACGTTTCAGCAGAAACATAACAAATGAGACCTTGCTGTTCTGAGAGAAACAAAGAGCTTTGTTTTTCCGGAGGATATTAGCTCGGCTGTGGATGAAAATAAACCTTTCAGAGACCAACGGATAACGTTTCAAAAGTTTGGATTTATTTCACCCTTACAATATCAAAATACAAGTTGATGAAAATAAGCAAATTTGAGTGTATACCTGGGACAATAAGAGGTCAACCAAACCAGACTCTCCTCAAAAATACCTCTGAAAAAACATCCTAGATCCCCCACTGAACAAAACACAACTCAAACTTTGTGCAAAGAAACCTCATTCTCCCCATGCTGATGTTGAAGCTGAACTTGGCCTGGTCTATTTACCGAGGCTGCACCCTCAGACACATCTATTGGTCTAAACCCTGAAAAATCACTGATGCAGCAGACATGGTAACTGAGGGTTAGGGTTAGTGTGGTAACAATACCTGTAATTAATACTGTAAATTATGCTGTATATCACAAATGTGCAAAAAATTCATGGAGAGTTAAGAAAACACTGGTGAATTATTTAGCTCGTAGTATGAGTACATTATGTGCAAGATCCCGTAAACTCAAGCAGTACAATGTTGTTTTTCCAAACCTGCATTATTGTCTCTAACTGTTCGTTTGAACAATTGAGTAGAGAGACCACAGATTGGTCGGCCATGCCCACCTAATCCCTAATCCTGCACAACTGTGCAATATTGATTGTGATATTTGGCACCTCTGTGTCCAAAGTGGAGTTAAAAAGCAAGAGCTTCTGCCTAGAGCGACAATTCTGTAAAATCACAAATCAAATGTGTGCGATAATTTTTTTCCTTATAACACCAGACCTATGTCAAAACTCTTATTTTGTTCCTTCCATTTCAAATTGGCAGCTGGTGTTAGAGCAGGCAGCCCAGCTACACCCTCATTCATCTGGACAGATTGTGTGGGCGTGTTAGACTGTGTGTGAGACAGAACCTTCAGAGTATTATGTGAGGTCACTCTGTAATGTCTTCTGGCCCCGTCTCGCCTCCTAACAGGGCTGCTTTATGGTTTGCAGTTTGATTTAAAGTTAATGTCAGGATTATAGAATTAATAATATGTTAAAATGTTCTGATCCATATTTTTATATTAGTAGCCGACTAAATGTCTCTGTTTAATGTGGCAGGCCACACAGAGAATTATAATCCAACTTCAGCATTACAAAACTTCACTGTTAAGGCTCAGTCATACTCACTTTAACCTGCCACCGGCTCAACAGACAGCTGTTCTCTGCAAATGAGCTCTAACACACTCTGATTAGAACCACAGTCGAGTATTTAAAGGATCAGTGTGCATAATTTAGTGACATCTAGTGGAGAAGTGTCATGTTGCAGCCTTCCAAACATTAAAGAGAACCTGTGGTAGCATTCAGTTGTCATAAAAACTCAAAAGGTGTTTAGTTTGTCCAGATTGGACTACTATAAAAAACAACGTGGAGGCCCCCGTGTATAGGACTTGTTCACGATGTAAATATTAAGTATTTAAATATAAAGGACCCATTCTAGGGTAAAGAAAACAACAATTTGTAAATTTAGGTGATTACACACTGGGGGAAACATCAGTAGTTATACTGAGGTTATACCAATAGATCCCTTTCACCTAAATCTAACACCTCTAAGAGTTGGTAGAGACAACACTGGGCTAAAGAAGAATAAATGCTGGATTTATCTTTGTCAGTTGGACAAAAACTTGTCTGCAAATTAAGGCTAATGTTGTTAAATGTTTGCTGAATGCATAAACACACCAAGGTTTATAGAAAGGTTAGGTTAATGGGAGACTTATATTACTAAAGGTCTCTCCTTTGCAAAGCATTTTTTTTCTCTCCATAGTCGCCTGTTTGCTCGTTGGTTGAACTATTAGAATTCTCTATAATTTTGTAAACTCTCATCTATTATGTTAGGTGCCTTGAGATAATCTGTGTTTGAATTTGGTGCTAAATAACAAAACTGAACTGATCCCATTCAGGGTTTCCCCGGACTCTCGACTCATGTCAGCTGGGATTGGGGCCAGCGCCTCCACGACCTTCAAGGGATAAGCAGGATATATAAAACAAACATGTCTAAACACAAACAAAAGCATACAAAGTCATATTCCGGTTTTGTAGGGGAGATGCTGTTTGTTTTGATATTGGCTTTATCCTCAAATGTTGGAGTTCACCGTTGAGGTATGGTTTACATTTAAATGTAAGTTTGGTGATACTGTGAGGTTGCGTCACGGGACTTATGGTCCTCACCACAATTGCCATCATTGCTGTTCTTGGTTCGGTCTTCAGTGTCAGTCCTTCAGGAGGTTTTTACCTGAAGTTGAATGATCTGCCGACGTCTCTGTCCCACCTAAACAAACAAACCAAATAAAACACAAAACAGAGCAGAATCATATTAAAACAAATCTGTCTTTATTTGAGACTGTTAAATTGACACGGGACGTCTCAAGGGGGCTGCGAGTTCAGCAGCTGCTAACATTTGCTCACCTTGTTTCTCGGACAATTCAAGAGCCAGAAGTCTGATGATTGATTCTTCAATCCATTTACAATAAAATGATAAAAAACAGTGTATTATAAAAAAAATCGTATAAAGCTAATTAAAAATTTTTTTGATGACTTTTGGCCCAGAGAACCCGATGCTGAAATACCAGGCAACCAAATTAAATGGGCTGTTACCTTGATTAAAATAATAGATTTTTCTTGGATTGAAAATTGCTGGAAACATTTGGGATAATACAAGGAAACAATGTAACAAAATATGTATATGTCAGGTTGTTTTTAGATATTTTAGTGTGGATGCTAAAGTAACTTATCATACCATCAAGGTTAGAATTAGCATCAGTTTCAGATTAAGACAAATTTGAGATCTGTGTTTAAAATGGTTTGGTTGAAGAGCAGCTGTAAACAGTTGGTGGAGTAGCATGAGTGTGTAGTAGCTGTGGGAGAGGTTCTTGTGTTTTCAAGAGTGTCTTGCTTTTATTACTGCCCACTCTGCCCAGCACTGACCATTAGTGCCTGACTACAACAAAGTGGAGTTCATTAATTTGTTGCTGTGTCAGAGAACAAGGACAAATAGCATCAGAAGAATGTGAGTACTCCACAAACAGTTTTCAGTGTTTTGATGAAAAATTGCCATAATTCTATGAATGATTATGTTACTGTGGAGCGTGGCTCAGCATATATGGGAGTTTCAGTTCTGCAGAAATAATTTCCTCTCCAAATGAATGCTTGTTTTTTGTCCTTATTGACTGAGGATTTGAGAGATAATAAAGCATTGCATCATGCTCGTTTTCACCGCCGGCTGTTTTCCATGAATGGTAAATGGATTTACATAGCTATTGACCACTCAAAAACTTCACTGTTCAGGTTCAGTCATACTCACTTTAACCTGTCACCGGCTCAACAGACAGCTGTTCTCTGCAAATGAGCTCTAACACACTCTGATTAGAACCACAGTCGAGTATTTAAAGGATCAGTGTGCGTAATTTAGTGACATCTAGTGGAGAAGTGTCATGTTGCAGCCTTCCAAACATTAAAGAGAACCGGTGGTAGCATTCAGTTGTCATAAAAACTCAAAAGGTGTTTAGTCTGTCCAGATTGGACTACTATAAAAAACAACGTGGAGGCCCCCGTGTATAGGACCTGTTCACGATGTAAATATTAAGTATTTAAATATAAAGGACCCATTCTAGGGTAAAGAAAACAACAATTTGTAAATTTAGGTGATTACACACTGGGGGAAACATCAGTAGTTATACTGAGGTTATACCAATAGATCCCTTTCACCTAAATCTAACACCTCTAAGAGTTGGTAGAGACAACACTGGGCTAAAGAAGAATAAATGCTGGATTTATCTTTGTCAGTTGGACAAAAACTTGTCTGCAAATTAAGGCTAATGTTGTTAAATGTTTGCTGAATGCATAAACACACCAAGGTTTATAGAAAGGTTAGGTTAATGGGAGACTTATATTACTAAAGGTCTCTCCCTTGCAAAGCATTTTTTTTCTCTCCATAGTCGCCTGTTTGCTCGTTGGTTGAACTATTAGAATTCTCTATAATTTTGTAAACTCTCATCTATTATGTTAGGTGCCTTGAGATAATCTATGTTTGAATTTGGTGCTAAATAACAAAACTGAACTGATCCCATTCAGGGTTTCCCCGGACTCTCGACTCATGTCAGCTGGGATTGGGGCCAGCGCCTCCACGACCTTCAAGGGATAAGCAGGATATATAAAACAAACATGTCTAAACACAAACAAAAGCATACAAAGTCATATTTGTGGTTTTGTAGGGGAGATGCTGTTTGTTTTGATATTGGCTTTATCCTCAAATGTTGGAGTTCACCGTTGAGGTATGGTTTACATTTAAATGTAAGTTTGGTGATACTGTGAGGTCGCGTCATGGGACTTATGGTCCTCACCACAATTGCCATCATTGCTGTTCTTGGTTCGGTCTTCAGTGTCAGTCCTTCAGGAGGTTTTTACCTGAAGTTGAATGATCTGCCGACGTCTCTGTCCCACCTAAACAAACAAACCAAATAAAACACAAAACAGAGCAGCATCATATTAAAACAAATCTGTCTTTATTTGAGACTGTTAAATTGACACGGGACGTCTCAAGGGGGCTGCGAGTTCAGCAGCTGCTAACATTTGCTCACCTTGTTTCTCGGACAATTCAAGAGCCAGAAGTCTGATGATTGATTCTTCAATCCATTTACAATAAAATGATAAAAAACACTGTATTGTAAAAAAAAATCGTATAAAGCTAATTACATTTTTTTTGATGACTTTTGGCCCAGAGAACCCGATGCTGAAATACCAGGCAACCAAATTAAATGGGCTGTTACCTTGATTAAAATAATAGATTTTTCTTGGATTGAAAATTGCTGGAAACATTTGGGATAATACAAGGAAACAATGTAACAAAATATGTATAGGTCAGGTTGTTTTTAGATATTTTAGTGTGGATGCTAAAGTAACTTATCATACCATCAAGGTTAGAATTAGCATCAGTTTCAGATTAAGACAAATTTGAGATCTGTGTTTAAAATGGTTTGGTTGAAGAGCAGCTGTAAACAGTTGGTGGAGTAGCATGAGTGTGTAGTAGCTGTGGGAGAGGTTCTTGTGTTTTCAAGAGTGTCTTGCTTTTATTACTGCCCACTCTGCCCAGCACTGACCATTAGTGCCTGACTACAACAAAGTGGAGTTCATTAATTTGTTGCTGTGTCAGAGAACAAGGACAAATAGCATCAGAAGTATGTGAGTACTCCACAAACAGTTTTCAGTGTTTTGATGAAAAGTTGCCATAATTCTATGAATGATTATGTTACTGTGGAGCGTGGCTCAGCATATATGGGAGCTTCAGTTCTGCAGAAATAATTTCCTCTCCAAATGAATGCTTGTTTTATGTCCTTATTGACTGAGGATTTGAGAGATAATAAAGCATTGCATCATGCTCGTTTTCACCGCCGGCTGTTTTCCATGAATGGTAAATGGATTTACATAGCTAATGACCACTCAAATCACCATAGACTACAGGTCACATTCACACATACACTGAACACTTGATGTAAACACAACACACACAGTCACATGCTGATTGCACTTCATCAGGGGGCAATCTGGGGTTCAACCTAAGGACACTTCAACATGGATCAAACCACTGACATCCCCGAAGAGTGGATGACCCTCTTTACTTCTTGAGATATTTTTTAAAGATATTTTTGATAGCGTCAGCATTAAATTACATCATTTCATCATAATTCCCCAATGTGTGGGATATATGAGCTGTGGTAGTAGGAGAGAGGGGAGATCTGAAGTTTTTTATCCGTATCCATCCCACCGCGAGCGAGGCTTGGGGGACCCTCCTCTCCACGGACTCTCCCCGGGTTCCAGTCTTCACTGGGTTTTAAGCACAAGAAGCACAACTTATTGGATTAGGGGATCCAGCGTCTATGCTCATATTGCTGCAGGGTGTGTGGGTTTCAATGTGTGTGTGTGCAAGTGTTTGATGGGTAATATGTTAGTGTGAAGCTGGTGATCCGAGGGAGGGGTGGAGTCGTATATATACAGGATAATTTCCCATTCACTTTCTATTTTATGTATGGGCCTTCTGGTGGAGCCCTGCCTTTTCATGTTCAGAGGTTAGAAGTTTAAGCGGGCCTGAGGAGGATCGGCGTTCTGTAAACGAAGCAGGACCGGAAAAAAGCCTCTTCCTGCTGCACACGTGGATTTAACTGCACCTGTTTTAATTGCAATCCCCGGGAAGTGTTTTGTCTGCACGGCCGGGATAAGGTTTTGGCTCACACTCTTGGCTATAGACGGACCCGGTGCTGATGATATAACTCTCCATAATTGTCAACACGCAGACAGAGATTCACAGAGTGGAAGTGATTTACTGGCACGAAACAACACTCTCTATTTGTGTCCTTGGTGCCTGTTCGGCGTAGTAACCCAGTTCACCTTTTTTCCAGATTTCCGCCCTTGCAGCGAGCGTGGGAGGTTGTATTTCCAAGCTGAAGTTAATTTCTCCCGCTTTCTCTTTCTCGTTTGCCCTCATGCACATTTTCTTTTATGGCCTCTCATAGCACTGTGGATGTTGAAATACAATCATGATAATGTACTCTCTCTAGCCGCGCTCGTTTCAATGTCTGTAATACTGAAGAATGGAAGCGTAGTTAGCAACCATTGGGAATCTTTTCCCGCTGCTGTGTCCAGCATCATTCATGCATCCTTTGATGGTAGATGTGCCCTTTCCTTGGTGGGTTACTGCTGTATCTTTCAAGCAGCAGGGTGTTGTCGAAGTTGTTGATGATGAAGGAAGGACGCCGAGGACTAAGTACTTCAGTATAACAAAGTTTATTACACAGAAGTTTCACCAGTCAAGACGGGCCTCTAGAAACCCGGAGATGCACAAGCCGAATAATGCAATCTGACGTGCGGCGGTCTTACACACATTTATATAGGGACGTTGGTTCCGCCTTGACTTCAGGTAAATGACGTCCCCCATGGGACTTTTGACTAAATAAGGGCACGTTTTTGTGTCTGAACATGAAGACACACTGGTCAAGAACATTCCTTCTGAACTCATCCATTAGCTGGTCAGAGATAATTCCCTAAGTCAAAAGTCATCCCAAAAAGTTAGAGTGCAAATAAGATAAACACCTGGAGGACTCTCCGAGAATGTCTGAGAGTCCAGAAGATAGGCATCATAAATATAAGCCTGTCTTTGTGTTTAAGGCACGTCCCAACATGGTCTACTCTAACGAATATACACGACATTACCTACTGAGATAAAGAATCCCAGATGCTTGGAGGATTCTCTGCATTTGCGTCTTTATTATTTATTCTGCAGCATGGCACATGGAAAGCACACAGGGCAGCAGCAAGTGAAAACACACTCGGCTTGGAAAGAAGGAGAAATCATAACAGTCTCACATTATAACACAACAACAGCTAAAATATATTCATCATTTGACTTAAACTATTTACACAATTATTTATATTATTAAACTATTCACACTATGGAACAATGGATTTTTTTATATATACTGAAAAACCTGAAAATGTTACAAGAATCTGAAGTCATAATGTTTATATACACTCCTTTTTCCGTTCTCTTCTCTTTTTTTTATGTTGTGTTGGATAATGTAGTTGTACCACATCTACCTCTGCATTGAGGCAGATTGAATGAACTTTAAAACATGGATGTGGGAAAACTTAGACAGGGGCTTCACCGTTTTTCAACTGGCTATAAATAGTTACATTATCGATAGTATACTGCCCTCTTGCAGTGGACATGTCGCTAGTACTTGTAAACATTCTCTGATTTCTCTGGTAATGTTGCGTCAATCTAGATTTTTTTTTTTACTGCATAGATGCGCAAGTTTTATTAGAAGGCCATCCTCCCAACAGTGAGTTACTCCTAACTTCTACTTCTAGGAGCTTTTTGAATTCCTAATGCAATCATGACAAAAAAAGGGTCTCACAGATCTTGTAGAGGCAATTTAACTGAGCTTCACCTCTTTCCTTTTTTTTTCTCAGGCATTTCATCATTTGATGACCCTGTTTGTCTTCATCTTGTCTGTGTCCTTTCTCTCTCCAAATGTGACAGAAAGTAAGTGAAGACACTGGTAAGAATTTGACAATGACTGGCAAAACTTAAAACGACACTCCCTCTGTATCTCATTACTGCACGGTGTGGCTAACGCCACCCGGGCTGCAGAGTCTATGTTTATGACGGGCAGGACATCTGTGAATAACGACCGATTGTTGCAAAGGAGACAAAAAATCAATTCCACTGTCAGAGTGGACATTTAATTGTGGAGATTCAGGGGGGTCATGAATACAGTGTGTGGTCCACAGTGTGCTGGCTGCATTCCACTCACGTAGCTCTTTGAAGGGCTGAGTGACTGCCTCGCTCTGCCAGAAGCGCCATCCTAGTCCCAGTGGCGTCCCACCTTAAAAAGACGAGTATACGAGCCTAACTGGCTCCCTGACATTGACACACGGTGACTCACGCTGCCGTGCTATTTCGGTATGGATGCTGGCAAGCCCCGGCCTTTTCTCGTAGCCTCTCTCCTCCCCTCCTTTGGTCATTTGTTTGTCTCCCGTGCAAGGTTGTTTACTTGTAATTTGGGCATCTGTCAAGGTGGTCTGTTTGCTACCCCACAGTGTGATTAGGCTACCATTGCCAAATCATGGAAGGTAGATGGGGTTATAGTAATAAGTCCTGGCTGGAAGTCAAAGCTGCAGTTTGGCTGCTTCTCATTAAGCCGCCTGTAGAGTGATAATTAAGAAAAGCTCTGGGTAGTGAAAAAATAGGTGCCGCTGTGACAGGGATGCAACAAGTTCTGCAGATTCAGGTCAGTGGTCACAAACGTATTCATCATGATTGTTCACAGTCTCTCTCCCTCAGTCGTAATGGTGTTCAGTGTCCTGGTGCTATCTGCTTGGTCCCGCCTCGTCCTGTCACACAGTCTGTTCTGCACCGTGCTGCGGTGCCAGAACCTCTTCTTACACCAGAGGGACGGACCGGGGCAGTTAACCACCTGCTGCTGAAGCGGCCGTACACCACATAGCTCAACACAGCATTTGCAGGACCATACATACACAGATTTCCAGATAAATTTACAACTATAAAGGCAGTCAGTGGAGGTAATGCCTCCACCAAAGCCCAACAGTCCCCTTATGAGAGCACGTTAGAATTCACTAGATCCTGATTTTTCAAATTGCTCAGGCTCATTAGCGGCTTTCAGACATTCTCCAGACGGACCAACACGCTGCACTTTCTCCAGAGTTTTTCTCTCAGCCCCCTGGTTAAAAAATTCTTAGAATGTCAATATGTGTGAATACAGCATGAGATCCCCCGTAGGATTCACAGCGAGCGAGTGGGTGTGTTGATGAGGTTTCTAACATGCGACAGAAACAAAATGAAAAAAACAAACAAACAAAAACAAAACAAATATCTCAGTATGAAATAGTGGTGCCACAAAGATGTCATGAGAGCTTTTGGTGATATGAGCCAACACCCATGCAGCAGAATCAACAAATCACACCCTGCCTCTGCCTGTTCCGCCACCTTTTCACCTGAACGCTGCAGAGATCTCTGTTTTGTTGGGAACATGTCTGAGCAGAAAATCTCATGCGTGAAAGTTAAACTCTGAGAAAGTCCGGACCCCACTGCAGGGACATTCTCTGGAGTTCATGTCTGTATACAGCTACCATCAGTCCCTCAAATGTGCACGCAAATCTGTATCAACATTCATGAATTATTCTCTGTGAAATTAACATAAATGTTGAAAGCATCATAAGTCAAAATGTTAAAGAAAATAAAAAATAAAATCCTGGATAAGCCCCTTTATGCTAATTAGCAGACACATTTAAATGATGGTTCTTTGGGTTGTGTCTCAGACATTCATAAAATTTCGGAGTATCCTGCTTATTTCAAACAAACGAAAAAGTCCAGCTATGCATCCAACATGCAAACACACAACGTAGTAGTAGTACAACAAAAAAGGAGCAGGGAAAGGTGCTTAATTCAGTTCTGCTTGTTGATCATGTTTCACCTCGGGCTTTACTAATTTCTTCATCTTCTTAATGAACATTATTGGCAGGACTGCATTAACCCAGCACTTAAGTTTCCTAATGGCTAACGTCATGCTCCATGCTCCCATCGCACACTGTACGCTCTCTCTCACAGTCAATACTGAGTAATTCCTCCAGCTCCTTCCCAGTTTTTGGGATCAGCAGCAGCCACAGTGGGATTTTATGCAGTGTGTTAATACACAGACGCTATAAACCACAATGATGGCTCATCTGGAGCTGGTTAACTGCAAATCAACGCTCTCTTCATGTTGGTAAATCATTCGTAAGCGTGAGCTGGTTCAGATTACTCGCCGTTTGGGGATTTGTATGATGAGCTTAATCATCCAATAAAAACTCTATATTTACAGCCTGGACGTTTCGGAAGTTGCAGCAGTCGCAGTAGAAGCGCTACACTTTGCAGCAGTGATGACACCAAAGTACAAATACACAACTCATTGACAGTGGTTGAATGTAACTAAGTACATTTGCTTAGTTACTGTAATTCAGTAAAATGTTCATGTATCTGTACTTTAATTGTTCTACTTTACTCAATGATTCGATGCATTGCGTTGCGTGTTCACATTACTTTCTTTTATGTATATTTTAAATAATTAATATAATAATTATGAGAGATGTAAATCAGTCCACTGATCTAATCAGAGCAGACAGGGAACATTAGACCCCGCCTCCTGCAGCAAGGTCACTGGTGAAGAAGAAGAAAGACTTGAAATGGATTTGGAAGAGTCACTGATGTAATGGAGCTGTACATTAGGCCACACCCAGCAAGTACGTTTACCTTTAATAACGTATATTTACTCAAGTAAAAAGGTAAATGAGTTACTTTTGTCCGTTTATTGTGCTTTTATATCAGTAAAATATTTGGCTACTTCTTCCATCACAGCTTGCTTCCCGATCTGACTCTGAGCAGCAGCAGTGTGTTGTCCTGGGTGTGTGAGGAGGGTGTGTCGTTAAGGTGTGTAGGGGGAGGGGCTTAGCAGGAGAAAAGGAACAATTTGTTTTCATTCACACAGAACTGGCTCATCTGTTCATCTTCCCTTAAAGCATTCCATTACATTCTAACTAAATTACAGCAAAACACAGTCATTGTTGTGCACAGAACGCTCAGACATGTTGACCAGTATTTTTTTTTAAAGTAGTGCAGCAACATAGTTGATGAACTACTCAACAATGGAAGGTAATCATTAATCTCATCAACTACTGTACACAAGTGTGTGAGTAGAAAACACAACCCCGGTTACCTTAAACTCTTTGTTTTAGTTTCGTTTCCTTTCCTTTTTTAAAATATAAAAGAATGAACATGTTTTCGACCCACATACCTAAGTTTCTTAATGCCATTACAGGAGCTTTGACATGTTTCCAACTCTAGGAGTGGCCAACACACGCACTATGGACAGACAGGGTGTGGCCATAGTAACTGCTGCTGAGTTTCACTTGAGAGCAAAATAGGAAGCAGTGCTGAAACACTCAGGAGTTACGTTTGCTTTGGACTCTCTCTTCTTTTGAAGGTAAGTCTGAGCTGTTTTATATTTTCTCTTTAAGCCTCCATCGCTCCACAGAAGTACACTTGATTTTCACTGTTGTTTGTACTTAGAGAATAAACTAGTGCTGCTGCTTGTTTCACATTGACAGTCACTTTACTGTCTCTAAATCCAGATAAGAGCAGTAATTCTTCTACACCAACATGCATGTTAGAGTTAAGGTAAACAACTCTATTAGAGATGTATACAGTAGAGATCTTTTCTCTTAATGTAATTAGAGTTGAAATAAGAGCATTCAAAGACAGTCAATCAAAGGATGTTGTGTGAATATTGTCTTCACTTCACGTTTTGTTAACTCTCAGGTTCACAATGGAGCCTGTATTCACAAGTATGAGGCTAAAGGTGGCCGTGCTGTGGATTCTAACAACTCTGCTGAAGACAAGTGAGTCTAATAGCGTTTCTCGGCTTCTCTTTTTCCGCTTTCTGATAAGTGAAGGGCCAGGCAAACATCATATCTGACACGTGTTTGATTGGCCCTTTCTTTACCAGTTGACTGCTTTTATCAGTGTGACCTAAATATTCTGAACATGGAGCGTAGAAAATAGCCGACGTCTGATTCGACGATCTGACAGTAACAATACTGAGTAGATTACATTGCAGACGCTCCATGAACCATGAATACATAATGTGTGTGGCAGGCAGGGCCCCCCTGCATAACATTTATATATCTGTTGCTGCTGCAACAGATTCAAGCTGCTGTGTGCATTTGTTGAGTCAGACCCGAACAGTCTTTACAGTCACCGGTAGGGAAATTAGTGTTGGGCCGCCATCCAAGCTGCCGGGTTTAATATATGAAGAACATAAAAACAGAGGTAGAATTAAATCAAATGCATGCAGCTGAGAGAAAATAAACACTGTGCATAGAGACTACACTCAAAACTCTGATCGTGTTCCACAAAAACTTCCTAAACCCTAATTTTGCACGTCCTCCTCATCGTATCAGAGGTTTACTGCTGGCCATTACGAGCCTGGATTGACTTCCAACAGTAAATTGAGAGGGAAGTGTTCTGCACCTGTCGTCTGGGCCAATGAGGAAGTGCACGGGATTTGAACACTTTTAGCCTTTAACATTAAGCTCAGTGACTGTGCTGGCTGCCAAGTTAGCTTAACTGCCGCTCCACTTCTTCACTTGGATCACAGCGTTTTTGTCCCTGAGGGGTCTTTCACTGTGTAAACATTTGACTGACTAATTTGAGCTTTTTTCAGCCTCCCTTCATCACATCTGCCACTTAAAGGAATTTCGAAAATACCTGCTTTGTTTTTGCAGCAGTGACATTAAAGTGCACAGTGGATTTAATGATGAGCTGTGTCAAAAGAGGGTCTCATCTGTTTTATCATCACGCTCCATTTAGATGTTTAGCGAACGTAAATCATCTAAATGGGAAGGAGATGACATTTTCTGAGACATTAAATGGCAATTTTGCCAAGATAAATAACTCGTGCTGAAACGTGTTGCTGCGTTATAATAATCGGCGCAGAGCTCTCACTACAATTGTCGGGCCATCAGGGATAATGACAAATCTGTGGCCATAAAGAGTGAGTCAGCAGGGCGTGTGTCACCTCAGAGACAGCTTTAAACTGCCACTCGTCAAGTGCGCTTCTCATGTTTGCTCATCTACTCACTTTTCTCCATCATTTCCCATTCATATTTTTGGGAGAATTAATGAGCCTCCAGAGATTTAACACTTAACACTTTTTTTGCCAAATATCCCACTTTCCCTGTTCTTCCTGTAAGTCCTCAGTTTGACTTAAAGGGCCGATTAGACTCAGATCACCACTCCTACTCCACCCTGAGAGTGTTGCATTTGAGAGTGAAATTAGTTTCGTTCTGTTGTTGTTGTTGTTCCTTTATTTGCCTGGGAAGATGATTATGAACACCACAGGAAGGAATGCTTCTAGTATGTTATCAAATAAACAAATCTGATCAAAATGTTTCTGTCCCTTCAGATGTGATGGAGGCGCTGGACATAACATCCTCAGGGCCACAAACCATTCAACAGCCCCTGGGCGTGACAGTCACCCTGGGGTGCACCTACACCCCCAGCCCCCAAGACACTGGTGACTTGGACATCGAGTGGTCCGACCTCAGCCCGGACATGACGCAGAAAGACCAACTGGTAGGTTTACCTTAGAGGACACGGAGGTAATTAGACATAAGCTTTCAGTAAACAACCAAGAGTGAGGCTTTCATTGTTTTTTACCTTTGGGCATTGTATGTGGAAAAACCTGCTTTGAAGATTACTCAATACACTCTTTGCATCTCAGATGATGTCCTATACAGGGGGTCATACGCACTACTACGGCGACCCCAGCAACTCCAAAAGGATCCGCTTCATAGGGGACCCCAAGGTGGGGGACGCCTCCGTCTCCATCTCGAACGTGTTGCCCTCAGACACAGGCACCTACCAGTGTAAAGTCAAGAAAGCGCCGGGTGTCGACACACGGAAAGTCACACTGGTGGTAATGGGTGAGGAGAAATACCTGAATTCCAGTTCTACCTGCTCATTCTCTCAGTCCTCTTATTCTTCCATCAGACGTTGCTCTCACCTGCTCGGAATGTCCCTTCTAGTTTCTCAGTCGGTGATCACACCTTTTGTCTCCTTTGCCGAAACCAGCCTCATTCTGCTCTTCCCCCCCCCCCCCCCCCCCACCCTCCAAGAAAAACACATCTAAATAAAAGGTTTTGTGCCATGTGTTTATATTGTTTCCTTCCTCTATAGTTCCCCCCTCAGTGCCAAAGTGTTGGGTTGATGGTGGAGAGGAGAAAGGGGGTCCTGTCTCCCTCCGCTGTGCAGATTCTCGAGGATCCAGTCCTCTCACTTATACGTGGACGAGAGAGAGCGGGGGTGCAATACCAGTCGATTCAACCCAAAGTAAGGAAAGAGCTCTTAAAAACACGTAAAGGCTTTTTCCATTAGCAGACATTCATGATGCTGAATTCACTCTCTTCTCTCCTTCAGACCAGCAGTCTGGGGAGCTGTTGATAAGAAACCACACAGAAAGCAACGTTGGAACTTATGTTTGTGAGGTGAAAAACGCTGTGGGCAAAGAACAGTGTAAATATGAGCTGCATGCATACAACCGTAAGTCTATAAAAACATCAACTCATTTCACTTTCAAGTTCGTATCCTGGAGGAAGTTTGTTTTCCTCTTTCTGCTGAACTTTGAGTGTCAGCTGCATGTGGTTAAATCACATGTACAGTCAGCTTCAATGTCATCTCTTGCAGCAACCAATAAGGCGGGTGTGATAGCCGGGGCGGTGATCGGGGCTCTGCTGCTGCTGCTGCTCCTGCTGCTTCTCATCTGGCTCCTGATCTGCTGCTGCCACAAGCGTCGCTATGAGAAGGAGGTGGCCAATGAAATAAGGTGCAGTTTTTAACTATTTCAAACAGTGCCTACTCTTAACCTGCCTGTTTGGAGAGCACTGTTCGCTTGTCCTATAAAAATCGCTCCAGATTAGCAATTATTCCTTGTCATTAGTGAGTCCCCATCAAACTGTTCCACAATACACTGTCACTTCTAATCGTTTGTGTGCTGGATGTTCTGTGCAGAGCTTTTTATAAACAGTCTGTGGTGCAGAGTGAAGTTAGAAAACGTTGTGTTCATCCTTCCTGGTTTGTCTGCAGGGGAGATTTTATAGTTAATGTTCTTCATCAAATTTTAAACTGAATTTCCTGTTTTATTGTTCACATGAGTGGTTTATATATACGTTTGAATGATTTACTGAACTGGTGTTATTTTTTAGCTCATTATATGTCAGCTATCTCAGAGGTCTGTTAATCAACTGACACAATCTTCAGACCAAAGTTCACAGCTCTCCAAAATAAATGTTTTGTAAATGCGCTCATAAAGCATTGCAGCAACGAAACGAATGTGGAGCTTTTACTTTGAAGACAAATTGCAAAAACAGGGACACATTCTGTTGTCATGACAGAGATCAGCTCATGGTTTGAACCAGTTGTCCCCTGCAGCTGTAGTTTAACAGAGGACGTAGAGGAAGACGTGTCCACAGACTGATGGCACACTTCCCTACCCCCCACTGACTTCGACAGAGAGCTGATCGCCTGTTTGTTTAATTTTGTTAATAATGAACTTTACATGGGACCAAATGGCACCACATTTTGACAACGCTCTTCCCATGACCACTAAGAAAACGTATGTGGAGTGTGAAGCCGATAAAATTAAAGTTTTGCGAGACATGCGTTCCACATACAGACAGATGTATTGTAGTAGGTAGATAATAATCCAGATTCAAAGGGTTAACAGATTGATGCCTGATTGACTTGTCTCTGCAGGGAGGACGTCCAGGCCCCAGACAGCCGACCCACCAGCAGGAACTCCAGCTTACGCTCAGTCATGGGGTACCGCACTCACCCCGGGGTGGTCTACAGCTCCGTGAGGAGCAACCTGCCCAAAAGCAGTGCAAAGAGAGGCATTGATGGGATGTTATCACCGGCCACTGCAGGACACAAATCTGCTGAGCTCCAGTACGACCATAAATATGGGTACCCTGTGTAGCTGCACAGACTTCCTGTCTTTGGTAGAAAGCTGAAGAAGAGACTTGTAAAGATTATTAAGGTGCCTTGTAATGAATGTAAAGTATGTCTGTGACAAATTGTGCAATACAATATATTTAACTGGAGAACAATGGGAGTGTTGGTATACAGCTACTGGGTACTCTTGCCTCAGCCTTTCGACAAATATAAATCTGCAACTGGTTGAACTTTCATGCTGATCTGATTTTACGCACAACAACACAAATGTAAAAGCCACTCAACTGTAACACAACAGCAGTGAGCGACAACGCATGTTGACAAAGACAATGGACAGTCCATGCGTCCTTTTCGGGAGCTCCAAGCACCTGTGCCCTAACACCTTAAATAGACAAGCATCCATATTTTAGCGGTGAATGACTTCAATGGGTTTTCCCAAATGAGAGCTCACTTGGCCACAGTGTCTAACTCTGCATGTTTCATTGTCGACACGTGTGGCTTTGTAGTTGTGTGATGGCTTTTACAATCGTGTTTTGCGTCAGTGCACTTGTGTGAGAAGTCTCGGCCACTGCCTTTGTATATAAGAATAGTTCTAATAATTCAAAGTCATTGTTACACTGATTATTAATTAAGCTAAAACCGTTGTGAATGTACACATTAAGAGACTTGTATTATTTTATTTTTTTCTATCATGTTGATGAAGCTCAATTCGTTGAGCACTTTTTTAAATAAGATAAATAAGAACAAAACTCAGTGGAACAAAGTTTGAAAGATGCAGGATGTGAGAGCTGTGACAACTTTTTTTAGCATCATAATAAAATCATACGATTTGTTTTGACATGCAAAATAAAGACAAAAAACAATTATCAATGTGATCAAATACGACTTAATTAAAGAGGATCCAAAAGTAGTAAACTGGATACTGACGGAGATGTTACTGATTATAATAAATTACTGAGCTACTCACGAGTCAGACTCCTGGCAGGCGCTGAAATCAATTTTTCATGTGATTTTCATTCTTGTGTGAATTTTCCCTCTGGAAGTTTTCTGCCGAACAAATTGCTGTACACTTGCTATGTTTGCGTTGTGTGTTTGCAGCCGGTAAACTAGTCATCAGACTAACAGCTGGTAGTTCAGTCACTAACCACCAGCACGGGGCCTGCAGCCTCGCCTCGCTTCAAAAGAGCCTGCGTTGGCCTGAGTCCCTCTTCAAACTGTGTGTTGAATTAATAAGAGCTGCTGGGAGGTGTTAAGGTTGATGGGCCTCCAGTGATAAAGTTCTGCCCAGGCCCTTTATTAAGGGCAGGGGCCGGTCGAGGGTGGGCATTTATTCGGAAACAGTGTTAATATTTCATAGGATTACAAATAATAAGAATCATCAAGGTTTTAAATATTTCACTTGCATGCTTCTCTTTTAAAGTAGCTTTACTTTAGAGCCACACAACCACACACACACAGCACTCACAAGTACTGTATCTGCCTCTGCTGTGTTTGTCTTGTCAGTCACTCTCTGTGTGCACATGCATGTCAACATCTGTATCTGTCTCATTGCTCAATTCAATCCCAAGCCTTTATTTCCACTGTTTTTATTCTACATTGGACTTTTTTTTTAAATCGTGTCCAGTCTAACATGTGTTCTACTGTTGAATGTACAAATAAAAGTGTTTGTAATACCAGTTTAATACCATTTTGTGAAAACTGCAAACATGAAATGTAATTCCTTTCTATATGTTCTAAAACAAACTGCTCTTGGCTGGAAAAACCGCCCAGACGACACTTTGTTGGATTTCAGAGAAAGTTCTGCCTTCTAAGAAACTTAACATAAAAAGACGGCTGCCAGACAAATATTTGTAATTAATTATTGTTTTATCTATTTCTCCAGTCCATGCATGGATTAAAGGGAAAGACTTGCATGTGCAGAAGGCTTTTGTTCACAGAGAACTGGTCGTGGACACATACACTCTGCAGAGGGAGCAAAGGCTCGCACTGAAGATATGAGTCTCACTGACTGAGCATTCACATCTAGACTCTGAAAGCTCCTGCATGAAAAATAACCTTTCTGTTAGTTTGCAAAAAGGAAAAATACGGCTTTGAAATTTGACGATTCATACTCTTGACTAAGTCAAGGTTCGGGATGAAAACTCAAGGACAAGGACCTTGGAAAGACACGGTCAATGTAATTAAGGTCCTGTTTTGACAAGATAGTTGTGTCCTAAATCATGGGAGAAAGAGGAAATATAAATTACACGGAAAGTGGACGTGGTCTTAAATGTCTGTCGACTAAGTTTGTGTCCTCCACAGCACAAACTACAGTGATAAGGTTCTGCATTAGTGAAGCTCCTGAAGGTGATTCAAAGGTGAGTTGCTTTCCTTATCAGGTAAATACATGCGTGCGTGTGTTTTTGTGTGTGTGTGTGTATGTGTGCATGTGCGGGTGTGGGTGTGTGGGTGTGGGTGTGTGGGTGTGGGTGTTGGTGTGTGGGTGTGGGTGGTGCGGTTTAGCGTTTTTTAATATGCGACCGAGCTGCAGGAATAAGCATTTGCATGTGTTATGCTGCACAGAACAACATACTGTACAGTAAAGTCACTGAATATCCATAATGGGCACATGTCCTGCCCACCTCATGTCACCTAATGCAAATAAAGCTCCACCACTACCTGCTTTCGTAACTGATGCAAATTTTCCCATATTCTCATGTATATATATCCCAGTCAAGGAACGCTGAAATCCGACGGCTTCTCCTTGCTGTGTGCATCCTAAAGCCGTCTCCAGGCTAGACGTAATGCTCGGATAAACAAAAGGAAACAGAGGATTCTTCAGCTGAAGCCAGAGATATTGAGTCAGATAGCACATTGAGGCGACTCGCAGGCAAAAGAATGTAAGCAGAAACCATGAGTAGGATTCAGAGGGAGAGAAATCGCCATCCAACCCAGGGGAGCTTTGTTTGAGGTAAAATGACAGATGTTTCTGACTCTTAACTTCTTCACAGATTAGCTGCACATTGCATGTGACCACCCAAATGGTGGGTTTCACTGTATGTTTTCACCAAAATAGATTTTATCGAGCCCATTTGGTTATGTTGTGTGTATTATAAAAGCTGAATGTGTGAATCTTCTCCCCAGGCCTCAATGACAAACTGCGACTGATTCCATTCTGTGGAAGAAACCACGAATCGTCTGGTTTGGAGTATTCACGAATAATTTCAAGCCTCTTCTCTGAAAACAGCAAAATAAAACTCTCCCCACACACTCTGAGGCGGTGCGGTGCACTGGTTTAAAGATTGATTTATTCTCCTAAAAGTTTCATTTCAGATATCTTCAGAGTGAAGATTATTATTATGTTGGGGACAAGTAAATTGGTGATCTGGGTGATGACAGGTCTATTTGCTGTCACCACTGTTTTCTTCAATGTTTACATCTTCTTGATGAGTCTATTGAGATACAGGCAGAAAAAGCAGTGGAGTCCCAGTGAAACCATCATCATGGCTCTGTCCGTGGCCAACGTGGCCCACCAGGTGGTCTGTTACATCTGGATGACCATGGATGAGGTGGACAGCAAGTGTCTCATCCCTCCAAAGCCCTACACCATCGTTCTGCTCATCATCTTCAGCCTCAAGTTCACCATCATGTGGGACACCAGCTTCCTCACCTTCTACTACAGCACCAAGCTGGTGAACACGCCCAACGCCTGCTACACGCACATCCAGACCACCATCCTCAAGCACGTAACCTTGGCAGTTTTCCTCATCGTGCTCTGCGGCCTGGGTACCTGTATGCCAATGTTTGTGGTGTTCCACGCTGACAACCAAACCAAGACGAACAAAGATTGCGGCATTTTGGTGCCCGACACCCAGCCTGGCAAGATTTACGAAGTCATCTATCTGCTCTTTTCTGACGTGTTCCCAGGGTTGCTCATGGCGAAATGCTGCATCTCCATCTCTTTGCACCTGGCCATCCACCTCCGTAACATGAAAGCCAGCAGCAACGGAGCCCACCGCCCAAAACTGGGCTCTCAGATGAGAGTGATCCAGATGGCTTTATCTCTAGTGGCCATCTTCACTGTCTTCCTTGTGGTCGACCTGTACGTGAACTACCAGATAGCTGTGAACCACGAGAGCGCCATCGGGCTCACGCTCTTTTTCACATCCATCTACACGACCGGCACTGCCATGGTGCTGATCTACGGGAAAAAGACTATGTGGAAACCTCTGATTCACGACTTCAACATGTGCCTGGATATATTTCCTTGTCTGTCTTGTCTGAAGGTGCCTGAAGGAAAAGCTACACCCATAAATGAAGCTACACCCAGCGCTCCTGCATAAGTAGAAAAGTGAAGTGAGGAAAATGTGTTTTGCAATCAGTCTTTGCAATATTTTTTTTCATCTTTTGTGCTCGCAGTTTGACCCTGTCCTTACCGTCACCATCTCTTTACAATCTTCTTAAACCAACAAGCTTTTTTAGCTGGGTACCTGCCTCATCGTCCAAATCATGAGCTCATCTCACTACACCTTTGAATATCCCTATTTCACGAGAGCAAATACTAGTCAGACCTGCAAAATAGCTCCCCGAGCATTGCTTCCTGGACATGATGTAACTCTATACCCATCTCAAAACTTTGAAAAATACATGTGACTGTGGTGAGAGTACAAAGCATATCAATAAAACAAGAACTAATCCACAACCTGAATTCCTTTTTTTCACTTTTGCATCACTTTTAAAGTATTGAGTCAGGTTGCACGTGGTTAAAGCTGCTCTATGGGGATAGAGTGTGTGTGTTTGTTACTGGAAGGCACCAGCCATGAACTTGACAAAGGGAAAACCCTTAAAGTCAGTTCCTTATCTTGTGTATCTGCTCAATGGTCCTGAACAGAGGTCTTTGTGTGCGTCTCGTTCGACTGCTTCCAGGTGTGACTGTGTGTAACTGTACCTGTGTGGGTGTGTGTGTGTTTGACTGGGTGTGAAGCTGGGCGTTCCTAGAAAGTGCACTTAGTGGCCGGCAACCCTTACCCCGAGTAAAAAGAGGTCTAGAAAGACGCAGCAGACCTCTTTGCAATGCTCCATTAGTTCACACCCTCTGGCACCACCTAGTGAGGTTCAAAGCAGAGATACGACAGTGCAGCTAATCCCACTCCACACAGGGGCTCAGGATCCCTCCAGCTGCTCAATGGACAAAGTGAGAAAAGGCATATTTTCCTTTGATGCAGGGGAGTTAAGTCGCGCCAAGGCCTCGGCTTCAACTACTATCTGTCTCTGTGTGTGTGGGAGGGAGCTGGCTTTAGCGTGACAGGGGGGAGAACAGTTCATTATGACTAAATAGTGGCCAATATGGATGCAATACTCATGAGGGAATATTTCATTTCGAGAAGTATTAGTATCATTACCTCTGCAACAAAAGTTATGTTTTCATCACTGTTGGTCTGTTTGTTTATCAGCAAAATCTACTAAATCGATTTAAAAAAAATCTTGGTGGAAGGACGGGACATGAACCAAGAAAAACAATCATTAAATCCAGAGAAAGGGGCAAGTTCAGAAATCATTTATCCCTTTTTACAATATTTACAATTATCACTGACTTCCCAGGTAAAAATTAATGAATCTTCATGGGGAAAAAAATCATATTGAGGGGACTGGTAACTTTTGAACAGTTGTGGAGGTATGCGCTCTCCCATTATAGTTTGTAGAAAAACAAGTAAAAGTCCTTCATTCAGAACTCTTCAGTTCAGAAGTATTATCTGCAAAATGTACTTTTTTCAATTAAGTGGGACCATGATTCACAAAATAAGCATCATACTTTAAACTACCTATTAAGAAAATATAGTGCTGTTATACAGTTTTTCACAATTGTTAACACACGTTTTTCAAAACAATAACGGCTTTCTCAAAACTGCACACAGACAACTGAAAACCTCACACACAAAATGCAAAACCTGACACTCCCTTTGCAAGATGACTCTTTGCCATCAAAACTGTTAACTGTTCACAAAATGGAACTCGTGTTTTCATTTGGTACACACAGCCATATTTTCAAATGACACACACATACCAATCATTGAGTGCACACAACTAAGCATTTGCTTGCACACTACCAAGCATTTACAGCACACTGAAGTGCAAAATTGAAAACACAATTATCGAAATGGAACACACCATATGAATGACAATGACTCTGGAGAATGAGCCATTTCTCCTTTTGTCAAATGTCTCAGTGTAGGCCTACTTTTTTCATAGTCAAACATAAAACAGCACACAAATATGCAGCATAAAAAGGTTTATTTTGGTACACACAGAGAACAGTATTGTAAACCGGCCTGCTCAACCCCCCCCCCCCCCTTCACAAAAATGACAGTTTTTCACGATTGTTAACACACGTTTTCAAAACAATAACGGCTTTCTCAAAACTGCACACAGTAAACTAAAAACCTCACACACAAAATGCTGACAGGCCTCGACACTCACGTCGCCACAAGCCTCCTCCATGGCCTGGAGCAGTGGGACCCGGTCCTGTGGGTTCCGTTCATATACCTTCCACCTCCAAGCTGAAAATAATTCCTCAATGGGATTCAGGAAAGGAGAATAAGGTGGAAGGTATAGAACGGAAAAAATGTGGGTGGTCCTGGAACCACTCACGCACTTGAGCAGCCCGGTGGAAGCTCACA
Source organism: Pleuronectes platessa (assembly GCF_947347685.1). Taxonomy (NCBI): domain Eukaryota; kingdom Metazoa; phylum Chordata; class Actinopteri; order Pleuronectiformes; family Pleuronectidae; genus Pleuronectes; species Pleuronectes platessa. Next base: position 10,221,478 of record NC_070629.1, read on the forward strand.
TCGTCCCAGATGACAATGTGATCGATCCGCTGTGGGTCATCTACCTGGCCAGGTGGTACCAGCAGGTCATGCAGGCCAGCGTTATAGGCCCCTAGGTGGGCATGATGGTGCAAGACCCCATGGGGATTCATTGCAGCACACATTGTGATGTTCCCACCACGCTGGCCAGGGACCTCAACAATGGCCCGCTGGCCAATGACGTTTCTGCCCCGTCGCCTCCTCTTCACCAGGTTGAATCCTACCTCATCAATAAAAATGTACTGGTACAACACATCAGCTGTGTCATGCTCCTGGATCCGCTGACACAGACAGCATGAGAATGCAAGTTACAGTATGGACACAGAGAGGTCAACACAGTGGGCTACAGTGAGACACTCTAGAAAAGGAACAATATTGGATTACAGGTACAATACATGCATGTGTCAGTGCTGAATGTATGGTACTTACAAGCACAAACTCTTGCCGTAACTCCTTCATGCCTGTGTTCCGTTCTAATGGGAACCTGAACACTTGTTTCATCCACATGGCATTTCTATGAAGAACACGGTCCAATGTAGAGAGGCTGAGGGTCTGGACGTTTTGTAAATGTAGCACGGTCAGCCAGGATCCTATTTTTTATTTGTCTGAGTGGGATAGAGTTGTTCTCACGAACCATATCTACAATTTCAGTCTCCTGTTCGGCTGTGTTAATGCGGTGAAATTGCTGAACAGACCTGAATGTTTAGAGATTTGAGTATTTGTGTGTTGTAGGTTGATGCTTTGAGATTTTATTTGAGAAGTGTGTGCAACAACTGAACATTGTGTGTAGTGTTTTGACCACAAGGTGATGTGTAATTGACATCAGAGTGTAAAGAAGGAAAGTCAGAGTCTAATGCAGATAAGGGAGTGTGAAGTAGTGCCAAATTGGGTCGAGCGATTGGTACATGAAGTGAAGGTTGTGCAAATTGTGCAGAATTGAAGTGAGAAGTGAGGCTGTCTCCTCCTAGACTTCTGCAGAAACCGACCTGTTTTTGCAACCAGTGGAGTAGCCCTCCACTGGTCGTTTGAGAGAATACAGGTTTCAGGCACCTGCACATTGGCTTCACTTTCCAGACCTTTACATCCATTTTTATACACCTCTACTCACCAGATAAATCTGAGTAGTTGTGATGTAACAAATTAATTCGTATTATTTCAGTTGTATTTATTGTGTATTTGTTGCTTTCTTTTCTCTCAGTGGACATTGGATAATTTGACCCACTCGGGCTTAAAACATCTCGGACTAAATACTGGTTTGACAGAACAGTTAACAACTCAAAGACGTCTGAGAGGTAATAAGGACCAAGCGCTTCTTTTTCACGAGGGTTCACGTGCCAAAAAGGTTTGGATGCGCTGGTTTCATCTCAGTGCATCGTACTGTATTTCATGTTTTTATGTGAAAGCTTAATCTGGAGAGTAGCTGTCAGATATAAACGTAGTGGAGTAGAAAGTACAGTATTTCCCTCTGGATTTTAGTGGGGTAACACAGCTATATAAAAACTGCACTTAGGTATATGAGAGTTCGCAACAATCTGCAGGAAGGAGAATTGCTTTCCATAAGGGCTGTTTGAAGGTGATGCAAAGTGTGTGATGTAAACAATACACACTGGACATATACAGTAAAAGTGTCACCAGCCTATTGTCGGTTAAAGGGAAGCTGGAGCGACGTGAGAAATAAAATTGAAGGAAGGAAGCTGTAGTGATTGATGGCCCCAGATTATTTACGGCATGAAGTTGTAAACATATCAACAGTATGGAGATTGTTTCCATGGAGACGTTCCCGAGCATCCAGCTGAAGCAACGCGGCTCTCGCTTCTCGGGGGAACATCACTTGTAATTCAAGTCATTGCTCCTGAGACGTGTGCGAAGAGCAATATCCCGTCGCTCACAATCTGACAGGAAGGAACAGGCAATTAACAATCCAGATTAGCAAGAGCAGCACCCATCAAACAACTCCTGTAAACATCTCGTAAACTCCTCCTTCTGCACAGCTTCCCCAGATAATGTGTCTTTAGCTCGTGCATCAGAGCTGGAGGCCTCGTTTTCCTGCACCTCGTTGTTTTTGAAATACATAAATCAGCAGTTTTCATGGCAGCGTGTTGGATGTTTGGAGCTTGAAAATGTAATTTGTTTGTGCCATCAACAGCATCAAAATAACTGTTTCCATGTGGGAACACAGAGTTGTCTGTTTACTCCTTATGACAGGATTGTACTTAAGAGACGCCTTTCCAAAATGATCGATGACACCAAATCACAGGAGACACAGGTCTTTCAACACGTCTTTATTTTTGTTCAGTCAACAACGTTTGTTCATAAAAAGGAATCATAAAAAAGGATCACTATATATCTCTTGAGGCATTTTATGTCTAATGTTTCTTAAATCCTTGATCAGAAATTGTGTACTGTACAAAAACAGTTAATCCCTTGAATAGCAATTTAAAAAATCTAAAAAATAAACCTATATTATCATAATTGAAATTTCAATCTGATCATTTTCAGAACATGCATAGATTTGGCACTGTTAAGTCATATACAAATTTTTGAAAAATATCAGCAGTGCACATTAGAGCCATTTGCTGAAATTAGACCTAAGTTACTCTGGATACAAATAAACCATCGGTATCCACACTACGTGTGCAAAGATAATGGAGACATTAAAATTCAATGAATAGCAATAATTTAAATTTCAATAATGAACTGATAAAAAAAAAGAAAATGGAGGAACTCCTGAAATATAAAACTACAGTGAACTTCGAAGACACTTTTACAGCGGTTCCCATTGGTTAGAGGACCAGTTCGACATTTCCCTTCCTTACACAGAGTTACATGAGTAGATTGATGTAGATTGATACCTATACCTATTTAATGTCTGCATATAAAATACATAGCTGGATGTGACAGCCTGTAAACTTAGCTTAGCATAAAGACCAGAACTCTTTATCATACAGAAGAAAAATCATCTACTGGCGCTGATTAATTACACCTTTTTGTAAAAATATCAGGTTGTGGATTTAGAGTTGGGTGGTTATGTTCGGATCTAATTCAGTTACATTTTTTTTATACAGTTTCCCTCCATTTCCAGGCTAAGCTAAGCTGACCTGTTGCTAGCTCCAGCTCTGCATTTATCATACACATATGAGAGTGGTATCCATCTAACTCTTGACAGGAAAGGAAACAAAGATGTTTCCCGAAAATGGCGAACTATTCCTTTAAGGAGAAATGAACTTCCACTGAACATCAACATCAATGTGACGCAGTGGAGAAGCATCAGTTACAGTATTCAGTTGATCATAAACATCGCAACACAGTTCGTACCACATTCAATAATGCCATCCAGTGTTTTTGAAACATCGCGCTTTAGAAAAATTCTGCTTGATCATAATGTGACTCAACGTCATCATCAAACACAAAAGAGACAAATATCAGTTACATTCTGTGCATTGTATTCCCTGCTCTCGAACAAGTTTAACACGTGTCTACCGCAGCTTTATCCTGTTCAATATGGAATGCCAGTGAACAGAGAGTGGGGGGGAAATAAGTCATCCAGTGTCACTCCAACACATAAAAACTAAACAATACATGGCAACATTGGTCGTGCCTTTTCCCTGCGAGTGTTAACAACACCATGGCAACTTTCTTCCAGAATAAAAACATCTAATCAATGTCTCATTATCTCTTAAAATGCAAACTGAATCCAAGGCTGGAGTGACCTCGTGCTCCCGACATCTTTGTTCTATTTTTGCCCGTAAATATCTTTCCTCGCGGCTTCGAAAACAAAACAGCTAAAACTCGACAACAAAGCACTGCTTGGAATTATAACCGACTTGCATCAGAAAGATTTTCTGCTGAGACTCCTGCGCGCAGCCCACGTAGACGTTCCAGCATCTGTACACTGCTGTGGCATTTCCTCAGTGCACTTTCACCACTGCCAAATCATAGCATTAGTGACACTTTCGTACTTTGAGACGTAGGTGTCTCCTTACTGCGGGGTGGGGTCATACGCCGGGAACATGGACTTCCGCGTCTTCGGAGGAGGTGGCGGTGGCTTGCTCTCAATTTTCATCGGCAGCGGAGGAGTAAACTGTGGGGGGAAAAAAGAGTTTAAGTTAGGACTTCAAATAAAGAATAAAAAAATGAATATTTTAACGTTTACCCGCCATTAAATATGCAATAGTGTGGCGGTGCTATTTTCTGCCAGCAGATGTACCTCTGAAGAGAACCTTGTGCTGTCAATCTCGTGTGGGTGTTTCTTCGGAGGCATGGGTGGGGGGGTCCCTGGGGTGTCGAAGGTATTGGTATCACTGTCGCTGAGAAGTGACGAAAAGCCTAACACATGGGAGTGAGGAAACAAAAGCTTTTCAAACAGCATGCATCTGTGAATATGCCCGTGTGTGTGTGTTTGTGTGTGTGTAGACCAGAATGTGATTACACAACGTTGGCAGGCATGATATCCCTCCTTTTCTGTGTGTGAGGTGTAATTCTTGAGAGTGATGCAGTGTGTGTGTTTGTCACAAGAGTACGTACTGGAGCTGCGTGGTGTGTGCGGTGTGTTCGGGGAGGCAGGTAGCGGGCTGAGAGGGATAGAGATGCTGAGCTTGGACGAAACCCCCTGGAACAGCGAGAGTGGAAGACGTTTGTCTCCAAACTGTAAGCTCTTGGGCCTCTCTGGAGGCGTCTGGAATAAAAGTAGGAAAACAAAGATATGAGCATCCATGCTATTCCCCCATTCACAAATAAATCACAGAAACATTTAAGATGACAAGTGTTCTTATTTAAAAAATTGCTCCTGCACATAAGGTTTTACCTCATCAGTGTCGGACTGCCTCTCCAGTAAGACCTGAGATTTGCTCACACTCCACTCCTTCCTGTTCTTTCGAGCAATCCTGTTGTCCTCCTCAGAGCGGGACAGGATGGAGGCCCTGCGATTGCTGGGACGGGACAACAAGGCACTGCTTGTGAATAATCAGACATAAGAGAATCAGAAAGACAAACAATGCTTCAGTGATAGATGTAAGTCGTCTCTTATAGGGAGGGCAACACAGGCACACAATATGAAAAGCAGACAGGTAGAGAGGTAGACTAAAGGAGCAGGGAGAGGATAAACTGATGCGGGGACTGACTCTTGGGAGGAAATGCCGGAGGGTCCGTCTGAGGATGCAGAGCCGCTGGAGAGGCCTGAGGAGGCGGAGGAGAGGGTAGAAATAGTGGACATGCGGCGCAGGGTGGAGGACAGGATGTAGGGCATCACCACTGAGCCCACGCGGCTCTTCTTCTTTTCAGCGAGCGAACAGGGCTGGGACACACAAATGGGATTAAGCATCATCAGGGAATCTTGGCAGGGGAGGAGCACAGTGACAGGCAAAAGCACAGGTCACACCAGGCTGGCTAAAGGAAGATTTATGGTCTCGGGCTAATATAATGTACACTCCGCTTTGAATGAGAAGAATTTGATAGGAAGGCAACAGGGCCAATATCTAAAGTTGGCACCCTTTTTACATTAAATTGAGTTTGGAGTTGGCAACACACCAAGGTTATGACGCCATAGTGCTTCTCCACTTTCTCCCGAAGGTCTTGGAAGCAGGTAACCATTCGGTTGTGTAAGGGCTTCAGCTGCTCCGTCGTCTTCTCCCCATGGATGCGAATCCCATCTGCCAACAGAGGGATCTGGAGGGGGGGGGACATAAGTGTCATAAACCGCCTTCTGCTTCTGGGTCAAGGGCTGCGATGGTGGAGGGATTTACCTGCAGAGCGATGAGCTGTTTAAGGATCTCAATACTCTCGTGTTCCTCTGGATGCTCTTGCATGTAGGTGTCTGTGAAGAACGCCTACAAGAGGATAGAAAAACAGGATGAATAGGTTTCGAAAAAAACAGGCTTTAAACAAATATCGCCACAAACAACAATGAACAGGTTGACACAGCATGACAGAGAGGCCACAGTGGTTCCCTTAGGCATAAAACTCTGTAACAGGCCTGAAGCCAGGTTCAAGTCATGAAGAGGAGATCAAACATTTATATTATGTTTGCAGTTGTATGATTTAGCTTTGTTCTTTAATAGCAGTTTATGGTTTTCCACATTAATAATTTAAACGAACTGTGCCCACAGCCAAAACCTGATTTAGTAAACAGCTACACCCTGCAGAGGCACAGTGACATCATTTTTGTGGTTGATGGTTGTGACAAGGGGGTTATACTTCATCTGTGGTTATTTATTTGTTTGTCTGTTAACAGGAGTACACAAACAACTACTGGACTGACGAAGGATCTAGTATGGGTGAGGGGAGAAGCCATTTACAGTTCTGGATCAGGGGGCGGATCCAGGCTTTTTTTATTCACTTTTTTTACAATTGTGATTTCGTGAACAACATCAAAATCCAAATCTAGTGAATTTAAATGTGTTTTCATAGGGAGACTGGGCTTGAGGTGCCCTCTTGACTGAGAGTCATTCTAGTTTCATCTACATATATTTGTAATTTAGCGGGATTAGGCAAACACTACGAGACAGATTACCACGCAACTTGTTGGATGTGGTATGGGTCTGGGAGGAATTATCAAATGTTGGTGCGAAACCAGATAACGGAATTATTGTCCAGTTTCATGGACATCGGGAGATAGAGCTTCTTTTTGACATTGTCACTTATTTCCTATGAAATAATTCATATATTTTACAGAAATTGTTCTTACAATTAGAGAAGCCTTATTTATCAGTGTGAGCAATTTGGTGCAGCTTGATTGAATCTAAGGGCAATGTTGGGCCTTGGTCGAGGTATGTGCTCTTCTGAGTGTAATTCTAGGTTCTCTATCATTCTGAATGACGCATTTTAAATAATGGTCTTTTTCACATTCGTTAGCTCAGAGGATACAAGAAGGCCTTATCCCAATGACACGACCTGATTAAATAACAGACAAAGAAAAATTCACATTGAAGACATAAATCAGACCTTCTCATAGTTGGAGAAGCCGCCCATGACTGCTGGGTCAACGATGCCGCTGAGCATCATGGACAGTGGGTTGATGGACAGTGAGCGATCGCAGGCTTGCTGCTGCACCAGGTTACTCAGCTTTTCATTAGCCATCTCCATTGTTTCGATGGCGTTCTCCAGAGGACTGATCTCCTCCTGCCCATCAGGAGAGTCACATAAAGAATGATGTGAGTTAGAGGAATGTTTACTATGAAAATAGAGTCTGAGCATTGAGTCTGCCTCTTACCACTGACACAGATTTGACTTCAAACCATTTGAGAATCCCTGGGAAGCGATAGGCAGTTATGTAAGTTGTTCTCTCAATCCACATGGTCTGTTGGGCAGAATATCAATAAAACAATAAAGGCTGACATTTTAACATCTTTAATCTTCAGGGGTGAGGTATTTGCAAACACAGGGGGGGTTTATGCTCTTTTGTATATTTACATGTATAAGCCTCGTTTCCTAAAAGTTAACTAAAAAGGGCTCACCGCAAATTCATTGTCTGGGTCCTTTTCACCTTTCCGGAAGGGCCTTGAATACTGGAACTTGTCCACTTCATTGGTTCTGTAATAGCTGCGAGAGAACAGCGAAGAACAGCAATGAGTTAGTGGTTAGACCACAGAACTATAAATCCCATGGTGCATTCACGAGAAAATAAATTAGCCTTTAAGTGTTCTGTTACGCACTTTAATATCTGCTCTGGAACCCCCTTGTCTTTAAACTGCAGCGGCACAGTGAGAACAGGCTTGACAGTAAAGCACTGGATATCTGGGAATTTCAACTAAGGACAAGAGCAGTAATAGTGTGGATGTAGAGATAGAGACAGGTCTCACTGGATCCGATTTTCTTAAATCTGTAAGTGTGAAACAAGCCCAGAGCCATGTTAGAAGCTTTGTGAGGCTAAAATTGGGCACAGCGATGCTTTGAGCTACATACTAATATCACACAGACAAAACTTAAATACTCATGTTAAACAGTAGTAATATTTTTCATGTTCATCATCTTAATAAAGCATATTAGGACGCTAATTAGCAAACCTCACTGCCATCCCTGGAGCCAAGTTGTTAACATCGCTTAAAATATGGAATATTAAATAGCTTTTATGTGTGGCTAATTAATTAAGGATACGCTGTCCAGGGGAGTTGATGATGTTGTCTCCAGGGGGCGCTGTGCTGGTCATCCGGACTGCGATTGGGAACTGAGAGAGCAACTTCAAGCTGAAGTCTTCAAGCCACTCGTACTCTTTGCCTCGGAAGATGAACATCTTGTTCTGCAGCGGAAACATTTCATCTTATTTTCCCTGATATATGAGAGGTACGTCAGTGCAGCTTCTTGACAGGCCTGTTTTAAGTCTGACATTCTCTTGTGTCATCAAAAAGCCAATAACCTTTATCTGCATTATTGCAAATTGTCCAGAGAAATGCTTCAAAATGCCAGCTCACTGCATAAGCACAGGCATATTGAGGTCTCTCTAAGTCTCTATTTATTGAAATACAGCAGGTAATCACTTTCTTACCCGGAGGAAGGAAGGGAATCCGAGGCCATAATATCCTACAGCAAAGTACTCTGGCTGTGGCCGCATCGCATGCATTATGTTCTCATAGAACTGGGCTTGTTGTTTCTGTGACAGGGAACAGAGAAGATGAGCTGCATTATTGGACATATACACTTATTGGACTTGAAATTAGTCTTTTACTAATTACAAAAATGTTTATTAATTACGAACAAACAGATTCACAATTAATTAATTCAAATAGCAATAGCAATGTATGACAACTGCCATTTCATTTTGTCAAGTGTTGGAGCACAATCATAGCAAAGACTTAAATACATAATAGATTCTAACTCAGAAAATGAGACAATAGGCAAACACAAATTTGTTTCTTGTCCGCTTCCTCTAACCAATTGTGCAGAATTCTCATCCACTATTAATCATCTGACCAATTTCTATAGTGCTAACAAGGAACCAACAATAAAAACCACCTCCATTGAAGATCTTTTCATGTCATTTCATACAGCTGCCTTGTTACGAGGCATTTTAATGTTTTAGGGATGAAAGTATTTTTTGTTTGCGTGGCTGAATTGCAGCGCGTGCATCCTCTTACCAGAAGCTGGCTGAGCTCCATGAAGTCAAACATGTGGGTCTCGTGCATCTTGGCCAGCTGCTTGCCCAGCTCAATGGCCTTCTCCCACATCTGACAAGACATGTACAAGGCTCAGTTAAAAGGGGGACATAAAATATGAACACAAACACACAGGAGCACAAGTTGAACTTTGGCACTTGTCTCTTATGGTTGTCCTCTGAGCTCACAGCTTAGAGGGGGAAACTGTTGATGTGGATGTTGCAGCCAGAGAAGAATCCTTAACACTTACACAACTAGAATGACACTCAGAGCATATACTCTCACCAAGGATCATTGGCCACTTATCACCATATTGTATACACATCAGATACATAAACCATGTACACATATATTTTCTGCAAACTCTCCAGATTAAAGGCAGGAAAAGTATCCTGATATAGGTGAAAGGAACAAACCAAAGGATAAAAATGCGGGTAAATTATATATCTCAAAATATCAAAGAACTAATTTGAAAATCCATGACATGAGACACTTAAAAACTGAAATGTACAGGGACATAGTGCAAATGTGTCATGGCTACTTTAAAGTAACTGGATAAAGATCACTCCCCTAAAAATAATAATTTTGATTCAGAAAACATTGATAATTATCTGCATCCAAAATAAATCTCTGTAAGTGTTCTTTCAACAGCAGATCACAGACAAGGCAGTGGACACTCACCTTGCCCTTGTCAAAGTAACAAATGATCTCCTGGAAGAGCCGCTCTTTCAGCTCCTGTTGGGTCCACACACGGTCCCCATCTCGAGGGATGAGGTGAGATGCACAGGGTTTGTCAGACCACTGAGGAGGCAAATCAATTCACTTAGAATGTATCACTCACTGAACATTTAGAAACATGGTGATATAAGCACAGGTGAAACAGCTTAAGCTAACAAAAAAATACTGTGATGTGTAAGAGACCTCCAGTATTTCGGCGTGTAGTAGCAGAGTGTAGGATGCCTCTGTGTAATTCTCACAGTCCAGGTGCAGATCTCTCAGCTTGTACAAGTACCTGATCACATGAGTACATAAGTACATCATTCAGAAAAAGTTCGGCCCTGAAACCACGAACCCTGTCTCTGTATAACTCACCGGATGTAAATGTCCTCCCTCTTTTTCTCTTTGTAGAAGTTCTACAGAAAAAAATAATAAATATCTACTTTCTGAAAACTGCTTAATGTACATGTACAAACTGCGAACATAATTCGGAGCATACCAGCACATTGACAGTGCAGCTCATTCGGTGCTCTGTACTTTCATCATGTGTGATGGTGCGGTACGCCAGGAGATTCTCCAGCAGGCTGCTGAGCAGCAGAGCCAGCTCCTCCCCCGACTGTGACAGGTATCTGTGGCGTCTGCAGTGCTCCAGTAACCTGCACATATAAACAAATGTCCTTCACAACTAATCCTCAGCTGTAATGGGCTATTTTTATTTTATCAGTTCCCCAAAGCCTTCCTTTGAATCTGACCAGAAAACTAAAACCTGTTTTTGCAGTTGTCTGGGACCGACAAATTCTGTCCTCAAGAGTTTTCTATTGATTAGAGGTTGTTTACAATTCCAGTAGACCATCTTGTCCTTCTGGCTCCTTGTGGACTTTCTAAAAAAACTCAATCAGAAAACCTGCTCTGTGTTTCATAAGCAATCCTATGTGAATTTCCTTTTACACAGTATTGAAGAGTGTTTTATCGGTGTGCTGCATTACTTGATGAAGTCTAAGCGTAAAATTAATATTTTTGTCTTGTTGATCTGCTCCTGAGCCTTACGTTTTTTCCAGCAGGACTTTGTACTGCTCGTCCCCTTGACCTCCTTCCACCTCTTGATCCAGCTTTGTTATCAGTTCATTCTCAAACTGCAAAGACAAGAAGGTGATTTAAAGAAAAACACAAACACAGCATTATAAAAACAAAGGTCTTATTTATCCAGGAGAAGTGTGGCTTTTCAGAGCTTTTTACCGTCTCAAATGTCCGTCCGGGGTTGAAGTTGTGCTCACACTGCATCATATCAAAGAAGATGGGGATGGTAGCTTTCCTCAGTTCAGGCTGAGGCACCAGTGTGACCGCAAGGATGGGCCCGACCATGGCTGGGATGAACTTCATTTTGTGGGGGCCTGGGGACAACAGAACATTATCACACCAAAATATCATAGCATGATTTGAGAAGGCAATAAGCTGCATCTGCGTCATTCAACAAACACAGGCCAAATCTAATAATATAGTAAACAAAACAACAATACACTGTGAAAATGACAAAAAAAAAATATTGTCCTGTTTTTCCACTTGATATGTACCGAATAAACAATCCCACTAACTCTGTGATGATAGTAGCTTTATCAGATGGTGCAAAAACACTCACCGAGATTGTACCACATGTCTCTTATTTTAAACCCAAAAGTCTTCCTCATGTCTCCATATCTGTGGTAAAATGAAATGAAAGAGCTGTACATTACAGTTTCTGATATTACAATAATCTTTTTGATGAGCTGGGAGTCGACTCACTTGTTCAGTATCTTATTCCGCTTCTCCTGAGAGAAGGATTCCAGCTGCAGTGTCTTGTGGGTGAGGAATGCCACAGTCAAATGAAAGTAGTTATTCCAAAGCTGCGAGGGGGAAGCAGGGTTTTCAAATATTAATGACATGATTACCGTCTCATAATATTGGCTTTTGATTTTGTGTTGAATAAGAAATGTGACCTCTACTCAGAGGAGGGAGAGAGGAGGGAGGAGAGGCGACGCACCTGTAGTTCGAAATGTGCCTGGTCCAAGAAGTACATGTTGAGGACGTCCGAGTACTGGTCGATGGCCCTGAGGAAGACCTGCATCTGCACCAGGTTCATGATCATCCAGTCAGCCGGGAAGACGTTTCCCATGAGGTCTTTAAACATGATGAATGTCTCCATGAGAAAGTCCTGAGGGCAGAGAGGAAGCTTTACTGCAAGTGTGCACTCTCGCTTTGAAAGAACTACAATAATATCTGAAAGATAAGTAATTGAACCAAACTAAAGCCTCTTTTCCACTGGTCTAAAAACCCACTAACATCTGGCTTCTGTCTGCAATGAGAATGGATACAATCAGCATTTACTCCAGAGTCAAATGACCCTGAAATGACACAGGTTTTTAATCGGCTGCGGCTCCGATCGGCAGTGATGGAAACAACCGGGTGAACATGCTAATTTGACAGCGAGGAGAAAGCTCCTCATTTTTTGGTGCATTGGGGATGTTGAACATGGTGCACTGGGGGGAAACAAACTTAAAGGCAGGCATCTCTGCTGTTAACTCTAATCACCTTTTTTAACGGGTTAACCTACATTTAAAAAACCTGTCTATTTTGGTGTATACGAGGCCTAAGCAAATCCACAGCAGTGCTGCAACATGTCAGGCACACACAATGCTCCTTAATGGAAGCCTTACAGACATCCTCATCATGTCACCCCAATCCACTGAGTAAAATATCTGTAATCAATATTCTCTTAAGGAGCAGTAAGCGACATGGGTGGTTTAATGCCTGTTATTGATGAGATCTTTCAGCGGGAGCTGTAGGCAACAGGGGAGCAACAGGGACACTTACTATGATATCCTGTCTCGTCTTGAAGGTGCTGATGTAGTGGGCGTAATGCATGTCATCCATTTGCTTCAGGATGGCGGTCATGCAGGCGAGATAGTGACCCTGCCAAAGAGAAGTCCACTATCACTCACACAGTAAAATATCAGTTAACAAAAAAATTCACCCCAGCACATTCTTTGTTGCTTTTAGTGTATTGTTTTAGGTGATTTCACACTCATTAATGCTAAGATAAAGGCTGAGGTTGCAATCGTCAAGGATTTATTTCGACTCCAACATCACACTGGGTCTTACAATGAGAAGGGACGACCTGTCCATGCTGATGACTGTGCGATTAACCCTGCGAAGAAGCCGCTCCATTATCAGCTGAACGTGCCCTCTGGTTGGACCCTGCAAAGACAGAGAGCGCCTCAGGTACAGTTGAAACATGGTGGCACAGATATGTTATACGGCGCTGTCGCTATTAAAGGACCCAATTCAGCCAAATTACAAAACCCCTATTTTGCTCCTTTATTTTTAGTGCTGGCTTTATTTGCCAAGGTCAGTGCATACAGTGGAGGGGAATGGAATTTCTTTTGTGATGGTCTGAGATCTGACAAAAATACAGCAACATGTCTTCCTACAAAGACTGTCCAAATTACTATAGATAACCCTAGTTCTTCAGGTGAAATGGAAACAATCAAATTACAAAAAATGAAACTACAACCATTTAAATAATTGATTATTAAAAAAATGTCATCATCTACATGGCAACGCACCATTAATTATCTAGACTGTGGCGACCTGTGACTGTTTCATTATGAAAAGAAATACGGCAGATGTTGTAAGCCTCCTCCAACCAGTGCAGTTTCCGTCTCCATCAATTTTTATTTCCAGATTCATATCAGGTCATTATGACCTTAACCTTTGCCACTGAAATCTAATCGGTTCATCAGTTCAAGTTGAACAAATTTCCTCAAGGCAGTCTGATCACATTCAAGAGGCCCAATCATGTTTTGTCTTTTTGTCAAAATCTAATCAGTTGGTCGTTGAGTGCAAGTTAATATGGTTGCAAAAATGTGAAAACATTTACTAAATGCGTTCCAGAGATATGGCATTCACTAGGCTAAAAATGTGCTAAAGGCTAAAAATGTGCTAGGTTAGGTCACCTTTGACCACCAAATCTAAATCAGAGCATTCTTGAGTCCAAGTGAATATTTGTGCTGAGGAAAGTCCATTTGGGCATTCCTGAAATATTGTATTCACAATCAAGTGAGGTCATGGGACCTTGATCATTTGACCTTCATACTTAAATCAGTTCATCTTTGAGTCAAAGTGATATGTTTAAGAAACGATTTCCTCCGGCCACAGGCTGTCGCGGAGGCATAACACATTTGTTTACACTTCTCATTGTAACAAATAAGATCTCCGTGTTTTGCTCAGTTGCTGCATTGTATAGCTGTGTGCAGGGCTATTTGCAGAGAAAATTATAAAGTTGTTACTGTCAACACAGTCTGACCTCATATTGTGCGCGCAACTGCAAATGGCAGGCAATGCACCCGAGAGCTTGTCTTTCAAACCTTAGTCTATGTACCTATCAGTGGTTGCCTGTGAGTGACGTTCGTGCGGAAAGGCAGACCACCCTCTAATTAGTGTACTTAATGAGGACTTTCCCTGAGCTAAATTACAGTAAGGTAAATATCTTTGGGTTTGGACTGACAAAAGTTTTTAATTGGAATTTGTTTAAGTAAGGTCTCCTCTCGAGATTCAATGCCTTCATCGTATTGTGGTGGTGAAAACAGATGAAAACCCGCGTAAATAATACAAAAATCAGTGGGAAGGGGCTAAACAGTGCAGCCCAGAAGTTTTCTACCCCTCCAGGGGAGACCCAGTGAAGCTCCCAGGCATGATGGGATATGTAATTTGAAAGGGACAGCTCTCTGGATCTGCCCCAGGAATTCCTTTCAGCTGAATGTGCCTTGAAAACCTCCATATAGATGCCAGAATCACCTCAACTGGCTCCTTTCCATAATAACCTGCGGCTTTGCTACCACTTCCCCACTGATTCCTAATCTCATTAGTTTATCTCTGCCAACTTGTGCATGAAACCCATTTTTCTGATTTGCATCCAAAACCTCAATGGGATTTTTCTCCCCCTGTAATTTGAGTGTAATGAACCTTTAAAGTTATTATCTTTGCGTGTCTGAAAGTGAATTTGTTCTCCTTACCACGTCCTTGCGGTCAAGGTTGTCCAACACTGTGCTGAGCAGCTGGACGCAGGCCTCGTGGTCGGGTTTACACGAGTGGTCGTCCAGCTGCCCACTCAGCTGGTCAGTGACAAGTGGCAGGAGTACATCTCGACAATCTGCCGCAAAGGAGTGGAGAAGAAAAAGAAAAAACAGAGCTTGTTGGATCAAACATCACATTTTCTGTTAATGGAGCTGACTTGACAAACAGGTACGTAGGTGTAATGTGGAGCAACGCATTGTTCCCTTCATCTTGTATGAAATGTCATTATGTGGTTTTTGAGCCTCGAGGACTCCTACCTGGCTGCCTGAAAAGGTCACTCTCCACCATTTTACACATGCAGCCCAGCTTCTGACGCACGAGCTGCGAGTCTGGAATGCTCTCGATGAACTTTGCTAGGAGAACGCTGTTTAAGGAAATGAAAGAAAGGACCCAAAAGAGCAGTGGGGACATTTTTTTATGTTATTCACATTTCACATCTGGTAATTATTGTCATAGAGGACTAATGAGCAACACACATTATGGGTTAACTCTACGGCGTCAAGAAAGGAGAAGCATAACCCCTTAACTCTAAAAAGAATATGATTATTTGCACTGAGGCAGGCAATTATCATTTCCTGCTGTGCAAACCCTCTGGAGACTTACCTGAGCTCCACGGGATCAAACGCAGACTGGATGTCATTAATGATGCTGGGGAGGTATTTTAATATTGCCCCCTGAAAAAACAAAGAATCAGGTCTCATCAGGCTGGAGCGTAGTGATGTTGTTTATTCTCTTGTAAACAAGCTTTTCCTCGACTTACAGAAGCTGCCAACGGGGAGCCTACACTCATACTGCAGTTAATTTGTAAAACTTTTCAGTAATTTGTCCATAAAACAGTGCCACAGATTTTCACAGCTTGACTGATGAAGTCCATGAAATTTATATGCAGCACTGAAAGATGATGAGACTGAAGATTAAAGCATCTTTATAGTGTCTGACTGAGCCGCAATTTAGTCTTATTCTCAAGACTAAAACACAAAAGAAAATGTAGTGAAATGTTTATCAGATAAATTACAAGAATCAAACTAATAAGAGACATAAGCAGTTCCTGGAAACACTAACTACTCAGCTGTGATTCAATTTACCTTTATCTTCACTCCCTCATCAAGAGGTCTGTCCATGAGAGTGTTGAAAGACAAGAAAAGGGTGCGAATGGAGTTGAGGAAAGCATCCCCATCTTCACTGTTCCCATAGAATCTGAGAATCAAGGGCAGGATTTGGATCACAAGAAGCAAGCCTTTGAATATGAGAATGCAAAGTGGATTATTTTTTTCTTTTATGACAATGTCTCTTGATACCTGAGATAGAGGACCCGGGACTGTACAATAAACCTGAAGAGGTATTTTAGAGCTTTGAGTGCCATGTAGAGCCTCTCTGTCAGGGCAGGCAACTCGGCATGGCTCACGTAGTAGTTAAGCACCTTAGTTAGCTTCCTGAAAAGGTAAATGAGTCAAGTATTAACGTCCTCTGGTAATTTCTGGCGTGGGTGGAGAAGAAGCGCAAATGGAGTACTAAAAATAAACAGCATGCAGGTGCATAAGCCATCAAAGGTGGAAAAGAGAGGGGAGACTCACATGTAAGCCAAAGTGGCACTGAAGTGCTTGTTGATGTAGGTTTCCAAGACTGGATTGAAGTGCTGGAATTTGATGTCTCCAATAAGTGTGATTATAAATACCTGGTAATAAAAAAAGAGAAGGAAACAAAATGAGAAACTGGTGCAAGTTGACACATGTACAGAACTCTATATTACTGGTTCCAGATGTTTCTTATCTAAAATACCTAGAATGATATCTTATTCACGTATTTCATGTTCATGTATTTGTAGTCAAACCTTAACATGTAGGATATGCATGATGTAAGCCTTTAATACTGTTTAAAGTTCTAATCTTTACACAGTCTGTGTCACATAAAGATTATTATTCTTATTGCAAAGAAGTCACGAATGAGTACTTTGAATCTTCCGCTGTTGCCATGGTAATCAACATCCAAATAGTATTTCAATGTTGCATGTTTCATTTATAAGTAATATCACATATGCATTGCCCAACATACCTCAATTGCCAATGAAATGAGAAACAGTAATTCAACATTATTCATTATACATCTACAGGAATTATTATTAGTTGTTTTCAGACAAGGACCTTTTTTATCTACGTGATAGCTTTGTGAGGTGCAGTTGTCATCTAACGTTACCAGCACTGACACAAAACACTCACATGCTTACAAGCTGTAACAGTGCAAGAGAGGAGTCAACTAACTGTAGGAAAAAAAATAACAACCCCTAGAAAGTTAAAATGAAACTGCCATATGTGAAATCTATAAGTTTGGCACTTCAATGAAAAATTGTAGGCAAGCCGCCTTACAACTTCAGAAGTGCTGCAAGCTAACAAAGTAAAATAATATTCAGGTCAGTTCTAATGTGTTGTTCAACCATGTACAAAGCCAAATGTGGTTTAAGAGGTGGCTACTGATGTTTTCATTTATTTTTGTGGTTAGCGCTGATTGCAATTGTTTATCAAAAATGTGTCATGATCGTTTATTTAAATGTAATGTTAATTAATGGCTTTTTCAGAACAAAAGTCATGGCTGATATGATGTACGAGGATTGTACCTGTTACAGCTGTAAATGACTGTATGTATACTTATAATGGTGTTTGCTTTTTAACATTTGTTCCCACATTTTTGTCAATGCAGGAGACCTATCAACATCTGGCAAAGGGACTGGAGAAAAGGTTAGCCTTTCATTTACATTCGTAGGAATGCTTATTAATTGTCCCAATTAAAGAATTCAATAAAGTGTTTGTAAAATATTTTCTCATATGTTTTTGTGGCACAATTCAGTTTCATATCCCTGTGACCCTTTGGACAAATGTTGTGACCCTTTGTGGGGTTGTGTCATGCCGTCCTGTCTTGGACACTTGTGCACTGCATAATAAAATTGATCACACAATGGCTTCACCACAAACTAACCAATGCATTGAAGACCAGGTGGTCATAGGTGTCCTTCTCTGAGGTCTCCATCATTATGTTGAACAGGGCATCCAGAGTGTCCTGGAGAAACTGTGGACAAAACAGAAGCATGTCACATAACTCCCATTATAGAAGACATTTTACATAATTTATTAAATCGATCAGAATGTTATCTAAGCTGTTTTCACACATGGATTCTGGAGAATCGCCGCAAAATTTGGTATGGACTTTCTCAATGTGAATCCTAAGTTTTTTTTTACCAGAGTTTTACTAGTGGTGCTGGCAAGAGAAATTCCAAAGAAAGTCTGGAGTCTTTTAATTAGACATTTGTGTTCTTGCATACAGCCCCTCCAGAGAATTTTCGGATATTTCCGGAGTTGCGTGCATGTCTGAAAGCAGCTGCACTTAGTGCAGTATTTGTGACACAATGGTAACTCACTTTCACTATCTCCCCACCCTCGACCTCCATCAGTCTCTGAAGAATCTGGTCCAGATCTCCGGGGTTAGACCTCCAGTTTAACAGGCCGAGAAGATCAACTGGGAAAATAAAAAAAATCCACAATCAGAATAAATTCTGCAGTAGTAACAGCTCATGTGCTACAACATCAGTTAGAGATAATTGTGTTAAAAGCGGATTAGATTCGCGTCAATCAACTTTCCATATATCAGCAAAATATTTGCAACAAATAATTTAAATAATTTAAAATATGATCTGAGGGGAGGAAACAATGAGGCCAGTGCACCTCAATCCGCTGCTGTAGAATTAGTTTCATCTCTTAAAAACTGTGACATGACATCTTTTAATTATCTCAGAGTTATGTGGGCAAAACAGAAACGTTCCCTGCAGTACCGTTCTGGGTGAGTTTAGTGGAGCAGGTGAGTGATGCAATCTGGAAGCTGTCTTTAGTCACAGGAATGGCTCCTGAATGGTGGAACTGCTTCCCCGTCTGCTTCTCCTTCTCCGCCACTTCATGCCAGGTCGCCGGCAGGGTAAGATAGACCTTTGCATCCTCAGCCTTTTTCACATCAACCTGACAAATTCATAAAACAGGCAATGAATCATGAAGCATATTGATCGATGGAGATCTAATGTCATATTTATTGACTGTGGAGGGGATTCATAGATAATCTCTCTGCCAACTGTCAGCTTTTCAGGACATATTTTTTGTGTAATTAGATAAAAGTAATAAATAATATCCTGTTTATTTTAAAGATAGATGCAATGAGATACACTTCATACAAGATACACTTCATACAAGAAATAAAAAAACAGCACCTTATAGACGATGAGTTCATGTATGCCGTCTTTTAGCGTGGTCCCATCTACTCTCATGAGCCGCACGAAGGCCATTCCAAAGGGCTTCTCCGATTTGTCTCTAGCTGAGGGATGCACAGAAACATGACAGACAGGAGCAGATCCACCAACAGTCACTCCAACTGTATTTACCACAGTGACAGGTTTACATGTGGGTGTTTGCCATACAAATAAGTCACAGTGACTCACAGTCCTGGGAAGACCTGTGTCGAAACATCACCCTGAGGTGACAGCGGCACACGTCTTCAATGGGAATTGTGACCTTGCAGGGGAGGGGGAGAAATGAAGGAGAGTGTGAATACAGGATTATAAAGTGGAAGAAATGTTATCTGGTGTGAGATTTGTATGAGTATCACATTCTGAGCCAGTATCCTCCCCAGAAGATTATTTCATTATATTGAGCCACAGTAAATCCATTTTAAGAACTAATTAGAGAATGTAAGATATCGTGTTGGAAGTTGCACATGTGGGTCCTTGACATGAGCCTCACCTTCACAGTTTCATTCCAGCAAGGCTGCTTCACCTGGTAGTATATGACGGACTTGTACTCTGTGATACCATCATAACCGGCCCCCGGAAATATGGCTTTCTACAGATGTTGAAGGACAGAGATTTAACGACATGATAGGAACATCAATTCGCTCTTCATTGGAAATCAGAAAAGTACCACAGTCACAGAAGTGCAAGATAATGATCCAAAAATGAGTCATATAACCTTTAAGAATAAGAATCGACTGTATATGAAGATGGATGACGTGTCTTCACTTCCTCCCAGTATCCAGAAATGAAGCACAATTATCCCTAATAAGAATGCTGCCATATTATGCAGTTGAAGCCAGAGTCTGTGCTGTAATAATCAGGGGACGGAGAAGCTATAGCAAATTCCCGTCAATATACACAAGCTCAACCAATCCTGAGTCAGTCTCAGCTGTCAACCATGACATTTCACTCTGTTTCAATATCATCAAATGACTAAATAAAACCAAACTTCCCCAAAAATGTACTGTGTGATAATGTCCAATCATATAACATGTAGGAGGCAGGATGTATGACCTATACTGCAGCCAGCCTACAGGTGGCGATCGTGATGCTTTGGCTTCACCATTGGGGAGCTGACATGTTGTCCATCTTTATATACAGTCTTTGATCGACAACCATGAAAACATCTCGGTGAGGATGTACCAAGCTAATTGCTACCATTAGTAGGCTAACATGCTTACAATGAAGATACTGATATACTAATGTTTTACATGATTAAGTTTAGTGCCAGTTAGCACGTTAGCATTTGCTGATGAGCTCTTTATAACATTGTGAGTCAAAGTATCGAACAAACTGAAATTTTGATCTGATAAAAGTGCAAATTTAAATGTTAGAAATTCATTCTTGTAATAATTCACCCGGTGTGGCATATCTGTCTGTATAAAATCTGATCCTAAATTTGTTAGGAGTTAACTTAAAACAAAAAATAATAAACCTTGTGGAAGAGCTAGAGGAAAGGTCAGGGATCAATATGGTCAGTTGAATTTATCCTCTGAAGACAATGAATGTTGGTACAACATTTAGTAGAAATCCATCCAGGGGGTAGATATTTTAATCCATTATTTATGCTGCTAACAAGGCTGAAACACTACAATATTTGCAGCAAAACTATAAGAATAGCTATGAATAGATGCTATCATAGTCACATAAAGCTTGATTAGAAAATTATTTGTTGAATTTACTCGTCTGTTTTACCTCCATGGGATTGCCTTCATCATCGTGCACAGTCAGTATGACCTCTACGTTTTTCGGGGTCTTTTTTTTGCCTCGGTCAAACTCTCCCTGCAGCAGGGTTACGTAAATATCATTCCTCACATTACCTAGAGAAAGTAGAACAGATGATTAGGTGGATGCGCTGGCAATTTACGAGCCATTTCATGCTATTTTGCAAGCAAGTACAAAAGACACGATCATGGCACATGCAGAGCAGACTTTGATCCACCTGGGAGGATGATTTCTGGAAAGCCCATTTTCCTGACGATAGCCGTGCTGCGGTCCACAAAGTGGGGGTAGTCCTTTCTGACCTGGGCGAGATCCCCGGGGAGGAGTTTCAGGGTCACAAACAGCCCTGCCAGGAAACATGGAAGGAAATTCAATGAGGCAGACGCCGCAAGCATACACCCTACAAACCCCTCATACATCATTTATTCTCCTCAAAACAAAAGGGTCAATTTGGAGTGACCCTCCCCAATCACCGGGGGACACACTGTCAGAGAGCACTTCATTTTACCCTGGCCTTTGTGATTGACCTCCCGCGTGGCAATGACTTTGTTGAAGACAGCAGTGAGCGGCTCATTCTCTCCTATGACTCGGGATGGCATGAGCGGAGACATGATGAGTTGCCTCTGACGGATGTAGGTTTCCATTGCTATCCTGAGTGAGAGGCATCGGGAGAATAAGAACAATCAGATGACAGCATCTCTGACAGGTGACAAACACACGGACGGAGGAGCAGCAAAAAGGCAAAGTTAAGAGGTCTGGATCTCTTGACAAGCTGCACCATTTTTATTTCCTCACACCCCAGTGACTACTACAGAACTGACTAACACAGTGTACTGGTGCTATACTGACTTTATTAAGCACAAGACTGCATGTGAGTGTCTTTTAACAACTTAATTACCAGTTGAAATATATCAGAGTCAGGTTAAGATATTTCTTCATACGCGTCTTTGATGCAATTGTCAAATAGTGTGTAATTTGTTAATCCACAGTTCATGTCCTGTCATCAGTCGATGCTTTCTTGTTTCTTTACTGCATAATTCAGAAATATGAGACAGATGTTACAGATAATGCACATCTTTCAATGTGCACTGAAGTTCAAACATTTTCCTGACGTTTTCCACAGGGTCTGTTTGTGAGAACAAAAATGTCTCAGTCAGTTACTCCACACATATCACAGAATTTTTCCGGCCAGGCCTCCGGAAAAACGTACAGAGAATGTAGGAGTGAGCCCATGTGAGAACACAGCAGGAGCATTTCCAGAAAACTCTCAGAAAGTGAGTGACCATGGTTGATGACATATCTAACCTAAAACAGACGTGAATACAAATATTCCAGGATGAAAAAGAAATGCCAGACACATAGGAGACATGGACAAAGATGTCAAATCTGAAAGACAATAAGATTTGAGAGGTTTTGATGAGAAGGGCCGACGCTGTTGTGGATGTGCTGTAAACAAAAACACTGTGCTTTCCACAGTAGTGATTAGATGTCATGTCCCGTTTTCTGATTTGATGTGGGTGTGTGAACACTGTGCAACAGATTTCTTCCTTCTACCTTTTTTCTACAATGAATGTTACAGAATGCTCCTGTTGTTCTGTACACAATCTCACCCCCTGTAGAGTTCTGTACAATCTCCTGCTGCATTCTTCATATGTGAGAGATATACCCCTGAAAATGTCTCGACCCAATTTTCCGGACATTTTCGAGGGTTCGTGTCTGAAAGCAGCTTTACATTGATCCAGTGGTGCATCAATTCATCTTGGTGAACATCTGAATTACACAATTTTCCAATGAACTCATGGTGACGGAGATGCTTTTTTAGAAAATGCTCATGCAAAACCTTTTGCACAACTGTTCTAAACCTTTTAATCTCAGTAACCTTGTAGAATCACAACAAATCAGCAGGCATGTTAATGGCGCTGAGAGGCTTCGCTTTGATCTAAATGCTAATGTCAGCATGATTACATGATGACGACGATACAAAGATATGATATTTACCATGGTCAGCATCGCAATACAGCGTGTTAGCATGTAGATAAGCACATACAGAGAGGAATAATTTAATGTTAATGGAATCTAAACTCATGTGTCAAGGCTGGGGAGCTTAACAAGCTGTTCTGTGTGTTCTGAAGGGAACACACTTAGACGAGTGGCAGTGACTGAAGAGTAGAAAAGACTTTACAATAATCCTCCAGACATTCAATGAGTCCTTTTTTTGTCTGTAGCTCTTCAAGAAGACAGTGAACTGTGACACAGTGAGCAGAGACAAATGGAGAATAAAATTTGGTTCACATGTCAGGAAACAGTCGAGATATTTTTAGGGGCTCTTCCATGCAGGATCCCTGTATTGAGCATTATCGCCCTCATACCCCCACTGTGCGGATGCTATGGGAACACAGCCTTGAAGCCTGCCTTTGAGAACACTCTGTATTGTTATTTATTTCGATATTTGCCCTTGAACTGCATATAAAAAAATAGCTGAATTGTAACCTTGAAGTAATCGTGTGACTAAACGCAGTAAGCAGCTATAACTTGAATCTTGTTTTTTTCGAGTCCAATTATTTTCCATTATTCGTGCTTAATTGTGTTGCTTTACAAAACATGGCAGAGCCTGTTAACAGCAGGAGTGTGACAGCATCAAAAGACTCACTGCTGAAATGGGATGAAGTGCTGTTTGTCCTCATCGTCGGTTTTGCCATGGGCGACATCTGTAATGTCCATCACTGCAAACACAGACATTAGGAGCATCACAGTGTGGCCAAAGACTCAAGGGTAAACAAACCTTTCAGAGGAAATACAGTCTTTAGTTGTTGCCAAAACAACAGTCAAATGGGAATTCGCTGGATTTGAGAAACGTTAATTAGCTTTTAGTTCTGCTGGGAAAGTTCTGTTTGTTCTACTTTTGAAACAGGAGCCGATCCAAGTATTGGATCTCACTCACCTGTTGCCTGGCACGGCAGACAGCCGCCACAATGAGACAGATTGAGGGTTCTTGATCTCCAGCTTGCAAAATGCCTCAGAGCTGTTTATTCTACCCAGCTCTAATCCTAAACAGTTCATTTTTTTCTGGCTAAAAACAATTTGACTTCTGTGTTAAACATTCTTTGGGACTCTGGTTTCAGTCCATTTGCTCCAACACCCGAGGAAACCATTCCTCATAAAACCCACTAATCATCTGGCCAAAAACAAAGACCATTGCTAAACCAATTTCCAGCCACTCTCTTTGCCAAGGCAGAGCGGAAATTTTTCCGGAGCAGAAAGCAGGTGTTCCCGTTTCATTCAGCACAACGATCCCTTCTTTTTTATACCTCAACAGAACTGTTAAAGCAACTGAATAGACTTTCATATTCCTTAACCAAAAACTGGGACAGTAGAAAAGCAGCTCACCGGCCACACCGAAAGGCCTCCTCAGTCCACTGGTGTGTTTCTTGCCCTCTTTCAGCTCCATGCTGCCCACTCTGATGATCTGACACACCAGGAACAGTCGCTGCCTCATTAAGTCGCTGCTGCTCAGGTCCTGGATGCAATGAAAAACAAAGTTAATTTATTATGGGATGTTAACTGATAAGACGGATACAAAAGGCAGTGGACTGTGGCTACATCCGTACTACTGTGTTTTAGTTTGAAAATGGCATTTTTCTCTCCAAACAAGTGATTTGGCTCCTAATCACTTTCAATCACATGACCACTAACAAACACTGGGCATGTGCACGATAGCGTTTTCAAACTTCTCTGTTTTAGCGGCTCTAAAAACGAGTGTGGATGCAGGCGTATCCATAGCAGAGTGGCTGACTTTTCACATGAAATAGTTTGGCTGTAGCATGTATCACTAGCCTGTCATTATGTGCATTCACAGGGATGGAGCTGCAGACCAGATGGCAAATATTGCAGGGTGAAAGAATGCAGGGAAACTCTCTCTGACATATCACCTCTCCAACATCTTAATGCGTTTGTTTTTCTAGACGCTTTTTCAAGTCAAGGAGTCTATTGTGCTTCGAGGAAGCATATCTAACCATAAAATGTCAGCTCCTTGCCTTGATTCATGTGCTTTCATTACACTCTGAACCACTAATTCCCAGTGGCACACATGCAGGATAAAACAATGACATGTTTACGGGGCAACGGCTGCCTGTGTCATTAACATAAACGGCAGCATTATAACTGAGGCAAATGTATTATAATTTCCAAAGATGTGCTGTGAATGTGAGCCGTTCACTGGAAACCTTTAGTAAATTAGGAGCAATCCACGAGTAAATTGTCCTCTTTGTCACAGATTCCAAGCAGCGTGTGGATTGTTTCAATCCAGAGCGGAGGGAACACAGTCAGTGGGATTCAGTTACCGTGAATAGCGCTGGCAGGTTGTTGAGTTTTTCAATTTCTTTGGGCATCCCCATACTGTCCCAGCGCACCAGGAAGTTCTCACTGCATGAATTGAAATAAGAGTCACAGTTAGAGATCACATTATCTGAGGTATCAGGAGAAATAGAAAATAGAAAAGTCACTAACGTGAAAACTCTGCATGGTGTAAGCAGTTTTATCAGATACAATCCAAAGAGTCAAAAACATTTGGTATGGTCTATTGATTCTTATAGACATTTCTCATATTAGATGTGTTTATATACAGAGGTAATAGATGAAATGCCTGACTAAGACACACAATCATTAGTAATGCTTATTTATTATCTAGGTATCAGTTAGACTTGTAATGTTTCTACCCAATTTGAAATTTCCGATTGTCTGTTGTGATGACTGCCCCTTCAGGGAGGTCAAAGGTCATCTTACAAACAGCACCCAGAATGAAAGCTGGAGTTTGAGATATAAATTAATGAATGACACATGCATGTCCTTGTCAAAGGAGTGTACACAAAGCTAAATCTCTCTGCATTTTGCGGCACAAAAAGGTTTTATCTCTGCACTGGCCCACTAACAAAGGTGCATTTAACGTCAACCCAAATGAGTGGTTGGCAAGCTGTAAGGAGGGGAGCAGCGGTGGGCTCCTGTGGGCTATACAACTATGAGTATGTTGCAGTCTATAGTGGAAAAACTTGGAAACCATCCAAGGAAAAGTTTCTGATGCTCAAGATAAAAAAGAATCTTGGTGAACAGTGATCAATGGCGCGGACAAACCCGGATTATTACTGGTTGGAGAGCACTATTTGTGTAATTACTCACACTGCCAGAAGAGGGAGATAACAGTTTAACATTCAAAATACTTAATTTGTAATAGATTTGACATCTTATTAAAAGAATTCTGTTCTTGTTATCATTTCTAATATTTATGCTTGCACCAATTATACAATGATTGGAACAGACACACTACTTTTCTACTACAGCAAGAAGGGGAAGAGAAAGCTTATTATTATTCTTCATTCCCTTTCTCATAATATAACTTCTCATTATTCAGAAATGTTCACCTTGTCATGATAAGTAACTAAGTAAGAATACTACCAATTATGGTAGTAGTTTTCAAAAGTAGTCTTCAACCCTTCCTAATCACCCATCTGGTAGACGTCAGCATCACATTGTGATAAATTCTATTGTGCAAAGTTTTCATTTCGTCTGCATCATGCTGGAATAAACATAACTTTTCCATGTCACATAACATAGTGTAAAGATTTTCTGCTTGCTGGCTTCAAAAATGGAAATCTGTGCCCTGCAACTCCCCAGGGAGTTTAATGGTTTTTGTAACAAAAAACGTTTATAACAGTGAATTGCACGACTTGCTGGTTGCATATAAAAACTCCACTTACAAATTTAATGAACCAAAAAGACAAATAGCCTTGGCTTGATACTTAATTGTAGAATTAAAGTGAGTAGCAAACCTGATGAATTCAGACTGGTCGGGGTCATACAGAGACATGAGCAGCTCAGCGTCCTCTCCAATGTTGCATACAAAGTTCTTCAGGTTCATGAGCAGACTGTAGGTGTGCACTGTACTGAACAGAGTCTGACGCCTCATTTCCAGGTTTTGTTGCCGCGTCTGCAAGAAAAAAAGGCCCCAGGCAGTGCAAGGACATAGATATGAGTTGAAAATGACGGACACTGTGGAGTAAAGAAAGTGATCCGTATCAAAACAATTAGAATCATGCCTTCTCTTCTTGTATCCTGTCATCAACGCTACGGGATGCAGTCTCGTGTGCCCGGAACAGACTGACCGTACTGGTCCAGTCAGGATCCAGCGTGTTCCCTGCATCATCTCGCACCACCAGGTCCAGCCCCAGAATCCTGAGCGGCACAGGGCGCCAGACCGCATCAAACAAGTTTGCAGAGACAATCTCAGAGTTATGAGCCAAGCACATAAAACTTCACGATGGTGTTTATGTCAGAAGGCATTTCATTGCAGTACAAGAAGGCAGCAGGACTCATACCGGTTTCCATAATCAATCTTTGCTGTTACTTTCTTTTTCAGCTCTACAAGGTCATCCTTGGGCAGTGTTCCTGACACTATCTGAGATCGATATTCGATGAGGCTGTAGGCCATCTGCTGAACACCGCGGAACAGTGTTGTCTTGTTCGCCTGTCAGATAAAACAGGAATATGCTTAAAGCAATAGAGCCATCAGAGGAATGAAACAAAACAAAAATGATTAAAAGTGATGAGAATCAGGGACGAGAGGCATGTGGATACTAGAAACAAAAGAGGATTCTAAAGGAGAGCCAGCCTACACATACCACAAAGAGATTGTGCCATATCTGGGACCATTCTCTTAGAGTAGCTCCAAGTTCCAGGACCAGGGGTAAATCTGCTGGAACAATTATTTCCTGCTGGCTACCAGCCACGAGGAGAGAAGAATAAGACTTTGTAAAACAGTAGCTCATCACTCATAGATCATGTCATTTAACTTGGACAGACACAAGTGCAGTTCTATGCATGATAAATAGATGGATGGTTTCTCTTCACAGCCAAGTAAAGCATTACAGAATCTACACTTTCTAAAATTACAACTGCACTGCCGTGTTATTAGTAGAAAGGCAGGCTATATCAAAAATCAAAGCAGATTATCATCAGGATGATATGTTTACTGATATGTGATCTCACCCTATTCCCTCAACCGTAGCCTCCTTTAAGTGGATGTAGGAAGCCGGGAAAATACCCTGAGGAAACAAAGAGGTAATGTCAGAGTGTGTGTATATGAGTTTGTGTATGTGAACAAATATAAGTAACAGTGTGGAATATAAGATAACACGGAGCTAATTAAACCCTTACCCTCTGTGATTTCTTGCGTAGCGTGTAGCCCCTATACCAGCCTGAGGAAATACAAATTAATAGAGAAACATACAACAGTGAGGGGGGGGCGAGAAAAATCCAACCTGTCAGGAGGACAATGTGATGAACTAATTTATATTATTACGTGCTGCATATTAAGCACTGGTGCTAGTTTAACATTTTATCTAAGTTCCCAGAGTCATATTGCATGGAAGACGGATGTGTCGGGCGATGTGTCCGGGCGTGTTGTGCGTTCAGCTTCACTCACCTTCCAATTTCTCAAGTATGTGCACCGTGTCCCCGACCTGAAGACAGAGCTCCTGCTCACCACTGGGAGCATAATTGTAGATTGCTGAAGGACAAAGCAGGACCGTCTCATTATGAGTGGAAAACACAACATTCAGAAACGTACTGAAGTTTGACTGACAAGTTTTTGTTCCTCCTTAAGGTCCAGTGGATTAAGAAAAAAAACTCAGAATCCCCTTTTCAATCACTCACAGAGGAGAAAGTACGTTTTTTTTGTTAAGTTTTGGATCAGAGGTAATTGCAGTCTCCCCCTGGAAACGGAAAACAATTCACCCTCCCAAGCACAGAACTCGGACGTGCAGGCGACGAGGATCTTGATCTTGGATTTATTCCTCATCTGACAGCGTGTGTTTGTGCAGGAGGACTGTGTGACTCAAACCTCTAAAGCATTTTGATGATTCTTAATTGAAACGGATGCCCCGAGGCTGTGTTTAACATTCCAGTAAATGGACTGTTCTGGAGCAGGTATCCTCAGTGTCAACAGTGAGGGGAAGAGCTAAAAAAAGGTGATGGTATCACATTCGTACAGCTGTGGCCTTTAGTCACACTCCGCATGATGTGTTCCAGCCAAATGGCCAACCTGCAAGAAGACCTGCTTTTCCCTTATTTTAGTTATTAACAGCTTTCATTGACACTCCTCCTGTCATTCATTTGTTTACTCTCTAAGCAAGACATGTAAGGGAGAGATCACACAAACACACACATGCAAAACCCGGACAGACATTGCAAAAGAGACACCTTGCCAAACAACACTGTAGCTAAGGTCTAGTCACGACTTGAGGAAGCTGCAATAGCATGCAGCCACTCATACTCATGGCGAGATAGAGGAACTATGAAGAGAGCTATGCCCTGACTTGCATGGTGATAATGCTTCTTGCTGGAGGCCAGATTGCAAAGCACGCTTCAACTGGCTCAGCTTATCACACCTCCGTCTGAATACCAAAACTTGACAATACATTGAATGCCACTACCCTTCCCGCACCATGACTTCCTCCTCAACGATATATTACTCTAACTTCCCCATAAAACTAATTTGCACAGACAGACATCACCGTAAAAATCTGATTTTAAGCTCAAATGGGCTCTTAAAGTACTTGGTTAGGCCCATGTTGGATATGTTTAAAGTCTCACCTGTACAGGTTCCTTTAAAAGATTGTTGAGGCCCTTTACCACTGGTCCAAAACCCACTAACACTCACAGACATCTGGCTTTTAGTCACCGGAACACATAGTTTCACCAGTCAGAGCAATATTGAATGAAACATGCACTGAAGAATTTACATCTTCCTCTGGTCAAGCTGAGAGTGACAATGGTCCAATTCACAAACTTGACAGTGTGACAACAGCATGGAAATACGCCAATGACTGAAAAGCAGTTGAGCGCGTTGTGATGCCACACTGGGCCTAGGCAGCACCGCTCATCTGGTACAACTCTGAGACACACTATCTCCCTCTTCAACTCGAAATACTGACGGCAGAGCTGTTGTTGTGAATTCCGATAAAGCCCCTATCTGCTCAGGTTTAACTTAATGTGCATACTAATGGTGAATCCAAGTCGGCCTGATTCACTCTGAATGATTTATCACATAAGTGGATTTGATTAAATTAAAGTATTGAAGAAACACCAAGGCTGAGCTTTTTGAGCAGCTGCTGGCAGCTCATCAACGTCAACACAATGCAATGACAGACTATTGTTCTCATCACTCACTGAATGTGAAAAGCAAAACCTGAACAAATATTACCAGTTGTGACTATGATAGAAAGCAGACACAAAAAAGTGGGTAATGGTACAAACTTCAGGAATCAACATTGAAACAGAGATGTTCAAATACCAGAACCAGCATCGGACATGATACCCCCAAAAATGTCAGTGATCGGCAAAAATGCAAATGGATCCTGTACCATGCCTATAAAGTATTTATAGGCATAGGCTTCTACGCTTTTCCGAGATAAGTGTACTGCCACTGACAAGTCCTGATTTCAGAGTAGCAAAAAATAAGTGATTTCCAGTAGTGTAGTATTAGCCAGAGCTAGCTAAAATCTGCTATTTGGTTATATTTGACGCTGGAAAGTCCCACAAATAAAACTGCAATGTGTACCATATTACAACACTAGCAATAGGCAATAATCACTCACTTCCATAAAAGGTTAGTAGCATTACAATGTTAAAAATATTTTATGTAAGTTGTAATTTTCTCAAATCGATGGGATGGGTACTGAGTATCGACTCCAGGTATCAGGAAGAGAAAAATGGTACTAGAACCTCTCTAACACTTAATTCATTCTCATTATCAGGTGCAAAACCTTCAGTCTATAACATGAAGGAAGCTAGAGGGGGACTCAGAGAGCTGATTGGTCACTTTATAACCATATCCTTATACAAGGTGTTGAGATCAGACACATCATACACAGACCTGTTCTACCCACTGCTAACATTAAACGCAGGCAAAGTATCCATTCTCTCTGTGTTAACGTAGAGTAACTGAATAAAGATTACCTTCCGCCAAAATACTTATTCTGATTCACAAAATCCAGATCATTGTCAGATTATTGGAGTTGCACCAAATGTTACCAGTTCATTCCGATATTAGCACATGCCAGATTTTTTCCCATGGAGGTCTCTGCATTTTTGTTGAAAATTTGACATAACACTTATAAAACACTTCCTGTCTATATAGGTGACAAATTATTTGCCTGGACATCACCCTTAATAGAATCTGCTCTGAAATGTCATGCCCATACCCAACCCTTCCAGTAAGGTTTAATACAATTGGTTTAGTAGTTTTTGTGTAACTTTGCTAACAGTCAGACAAACAGCAATAAAAACCTAACCTCACATATGCCATGCAGCAGCAGCACAAACAAACTCAAACTCTATCATTTTCTATGTACCGAAGAATTACAAAAACAAAATCGTTTAACAGACTAAACTAACAAACTAAAAATCCCAATTGAAAACACTGTATTACACTTCACACCAACTGGAGACAGGTATTAAATAAAACCTGATTAGAGCTATGAATATGTTCAGGTCCTCAGCTATTTCAGTGAAGTTTAACTCATATCTTATAAAACCTGTGTATCACTGCGTATTAGATGACTAATTTCAAAGGCTAAGAAAAGTAGGGAGAGGTATGGTATCTCTACAAGAATCATTAGGTAAAAAGCAAGTCTATTAATGTTGGTTTTTGAGCCAATTCTCCTCAGGCACGACATTTAAAAAAGAAAGCCTTTCACCTCCTCTCCACTGTCTAGACAGCCAGCATGATCTGTAGCTCTTAAAACAGAGCTCCAGCTGATAAGACCAGTGTGGGCTCAGATTTAAATTCTGTTTAAGACCCTGCTTCAACAGAAAGAAAATGTGTGTTATCTAAACGGGAAGAAGTTCCAGGGTCCTTAAAGAATTAAAAGAATGATTCGGAAATCTCTGGTCAGTGCCATCAAATCTGTTGACTGAGGTCAAGGTCAACACTAATCATCATCCGCTATCAGGTCTGACATCCAAGATGAGCTATCAAGGATGTGAAGATTTGGACCAATGGGGCTTTAGATTTTTTTTTCACGCCCATGCAGATTGTAACAGAGATCGAATTACAGTTGCTTTCATTTTAAGGAAACTCATTTACTATTCACTGCATAATTTCACCAAGTGGAAGTTGTGGTTGAGCAATTGCAACACAGTTCCCACGACACTGTGGACGAGCAAGATTCAGTCTTCGTGACCGGAATGGTTTGAATGCCGGCTCCCTGCAGAAAACCTGTGGTTATTATAGGAGGCAGCGGCACTGCTTGTTAAGTATTACAATACTACCCAGGCTTTCTAATCATAACAGTACAGTACAATTTATATATACAATATTACACAAGTAAACCCCATGAATAATTTGAACAATTACATATCACAGGTCCTCTTCCACTCAGACATGTCTTTTTTCATATTCACTTATCATATTCCCAGAGTATATAATGCAGAATGATGTTTGTGCAAAGGTTGACAGTTGGAGCGCGTCTTCACCTTCATCTGCTGAAAGGACAGCGTCTCGCTGCACACACTCTAAATCTGAGCTTATATGATGTTTATGTGGGAGGAGGATTTATGACATCGTAACTAGTTCTGTAGCCAATCAGGGTCCAACTGAAACATGCAGAAACCTGATATCTCCAGCGCACCCACACTGACACTCCACATTTCAGTGTTGAAGGAGAACCCAAAGATTTAGATTTTTTTAAATGAGGGCGA
This sequence comes from Pleuronectes platessa, assembly GCF_947347685.1. NCBI lineage: Eukaryota > Metazoa > Chordata > Actinopteri > Pleuronectiformes > Pleuronectidae > Pleuronectes > Pleuronectes platessa. The sequence continues at coordinate 10,254,205 of NC_070629.1, forward strand.
AGAAGCAGGTGTGAATTTAGAATTTGTTGGGAATTTTTAAAAGGCTATATACAGCACATTATTTAGCATTATCTGTAAAGTTGTAAGATTAAAGATACAGGTTTTGGAAAAGGGAGGAAAATCGATACAACAAGACCAGATATACGTCTTTTTTTATTCCACACATTTTTCGTCCTCATGAAGACCTGGCACTTACATTAAGGTTCAGTGTGTAAGATTTAGGTGAAAGGGATCTATTGGCAGAAATGTGTGGAATGATCTAAAGTCTTCACATTGTGGTTTTCTTTACCCTAGAATGTGCCCTGTGTTTCTACACAAGAGGAGTAGAAACACTCTTTCATGTTTGGAAGGGGAGGGTGAGGTGAGCGGTATTCAGCTGCAAGATACAAATCCACCACTAAAGTCTACACACTGAACCTTTAGGGGTTGACCATACTTTCAAATTTCAATCTCAGAGGTCACCACATCTTTGCATACTCTAGCAGATGTGGTCGGATGACAACATTCATATTTTGATGACCACAGCGGATCTTATCAGACTGATGGTTGCAGAAACTATGAATCGGCCATTACCCACAATGCTATCGGATGCTTGTGTAGCCTCAAGCCTAAAGCAGAACTGAGGAGCCTGCTATATCAGTCAGGTCACTTTCTTACTCTGGATCAATTTTTTTTTTTTATTCGCCAATTTATAATCTTCAGCTTCAGCCAATGCTGATTTAAGTGTCATTACTTGAGGTGATTTATCAAACTTCACAGAGCTCCCTCTGGAGCACCAAAAGGCTTAAAACAACTTTTCTTACATATGCAGTAAAATTGCCCAACACCTCTAAACACACTTCACGTGTAAAATTCCTTTCCCTTGATCACTGTTCTTCAGTCTGGACATCTGTGGGCCATAAATGTGTAAGGTTCATGCAGGCTGTCATAGAAAAGGGGGGGGGGGGGGGGGGGGGTGTTATCTGTTAAAAATCTTAGCAGCATTTACACGACCGATTAACAAAAAAGCTTTGACCTGAAATTTTAGAAAGCCTCAGGATGCCATTAGGGACACAAATAATGTATGACTGCAATAAACAAACCAGGGACTGCACATGTTCTTCACCTGATGATTTCACTGCCTCATTTCAGCCTCTGGTGCAGTGCTTGAAAATTAGGGAGCTATCCTAATTTAATGGTGTCACAAATCTTAAGCTCCATATCTGCATTTCCCTGTTAGCTAGCATGATATAGCTGATATGATCAGGATCAGTGATCTCCTCTGTCATCCCCAATGTAGTTGCCTGTACTCGAGCACAGCCTGGCTTGACTAATCGGATTAAAAATGTAAAACCTGGTACAGGGTCCGATGGCATTTTAAGGATTAAGCACAATGTAAGTGACTCCTGCCCTGTTTCTGAGGTGACTGACAGGAGAGGAGCTCAGTCTACAGAATCAAGCAGAGTTACTGTGTTGAATGCCATACTGTGATCGAAAAGGATTAACACACAAAAAAAGCCTCACCATCAGCTCCTAAAACCAGGACATATATGACCAAAAGGGAGGTGTTTCTACTGCACACTGGTACATATCCACCGGAATATGTGTGTTAAAAATATTGCTGCGTCACAACAGCAAAGAAAAAGCCCAAATCACTTTCTGTAAAACCTGAGATGAAGTCAACGAGAGGATCCAGGTGAGAACACAGCCGAGGTGTTTTCAGTGCGGGCCTCTGATTCACACCCACACTCCACAACGAAGAACCCTGTTCACTGGGCGTATTCAATTTAACACATCTACTGCAGACCAGGACACCTTGTGTGTGCAAGTGTCTGTAGCTTTAAGCTCAGGGGTGAGTCAGAATGGTAACTGATGACCAGCCAGCCTGCACTGACTGTAAAGTCAATGCAGTAAACCACAGAGGGGATTGAGCCAACAGTTGTGCTGATTTACCTTGAGGGTGTGGAGATCTACCTGATAGCATGCACACGCATGCATGGTAGTTTGCGAGCCCACAAACTCACACAGATTCACAGGTGGTGGAGCCACACCTTGTTGCAAGTAAAAAAAAAAAACAGCTGCTCTATAAAGTTGGAAGGAGCAGGGCCTGGGGAGCGATACACCAATATTGATAATCATCAGAATATCATTTTCATAAATAGCCATAAAGAAAAAGACGATATAAGGCGTATGCATTGTGTAAGCACAGTGAGGAGGTATAATATTTCATTGATCTACCTCAGATCTGAACAATGTTGTGTTTGTCATTCCCCCAGGAGCCAAAATCTGACTTATAACCTAAAAAGGAATGATAATGTGGCATTAATCGTGATAACTACAGATATCGATTGGTATGAAAATCCTTATCTAGCTACAATCTTTGGCCAAAGTGACTAGCTCTATAAAGGAAGACATAAATATGATTCGTTGTTCTCCACAGTGGTTCCTACACACTGGTGCAGGGGAGCTCTAAAGAGTACAGTTAATACCCCTGGAGTACCCAGTGTCTCTGAAGCCCATGTGGGGCCCTACAGGATCCCCCAGGGGACTTTGAGGGACCGTCCAGCTCAGGGAGGATTCACGTAAGTCCACAGTAACTCCAGCAAGTCTGCTCAGGGAGACTGAGAGCAACAACGACTGGAATGCTCCTTGAACTCTTGGCTTCTTTTTTTGTGCACATGTTTTCCTCCCCTCCACTTCAGGGCAGCAGCACAACTCATTGCTTATTAAACGTGTGGAGCCCCTGACACAACACGGAGGTTGTAAAAAGTGGAAGTTGAGAGAACCCCCGGTAGCAGCCTCCACACACCTCGGGAACAACAACAACAACAACAGAGTTGTTGAGTCCTAACTTCACTCTGTCCCGTTTTCCTCCTGAAGTTACCGCAGTAACTCGGTTGGCTCTCTCCAAAAGTCACGCAGCCGCAACTTACCGACTCCGTACTTCTCTTTCTTGGTGGGAATCCAGCGGGTCATTGCGAGGAGGGTAAAAAGATGGTGGTGGAGCTGGCGGGATAAATAAATTAACTATGTACAGTTGTAGTTAACCGAGGGACGGGCGGCGCGATACCTCCTGCTCGTACCGAGGGCTATAGTTCCGCCATCATGACTCTCAGTGAGGGGAGGGGAGGGGGGAGGACAAACACGGCTGTGGGTGAGGAGAGGGGGGAGAGGCGTGAACCACTACTAACACCACCACACACACACACACACACACACACACACACACACACACACACACACATTCTTATCTTAGTAAGGACATTCAAAGGCATAATGCATGTGCCAGCCCCTTACCCTAACCTTAACCATCACAAATAAATACCTTACCTAAACATAATCCTATAACCCTAACCGAAACATAATTCTAACCCTAACCTAAACTTAATTCTAGCCCCAATATAACCCTAATTCTAACCCTAACCAAAATCGTATTCTCTCCCTAATCCAACACTTACCAAAACCTTATTCTAACCCTAATTCTAACCCAAAACTTAACCTAATTCTAACCCTAACCTAAACTTAAACCTAATTCTAAACCTAACTATAACCATAACCCTAACCTAAACTTAATTGTAACCCTAACCCTAAAATCATGTCTTAACCCTCTAACAACCAAAGTCAAAATATCAATTTCCAAAAACTTACCTCACTCTGTAAGGTCTTACCTACAAGTACACACACACACACACACAGACACAGACACACACACACACACACACAATTTATTTCATCAGAGGGTCGTCTCTAAGAAGCTATTTTGCCCCAGACACCAGTCAGTCGATAGCTGTAATAATTGCTCATAAATCCTCCAATGAGCTAAAATTGAATTCAGAGAAATTACAGTGAGACTGAGTGGACTGGCCCTCGCATTGCTTCAATGACTCCTCATGCTGTTCAACAACCACATATGTGACAACGTGAAGGAGGGTTTAATTATTGTGAACCCTAGCTATAAATCAACTGGTGTGTCGTTAATAAATAATCACCAGGTTATTGTTTTTATCTAAAATGAGGTTGAATTGCAAACTCTATGAATGCTTCACACTCTGGCTGACTTCAATGAGCCCCTATTGTGGTACATATGAGGGTGTCGACCTGAGGCATTTTAATTAAAAAATAAGTATGTGTTTTAATTAACCACACTGTTTCTTACAAGCAACCCAAGTATTTGTATGGTAAAGTAAACGGCCAGAAACGATTGTGTTGGAATCCACCAATAAGACTGTTGGCTTTAATTTAAATGTCATTTAATCATGGTCAGTATATCATAAGTGAAGCTCAGCGCCCTTTGTCCCTGAAGTAATTTACAGCTGTTAGCCGAGACCTGGTTGCCCACTTAGCCTTCTGTTTGCCCATGTTATGTGTGTGTGTGTGTCCGTGTGTGTGTGTGTTCTGCTGCAACTGGTCAGCCAAATGGTGCTGTCAATAATGTTCAGCCATCCACTGCTTATGTTGTTGTTCACCTTTGACGGATTGATGTCAGTTTTTTCCATCTATTGTGTTGTGGCTGCTTTAAAATACAGCTCATCCTCAACACAACACAACACAACAGGGTCTGACTAAAAACTCAAATAGAATTGTGTTATTTTGCAGGATATAGCCATTAAACAAATGGAAAATGCTAAATAGCATTGTGACAGACTTTTTACAGGCTAAACCTTAAATGGGAAGATTGAAATTCTAACTTGCAAATAATGACAAACTAGAATGACGCACAGCCGAGTGCATACCTCTGTCAAGGCCCAACTGACCCCACATGAAACTACATTTAAATTATCTAAATCCGGATTTTTATCTGGATGTGCAGCAAATGGCACACGCTCTTAGGCTCCCCAAATATGCATGATTTCTTTTATCAAGATCCATGAATTACTCTCTGAGAAATCCACAAAATGTTGAAAAACATCCTAGCTCACCATGTAGTGTGAATGTAAAGAAAGTGGATTTCTGGATACTTAGTTCTGTGGTTATCCATACTTTAGTCGTTACGTATTCTTGCTAACAAACAAACCAGCAAACAAATGGACAAAGGTGAAAACATAACCTCATGTGCCTTATGTTTTCCCCACAACATACACAAAAATCTGACACAAAACAGCAAATCTGTGATCCTGATCCTCTGACCTATCAGTGCCTTGTCTTTCTGGGACACGTTTGACAGATCTTACACGACCAAAGAAATTCACATTGATTGAGCACATCCTGGAAATCTGCTAAATGAGGTGTAATCTGCAAGAACATTTCTAAGGTAATAGGACTTGAGCTGCTATACCCAAGATTACAGTGACCTACTTCTGGCTTAGCTGTAGGAGCTCACTGTGTAGTTGAATTTAGTTGAATAGGGGTCCTCTGGTATGCTTGGGCTTTTATCACCCCTGATTCTCCTCAGTCCTTTTGCAGAATCTCTCACAACTCATTTCAAAAGTGAAAAGTTATTAGAAGTTTAAAAAATCAAATCTCTAAAAAGGAATACAATATTGCCATCACCTGACTGCATTGTGCTATTGCATATAAAAGAATGGCGTGTGATACATAATGCTGTGCCACCGTGTTATAAATGTCTGCCTCAATAAAATAACTCTTGACTCTTCTCCCCACAGAATCATTAAAGATAAATCATTAAATTCAGGTGGCATTTTTAACAAGCAAAGTTGAACGTTCATTAATTGGAGTCGAGAACCTGAGCCTCTGCAGGAAATCCACACACATCTAATTTAGATCTGATTGTGTCGCAATCAGCTTTTAAAAGAAAAGAAAAGAAAATGTATCGCCCATGTGCAAAACCATGCACCTGAATGTGCAATCATGTTTGGATGGATGGATGGATGGATGGATGGATGGATGGATGGATGGATGGATGGATAGATAGATAGATAGATAGATAGATAGATAGATAGATAGATAGATAGATGGATAGATTCAAAAAGCTAAGAGGTTGATAAAAAGAAGATGAAGCTGCATGCTGCGTCTGTCCTGAAACAAGTTTATCCTGTTTACTTTGCCTCAGGTCTCCTCAGTGTGTCGCCTAACAGAAACACATATAAATGAACATTTAAAATGAAAACTGAAATAGTAATGCATTTGCTTCATACCCCCCACCTTCCTGCACTGTAGAGCAATTTGTGTTCTTATATGCTTGACTGCGTGTGCTTCTCCCTTCTTCTCTCAGTGTGTTTTGTATGTAGGAAGGTAGGTGGTAGGTAGGTAGGAAGGTCGGAATAGGTAAATAGGCACTGTTAGGTAGGTAATTATTTAGGAGATAGGTATTTATTTAGGGAACTAGGTAGGTAGGTAGGTAGGTAGGTAGGTAGTTTTGTAGGAGCTAGCTAGATGTAGGCAGGTATGTAGGTAGGTAGTTATTTAGGAGCTAGGTAGGTAAGGGTAGGTAGGTAGCTGGGTAGGGGGGCGTGTCACCAAACATACACACATATAAATGCTCATTTAAAAAGAAAACTGAAATAATAATACATTTGCCCCCTACCCTCCACCTCCTTGCACTCTAGCGCATTTGATTAGTGTTTGTGTGCGTACATGCTTGACTGCATGTGCCTCTCCCTTCTTCTCTCTGTGTGTGAGCTTTGTTTTTATGGGATCCTCAAAGATGAAGCACACCGAGCATCCGCGTGAAATGTACCATATAAATAAACCTTGACCTGCCTGCACTGTTATTCAATGGCTTACATTACTAAAGCCAGTGAACTGTGATGGTAAATGGACTGCATATATAGCACTATTCTACTGGTAACAACCATCTTTTTTCTACAGATCACATCCGCCCATTCACAGACTGAGGGACATCTTAAGGATGAGGACACACAAGAAGAGCTGGGGATCAGACCCACTGACCTTCTGATTAACGACCAACCCACTCTACCTCCTGAGCCAAAGCCATCCACATAATGCAAGGAGCTGTACGAGACTTGAAATGCCTTTGAGAGGTAGGGCTCTAAACGCCGGTTGTAGCTCCCTCCGAGGTGAGACAACAGCAGACTAAAGGCCTAATGGATTTATGGGTCGGCTGCCAGGACTTCAGGACGCAGAAGCAAAAGGGGGCTCAGCATCCACCTGGCTCTCTAGCAGCAGAATCAGGTGATAGCTGAGCTGTCATGTGGATAGGTCAATGCACTATCTGTGGACAAAGAGTCAACATCCTGTGGCAGTTGATTTGCATTTAACTTTTGTGGCAGGAAGTCAAATCCAAACTTTTTTTTGCTTTTATAGAATATGTGTTTTTCTAGTTCTAGGTGCATGCAGTCTGATATTGCACATGTGTCACCGTGTTGACTGGGTGATGAAGCAAGCCATTCATATTTTTCTTCACTTCTATTAAAGAACAGATTTTTGAACACTTATCTTTTGCATTTTATTTGTCAGAGAATTGCAGCCTGAATAAACACCGTCAGCATGACTTAGTGTTAATGAATATGATTACAGCACCAGCCTTCTGCAGGTTTGCCGGGGTGACCATATTTATATCGTAATATCTAATTTCAAGGCTGTGATGCATGAGTGAGGATGTGCCCTGAGGCCCCCCCCCCCATCCCCACATTTGTCTCCATCTGACTCAGTGAAGCATCCTTTGTAACACAGCGGTGGGTTTGCACCCCAGGTAAAGCAATTACCTATTTTTAGAGGCAGAGTGCCATATCTTTAAATGAAACAGTCTGATGTCTTCTGTCTTCGGGCCCATGCAAAGGCTTATTTGACAGAGGCTTTTAATTAGGTGGCTCCCTGAGATCAGCAGAGGGAGCCACAACTCTTATCGGAGACTACCTTTTCTCTCTGTGGAAACAAAGCGTGGGCCATGTGACAGGCTGAGAGGCGGACTGCAGCGTGACCAGCCGTGTCTGCAGTCTGGACAACAGCCTGAGAGGAGTGCACACACCGCACCCATAATAAAAAATAACATAATGAGGACAAGTGTTTCCCTCAAGGTGAAGAAGAGATAATCTCCCCCAGGGAAAGCATTAACTTTGTTTGTTTAATGTCGTCCCCTATTATTGATTAAAACTTATGAATATAAATAAATGTTTTCTTGTGCCGGTCTCTACATCAGGGTACGACAAACTTGGCTACAAACTTAAATGTTGTCATATGGGCCTGACTGCAAAACTTAAAAACAAGCAGCTGCTGTTTCTCAGAATTGCAGATCAGATTTCGGACTTAATCCGTGTTTCATTGTATCTGTATCCTCCTGAAATGTAATATGCATTTGTTGCAATGGAAAGCTAATATTCTTTTCCTTATAAATATAGTGTTTCATGACTCCAGGACCAAACCCATCATTAGATGTGCTCAGAAATTCTCCTAGGCATTTAATTGCCAAAACTAGTCTCTTAAAAGACTTCTGAATCCATGGATCAATATAAAAGTGTAGCTTTTTTATTATACTGTTGCTATAACAGACCGCCCTACATATTTACATAATGTATTAATATCTGCTTAATGTGACAGTGTGAGTGCTGACCATGAGAGAAACCAATCATGATCAATTATTTGACACTGTGAGGCCCTCAGGAGGTGGTGACCTCAGTGGAATGGGAGGCATGGGCATGTGGCGGGCATCAGGTGGGAGTAAGGGGAACGGTTCAACTCCAGGAGGGGGGTGGGACTGGCAGTGTCGCTTTCTCCATTTTGAAGGGAAACTACAGTAAGAACTGTTTTGTCCGGCGAACTTTATAGGGTCGTCCACTAACCAGAAGGTCAGTGGTTCGATGCCAGTCTTCCCCATTCTGCATGTCCACTAAACTCCCAAATTGCCCCTGATGGTTGTGTGGATGTATGATAGAGCAAGTGCTGCACAGAGATGCACTGTTTGATTGTGTGTATTTGAATGCTAGGAAGTTATGAAAGTCAGTTTCTGAGTTTATTTAAAAATAATTAATTTAATACATTTCCTTGCCTTACTTTAACAGCAGGGGTCTTCAACGTTTTTCAGGCCAAGGACCCCCAAACTGGTGGAGAGATGGAGCAGGGACCCCATACTATACATATTGTCAAAAATTGTGTTTTATAATGAATTGGGCCTAGTGCCATGTAGCTACCCTGTTATTGTGCATTCAATACTAAATTATTCAAATATTACACAGTTTCATATATTCAAGTTTTTAATTTAAACATGTGCAAGGTACAGGGTGGCCATGCCACTGCCTTTTATAAACATACATCTTGCATACAACACTGGGCTATAACAATATTTCACAGATTCATGTTTTTATTTTTAACATACATGTAGAAGAGACAGTGAATCCTCAAGGTAAATATACATTTCTGTCACTTTTATTTCTGTTCTATCTTTTTACGAGACTCCCAGCTGCTGCTGAAGCCTCCTGCTGCATCTTCAGCTTTTTGTTTCCATCAAACGAGGGATGCATATTGGATGTCTTGGTGAGACTCAGTGTTTCTCAGTGATGGGCCTCTGTGCCTCTGACATAGTGTGTGCCCACAAGAGGCAGAGAGTTATGAGATTTATGTACCGGCCTGTTCACATCTCAAAATAGGTGGGGAAACTCAATATCTGAGGGTTGAAAGGTGATAAAAAAGAATACAGCATTTGCTTTGATATGCTACGTTTGCAGGGGATCTGTGTCCCACTGTGCCCTGAGACACACACACACACACACACACACACACACACACACCTGCAAGCCTCCCTTAACTGTATGCAACACCAGTGATAGATATGCTCACCTGAGGGAGTATCTATGCATCCTGCTGGTGGTTACAGTTAGTATTTTGCAGAGCTCTCAGCTTTTGCTCTCGGCATTACATCATTAGTACACTTTCAATCAATAAGGAAACATTTGCAATATTGGTCTCTGTTCCATTGGTGAGAGGTGTGTGTAAGAGGAGCCAAATTCGATGCAAAGCAGCGTTTCTAATGATTAAACTGAGTGCTCTGCTGGACTGGCTCTGGTCTCATACTGTAGCAGCCGGCAGCAACAGAAGGAGGAGGATAATGTAGTCTAGCTCTGGGCGGGGTTAACTGAGGACATGGGGGATGGAGGGGGGAGGGGGGGCATGGAGAAGCAGAATGCATATAGTTTTGGGCATTGCCTTGACACATGCAAGGTTGGCTAGAACAGGTCCTGTGTGTGTGTGTGTGTGTGTGTGTGTGTGTGTGTGTGTGTGTGTGTGTGTGTGTGTGTGTGTGTGTGTGTGCGTGTGTGTATGTTTGTGTGTGTCTGTGTGTGTGTGTGTGTTTGTGTGCTTGGGCTTCATTATTTGTGTGACAGGGATTGAATCTCTGCAGGTGCCTTAAGGAAGCCCCTGGCCTCTCCACCACTTTGTTGAGTAAAAAATCGTCTCTTTCAAGGTTTAGTGCAGTTAGCACTTCACTCTCTCTCTCTCTCTCTCTCTCTCTCTCTCTCTCTCTCTCTCTCTCTCTCTCTCCCCCTGATTTGTCCTCAATCTCTCTCCTCCTCTCCCCTAATGAAATCATGAAATTACTCTCTTCCTCTCTCTCTCTCTTGCTGTCCTGCGTGAGTTGACACTTGGCCAGATTCTTTGGTGCAGCAGACTAGCTGAGTCATAAAGGTTTCAGTGCGGCCTGATTAATGGACAGTGGGGTGGACGAGGGTGAGGCAGCAGGAGAAAAACACTGGTGTCAGCTCCGGCGATCACACAGGAGACCGTACACAGGCGCAGAATGAGACAGGGACGACCTGCTGACTTGAGATAAAGACTGCAATTCACCTCTTTCAGACCAGACTTGGAGTTAGCTGAGTCGAGAGAAATATAATGAGGCTTTATTGGTAGGTCATGTCGATGTTGTGAAGTTTTATTCTGTCTGAAAGTGATACAGGGATTTCATGCTTCATTAGCTGTTGTTTATGTGTGTTATTTTTTTTCATTTCAAACAATCCAGACTTGCTGACTATGCTGCAGCCCTCTCTTCTGATCAGATTTATCAATGAATATAAACCAACTGTGCACTTCGGCTGCAATGTGCTTTTCCCATTTACCCCAACGGGCACTAAATAAAAAAAAAATATCACAAATTGCTTTTAAAAGTAAGTCATAACGCTGAAACATTGGAGACGATTTCTGCTGTTGTCTTTATTTGTTTTGCTAAACTTAACTGTAATAGTTCCTATATGTACATGAAATGAAAAGTTCGATTCAAACTCTATGGTTGACAAGGCTTCAAGGCTTTATTGGAAATCATGACAGCACATCATGGTCACACAGTGAGGACTTGAAGTATAAGGCATTTCAAGCTTGGTATTGCATAAACAGAAAGTCGTACAGGCGTGTTATTGGTGGAAGTAACGCACACAGGTGTTTGCAAACAAATCTCCACAAAGCAGAAATTCTACTCCAGACATGTCCCTGTTTTTGTCAATTAGTTAGATTTGCTTTTAAGTTGTTTCTTTGCCCGTATGCATGTGTGCGTACATGCAATGTATCAATCAGATTAATCATATTCAGGTGAGGTTCACTTATTTGGAGATATTCTAATTTGGTCGCAACAACATCACTGTGATGGATTTTCTTTTAGCTGGAAGCTAGCAGGTGTTTTTCTTTTTATAAAGCAGGTACATTTAAACTTTTTTATCTGTTGCTTTCTCCACCACCTCTTTTTTCTCAGTTTCCAGCTCCTTCTTCTCACCCTCTTCATCACCCTCTTCCCCCTTCTGCTCAGCATCATCCTCTTCCTCAGGTTGGCTCTCCTCTCCTCCTTGCACCTCGTCTTCCTTGGCTTCATCCTCTGCTTCCCCCTCTTCATCACCTAAAGAAGGAATAAAAGTTAGAATTAGCTCACGTCTACACACGTGCATGTGACAGTTCAAAATAATTACTACGCCCACCTTGTTCATCTGCTTCTTCCTCTCCCTCCTTCTTCTCCTCCATCTCTTCTTCCCCTTCTTCTCCCTGCTCCTCTCCCTCCTCTTCCTCCTCCTTCTCTTCTTCTCCGTGCTCCTCTTCCTCCTCCTTTTCTTCTTTTTCCACCTGATCCTCCTCCTCTTCCTCTTCCACCTGCTCTTCCTCCTCCTCTTGAGGAGGGCTGGCCTCAGCTTGATGTGCTTGGCTTGCAGATATTGTCTCCTCTCTGGAGAAGGATGGAGAATAAAAGCGGGAGCTCAGCAGGTAAGGCGGTGCCGAGCTCAGCTGAGACTGCATGGAGATCTGTGTTCTTCCATACGATGGAGCACCATACATGGCCTGGGAGTAAACACTGATGGATCCGGGGCTCGCCACATTGAAACGGTTCTCTTCTCCTTCAAGGAGCTTCCTAATGGAATAAGAGACACATGTAGAAGATAGTTAACTTTTTATTCCCCAAAAAAGGAAAGAGTCAAATATTAATCTATCATACTATATTATACCTGTAGGCTGCTATTTCAATATCCAAGGCCATCTTCACATTCAAGAGGTCCTGATAATCTTTCAAATAGCGAGCCATGTCATTCTTGTTTGCCCTCAACTCGTCCTCCAGCTGACTTATTGCATCCTGTATAGAGAAAAAATAAAGGGATATTAGTGGCATATTATGGGATGATTGCCATCTGAGTAAGCTACATTTTCAAAGATACTTTCAGCCCTGTTATTTATTTATGTCTCTCTGTTGCTCACCTGCAGTGCAGAGATCTCAGCACTCTGTTTTTCCTCCACTTCCTGCAGTTGATTTTCAAGAGCATGGTTCATGTCACGGCCGGCATCAATCTCAAGCATCCTGGCTTTGAGGAGCCGGCGGTATTCTCCAGCCTCGTCCTTGCCTTTTTTTATGCTCTCAGTGTTGCGAGCGGAGCCAACTGTCATCACATTCATCTTGTTGCAGAACCACTCTTCAGCTGACTGCAGGTTGTGTTGTGCCAGCTTTTCATACTGCACCCGGATGTCCCGGAGTGCGGCAGATAGGTCAGGTTTGGCAACCTCCATCTCCACCGACACCTCAGCGCTGTAATGTATTTGGGCCTGCAGCTCTGCAATTTCACTCTCGCAGAGGCGCTTCAGGAAGGCCAGCTCATCCAGCAGGGTACCGACTCTTTTCTCGAGCTCGGCCTGGATCAGAGCAGCATCATCTGTTCCCTTTCTGGCATCGAGGAGCCTTCCCTCTGCTTCTGCTCTCCCCATCACTTCATCCTCGTAGCATTTTTCCAGGTTTCTCAGCACATCCTTCATCTCATCCCTGCGATCTTGGGCTGCTTGCTTCTCATGGCGAGCATCTTCCACAGCGGCATGGAGCTGGCGGAGCTCATGGTCATACAGGGCTCGGATGTTGGATGGCTGTGTCTGCCTCTGCCTGAGCAGCAGAAGCTCAGTCTCCAGCAACTTGTTCTGCTGCTCCAACTCATGGACCCGGTCAATGAAGTTTACAAAGCGGTCATTCAGGCCCTGCAGCTCAGCCTTCTCCTGGGTCCTCAAGGTTTTGAACTCAGAGCTGACCTGGGCTGCTTGCTCAAGGCGTAGCTCAGTTGCAGCTGCAGACACCGGAGCAGAAAGCGCAGAGGAGTAGCTGGAGTTAACTCGGGAGTAGGCTGGATAACTTCTGCGTGAGGATGCATAGGAAGATATTGGGGCAGAGTGGCTTGAGTAGGCAGACCTAGATCCAATTCCTCCACCTCCTCCATAACCTGCACTGCGCACCGCCACTTTCCTCTTGTAAGTGGAAGGAAAATAAGGGTCAAAGCCGATGGAAGTCATGATTTCAGAGACAGGCTGCTCCGTGTCTGGGAATGTAGCTGGGTTGTCTGCACAGTGAATCTGCATTACTCTGGCTTTTATAGAGCCAATAATGACTGTGACGTAAGCTATTTTTTTTTTTGCAGGCATGCTGACAGAAGGAATTGATAACGGTGCCAGCCAGCCAGTCTCAGCCAAAGAAGAGATGGGGTGTGGTTAGAGTGAGTGTGCGGGATGGAGGAGGCGGGGATGGGCGGTGGACAAACACAGGACTGCAACACACAGGGTCAGTGAGGACAGTTTACTGTTACTCCTAAAACTGCAGGAAACTGTTACTATTTGCCAACATAAATCTTGACAAAGACATAAAGTATCTGTACTTGAACAGTGATAACTCCTCAAAGAGAGCATGATGGAGGAGGAGGAGGGAGGAAAAACACCTTTTGTAGAAGAGTACAATGAGTTGCACTGCAATGCATCAACTGCTGTAATTAAGAATATTAATAATAATATATAATTGTGATCTCAGTATCGAAGTTAAAAGACATAGTCACTGCAAAGCAACACAGCTGAAGATGTAACAGTGTGAAAGACCTTGTGAATAATTAAAGAACCATCTCTAAGTCAGCGACAACGTCTAAGAACTATGGTTATTATAATTAAAGTTCGCCCTCTAGTGGTCATCTATTTTCCGTGCAAGTTACACATAATAATTCCTACTCTATTGATTCAGTCCATAATAACTACATATTTGACCTTACGTCTCAGAAACTGTATTGAGGCTGTATCCTACATGCCGTAGAAGTAATGTAGCTTTAGAAGAAGTTGTTGCATGATAGAACATTTTGAACAAAATAAATAATTAAAAAGACATGATATTGTTTATATAGACTCGAACTTTCTAAATAGATATAGCTTTATGGATTGGTTCAGGCTGCAGATATTCCACTCCCCACCACAGTGAGAATTGAATGAAAGCTGCTGATTTAATTCAGTTTGTTCTTAACATTGTGTGTATACAACAATAAAGGCAAATAATTAATAACTAATTTCCCAGATTTGAAAAATGGACACGTGAAAATAAAATATACAAATGAAAAAGTTTGAATTAGTTTTATTAAGAAACGATTTCAAAACTTAATTTGGGCTGCATTTATTTGATCTACTCATTTAAAATGTGTTTAGTGACTTAAATGAATTTACCTGTGTTGGTAAGTGACTTTTCAGGGACGTGTGTGAGAGGCTGCGCCTTCACCTAACATCCACATTCGCGATTGGTCACATGAATACACCAGACAGTGTCCTGACCAATGAGAAAAGACTTAACTACTTGGCGGTTAGCGGGTGCCGTTGTGACGCAAATCGCTTCCTAACATTGACAACAACAAAGGATGATGAATAAATGAAGTTTGAAACTTGCTTTGTGCTTCATCAGCACTAATAGCCGCAGTGTTAACGGGATGTGCCCCAGTGCTTCAGTGATAGCGTCGCAGCTAGCGCAGTGAAACCGGGAATGAGCGGTGAGTGGTTGAGCTTTGCAGGTGATGGTCAGCCGGTGAAACGGGAGCTAATGCTAGCTACTGTGATGGGTCAGCTTATGTCAGCCTGCTGAGGTTGGAGGGAGCTGTTAGCTAAGTTGAGGCTGCTAGCTCCTCGGTGAAATGCACGTAGCCACAGCTGTAAGATGTGTTTGAGTTGTTCACCGGTGGAGCTGAACACCAGCACCCGACAAAGTGCAGCACCGTCCCGCTGCAGAGCTAAGCTAACCGATTGACACCGTGCTAAATTGAGCTAGTCTGTCATAACTACACTGCATCGCTGTCGTCTCTGTTGAATAAAGGCTTATTTATTTCACTCAGCGCAGTTCGAGGTTGTTCGGCTTGGTGTGACGGAAGGCAGCGGCCTGGGTCAGTCTTTGTAGGAAGCTGATAACAATATATTATTGATCACTAACAACACAACAAAAGTATTTTTTATATGACGGTTTTGACGTGTGAAGCACAGTAGGGTTCCCATCATTGAAAACCTGGAAATGTAGTGAGTACTTTTTTAGTCATGAAAACAATCTGTCCTTTGATTCAAATGGCCAAATATCCTGCAAGTAATATTTATTCTCCTTGAAATGTTCTTAAAATTATGCATCGTCTACGTCAACTTCAGTGCCTCATTTTATAAACTAAACTAAAAGGAAAACTCCAGATCTTATAACTGAATTGATGACATTATAATGTGAGCTACACGGTAACACAAGTTTAAATACAGCCTTCTCAGCTCCGATCTCTTAGACAGAGCGGTCTAATGTGAGCATGACTCCTGGGTAGGTTCTGAAAACTTTAGAATAGTGGGAACTCTGACAGAGAGGAGGAGGAATAACACAGAATTGATTGAACTTAACTGTTCAAACTAATTTAATTTATCCTAATAATTATTGACGTCAACTGATCGAACATTTTTTATCAAGATAGAATTTCTGCCGTTATCACCTGGCCCTCTGTCTCACATGTTTTTATTTGTCTGTGTCTTGTTTTCATTCATTTCTATAGATCCAGTCGCAGTCTGCAAACCGTGAGAGTGGAAGCTCTGCTTTCCTGATATCAAAATGGTATATGTTGTTTTATCGTTGAATGCATAGCTTGATAGCTCTTTGTTTTAAATCATACATCGTAGACTGGGATTATGCTGCTCTTACGAGCTCCACTTCCTGAGTGATATACCTGCTTGCTAAAAGATTTTGCATCTTCTCTTTTGTTTTTCTTTACAGATTCGTATAGCAGCGCTGAATGCTGCCGCCGCAGCTTTAGATGAGTCTCAAGACCCCTTGAGAAGTAGCAAGAGTCAGACGAAAGAGGCTCAGGTACAGAGTATATAATAATGAATCAGCAATATATGTCATCTTCACTGGCGCATCCATTTTTTTTCTGTTGAATAAATGTGTTATTTTTTATTTTTGTCCACAGGAAGCCGAAGCTTTTGCTTTATATCACAAAGCTTTAGATCTTCAAAAACATGACATGTTTGAGGAGTCCAGCAAAGCCTATCATGAGCTTCTTAAAACTCCACTGCTCCAAGAGGTGAACTATCACAATGTACATGGACCCATCAAGGCTGACAAAATATGATTGTTAATAATGCTGTGCTGAAGACACAACATGCTGTGTATCTTCAAATTAGTGTGCTCACATAATCACAGTTTTACACCCATTTGAAATGGTGCGGAGGATCAACTGCTTTGATAACGTACCTAATTTATATAATATGAAAAAAAATCAAATTTTACCTACATAAACAAATAATTCACATTGGTAACATTTAGCTCTTAAACTTTAAAAATAAATTAAAATACTGATCAGAAATACATTTTCTCACATATTGGAACAGTCATTTTTAAATTTTGTATGTAATAAAAAATTATAATAAAAGTATGAAAGCACATAGAATTATTTTCTGTAGCTACATTGTTCGTATAGGAATTCATTTGTTTTTTTTTATTGGAGAGATGATTGTTAAACATTCAGCTTTGCTGTTAAAATGAAATTTGCAATATGCACTTAAAATGTACCTTAATGGAAGCACACACCCTGCCCAGTAACAGCAGCTGTGTGTGTTGTTATTCATATTGCTTGACAGCCTTATGATGAATCTGTGTTACACTGATTGTTTTTAAATTTTGATGTGTCCTGCTATTGTAGGCTCTGCCCTCAGATGATCAGAGGGTGGGTCTGAAACATCCTGGACTGATGTTAAAATACTCCACATTTAAAAACTTGGCCACTATGTCTGCATTGCGGGATGATCTGGAGACTGCTATGGAGTTTTATTTGGAGGTAAAACAACAACAAAACAGTGCCAGTTTAAAGAATAATTATCAGTCTTGATATTGCACTGCTCTGTTCAAAGAAATGCTTTTTTTTATGTATATGTATAACACTGCATTAATGTTCATATTTTCTTCTTGTTTCTTTTCTCAGGCTGTTATATTGGATTCCACTGATGTGAACATGTGGTATAAAATCGGTCAGGTTGCTGTGCGACTGGTGCGCATTCCTCTGGCTCGACATGCCTTTGAGGAGGGATTGCACTGTAACCCAGATCACTGGCCCTGCCTGGACAACCTCATAACTATTCTTTACACACTCAGTGACTACACTTGTAAGTAATACATCATCACAAGCTTTTTTCCCTCTGTATCCACTGTTATTATCAGTGCGAGAACTGAAGTATAGAAATAGAAGTAAGTCATCTCTGCACTTTCCTCTAGGCTGTTTGTACTTCATCGCCAAAGCCCTCGAGAAGGATCATTGTTACACTAAAGGCCTGGTGCTGAAGGAGAAAATCTTCGTGGAGCAGCCATGTCTGAAGAGAGACACAATGCAGATGTTCATGAAATGGTGAAGCCAGCTCTCTTTTTATTCCTCCATCTGTTTAGAATGTGTTCTAGCTGCAGGTTTCCCCATATTTTCACATCACTGACGGAACTCTGTGCTATGGTGTGGTTTGTTTGCAGCGATATGTCCATTCACTATGTGGATGTGGAGGAAGAGGAGCGCAAATCCATTGTGGAAGAGGCCCTGGAGATACGGAAACGCAGGCAGGCTCTTTCTCACTGTGAACCTAAACCCGACCTTGTCCTGATTCAGCCAATCCGGTCCCTCTCGTGAGTGCTGTGCTGTTTTGTTCCTGTTACTGTTCATTAAGACACCACTTATCGTGATCCTGTTGGTCCCTGGCCAGAATGATCACTGTTAGTGGTTGTTTACTATAAACAAATTGTGTAGCATCCATATGATAGACAATTTTCTAAACCCTTCCTAACATTTACTGCTGAGGGTTGTAATACCTGGTTTAAGCTAATACCAATGACCACCTTTTGTTTTTTCAAATTTCAGATGGAAGCATTTGGGTGAAAGCCTTCTTGCAATGTACAGACATCAGACCACATGTGAGTCACCACGTCCGAGTCTCGGCCGCAGGATCGACTTGTCAGAGTACTCAGACCCGAACTGCCTCCAGAACCTCCCCCAACCCAGCAGTCCTGTTACTATGGGCCAAACCACGGTGCTGAGCAGCAGTCCCAGCTCATCCCTGCCGCCAGTCATTCTCTCTGAGCCAGTAATGCTACCCCAGCCCGGCATGCAGCCTCAGATTGCCCCCAGTCAGACCACTGTGGAGATCACCACTTCTGCTCACATTGTTGGTCAGTTGTTCACTAAAAGATATTGAAGTCTCTTTTTGCCTTTTATATGATAAGTAATTATACACTTTTTTTTAAGCAGTTACTGTCACAATATAAAAAAAAAAGTATCCTACTGTGTGTTCACAGCTACAGCCATAGACGTTTCAATGACAGATAAAGTGAAGAAAGCGCCAAAAAGGAAGCGTGTGATTGAAGATAGCGGGGAGACGGCCAAGCGACGCTCGGCACGTGTGCGGAACACAAAATGCAAGAAGGAGGAGAAGATTGATTTTCAGGAACTGCTTTTTAAATATCTTCCCTCCAGGTAATTCACACTAAACTTAAGACATACTCTATGGATACATAGATCAACACAGTCATTGAGATTAAAATGCTGTTTGACTGATTTGTCTCAGGCTAAAGAAGTTTGATCCTGATAACGATGATGAGAGCTTGAGTAATCTGGAGCCACAGTGTGATGGGAAGGAGGAGAAACAGCCTCTACATGGGAGTTGCCTAGCTGTAGACTCAATTGAATACATGGAATCTGGTATGAAGTGCATCATGTATATGTATTTACAATACACTGTTGTTCTGTTTGTCATACTGAAAAAGTGTGTTTACTTATTTGTAGAGCAACAAGATGTCCACAACTTCCTGCTCAACAATATGAGCAATGGTGGTATACTGGAGCTGATGATGCGCTACCTGAAAGCAGCGGGTCAGAAGTTCCTGAAGGAGTGGCCTCGGGGGCTGACGTCTGTGGTGCTGGAAGTCTATCAGACCTGGAGGAAGCACAGCAGCGGTCTGCCTAACCCTTTGCTCCGGGACTGCAGCAACCAACACATCAGGGTAAACGAAAGGAAAACACACATTTCTTGGTCAAATGTGATTTGAAATTGATTTCGTTTAATTCAGAGACTCGCGAGACAGAAAATATCACTGGCTGCAATATGTACAATAGTGTCAGGGCACAGCCTTACATCTTCTGGCAAGTCTTTACCTACTTTTCTAAACTCCAGATTATATTACAAAAAGCTTCACAGATGCTTTTACGTCTATTTTAAAAACACACTTTTAGATGTGTTTTAAATTTTCCCTATTGATCTCTTTTCTTTTCCTGTTAACTGTTTTCCTCTGGGTATAACAAAGTATTGTAAACAGAAAAATGTAGTGATTATTATTATTTTTTGTTTTTGTGAATGTTTTGTTGGTGCTATTATTCCCAAAGATAGATTTTTTGTATGTTAAAATAAAAAATGTCTGGACTCACTCTGGACCCAGATTTGGAGCAGCCCGTGGCCTCCAGGGTCTAATCAAAATTTAAATGTTCTGAATTTGCAACGATACCATTGTAAATACAGATGTTCATTGTAAATGGCCTCTTATGCTGTACCCACAATCACCTCTAATAAATGTTTATCTGCCACATGTTTAGGAAATGTTGGCGATGAGTCTCGCTTGTATGGAGTTGCAGTTGGAGCAGTGGTTACACAAGAAAGGCAAGAATGGTAAATACCCTTATCTTTCCTGATTTGATTCTGAAAAAGCATGGTTGAGGGATGGAATATAGTAAAGTACTGTGCCACAGTATTTTGAAGCAACAGATTTAAGGGTGCACTCTGATTACACCATTAAACACAATGATGTACAGAAGGTGTTAAATAGTAGAAGGTCACTTGTAGAGAATAGCATGTTTACACTTGACTCATTATTATACTGTTCCCACTTATCCAGTCTCTCCAAGAAGAAGCAGCATTGGTCCTGGCAGTGATACAGCAGACTCAGAATTCCCTGGACAGCACTTCCAGAGTGATTTATTGCTTCTGGCCTTGGGTTCGTCCCAAAGAGACCTGTTTGAGAACGACTGGCTGGATGTCATGGTGCGGGTCTACTGGCTCAAGGCACGATTCTTGGCTCTAGAGGTACAGTGGCTCTCCTTCGTTCTTTTATTTAAACATTTTTTGGTTGCCTTTTTTTAATTATTTATTATTATTCCATGGGATTTTACCACCTAGCTCATCCAGTCTGTCTGTCTGTCTTTCTTTGTCAGGGGGACATGGAGTTGGCACTGGAGAGCTACGATGTGTGTACAGGCCTGTTGCAGAGCAAACCAAAGTCCCTTGAACAGAAAAATTACACCATCAATTTGCCTAACCTACGTGTAGACGCAGCGATCTCTGTGGAGGAGGTTGGTGTTACCTTTACTTCAAACATTTAGAATTATGTTAATATACAATTAATAGAAATGTAATATAAGGTGTTCATTTTTTTTAATATGCTTCCAAGACAAATAGTTCAATACACAACACAAATAATCAGATTAATCTTATACGACCTGTTTTTTTATTTATAGAGTTATAATAAATTACTTTTAAAAGTCAACCATTGGCAAGTTAACAAGGGTTTCTAGCTGGTTTGCCTGTTGGTTTAATTTAGTTTTTTCTTTTTCTTCTCCAACAGATCGACAAGAGATTGAAGTCTCTGGAGCGTTGTCAGTCTTTGGAAGAGATCCAGCGGCTCTTTGAGTCTGCAGACTTTGAGTCTGTTGTGCGTCTGCTGCAGCCCACTCTTAATTATGGCAGCAGGAGCAAACCTCTGGAGTTTGTGAGCTCAGCACCAGAGCGGCCTGCTCAGCTAATGCTACTGCAGGTTAGATGGGCTTTAACAATACTAATGAGCCTGTATATGTTTTGAATTGTGAGATTTCATTTTCTGAATTTAAATGTTCTGTCCTAGAATTCTCTGTTGAAGCTGCAGGACTACCAGCAGTGTTTGGAGTGCAGCGATCTGGCTCTGAACGAAGCGCTGCAGCAGCTCAACTCTGCCTTAAACCCCTCTCCCCCAAGTAAGGAGGAGTGGGTCAGCACAATTGGAACACTGCTGGACGGCATCGAGCTCTGCTTCACTAAGGACTCGGAGCTGCTCAGCAATGTACCCCGATTCTCTAGCATGGCTCGTCTGGCAAACAACCTAATTCAGGTCAGGGGAGAGCTAAAGGCAACATTGGGGTTCATTAAGAAACCATTAAACTGATACTATCAGAGGCCTTTTTGGAAATGTTATTGATTGTTTGGTTGGTGTTGTGTTTTCAGCTGATTGATCTCAGCATGAGCACATCCGACGATCCCAAGGAGCCTTATTTCTTCTCGGTTCTCCCATGGATTACACTGTATCGCATTATCAAACACGAGGAGGCTGCGTTTGACTGTATGCTCAGACAGCATATGTCTGTAGGGGATGATGAAGGTTTGTTTACTTCAGTTTTCCCTTGGCGTTATTGCCATGATAGTTGTTGCAGTGAGTGACCCTATCAAGTCTCATTTGCAGATGACTCAGACACTCCGATGCTGCCCTCCTCCCTGATGCTTCTAAACACAGCCCATGAGTATCTGGGCCGTCGCTCCATGTGCTGCAGCTCAGACGGGGCTCTCCTCAAGTTCTTTGTAAGTTTATTTGTCGAATTCTCTCTGCAAATACTGTATTCTGATGAAGGTGATGTGTGAATGTATAGCCTTCATGAATTCCTTTCAATTGAAAGAATGGCAATCATTCCATATGCTATGCATTGCTCTTGAACATTTACATTTACACTCAGTTAGACCATTTGAACACTTTGAGCTTTACTCTTACAATGTTGCAGCTTCGAGTTTTGGAAAAAGAGTTTGCAGCCTCTTCCAGCGTTGGCTCTCATCCGTACAAAGAGGAGTTGGAGATGGCATTGGAGCAGTGTTTCTTCTGCCTCTTTGCCTACCCCAGTAAGAAGAGCAAGGCCCGCTACCTGGAGGATCACACATCTCCACAGGTCTGATCCTTCTCTAAAACATATCACTTGTCACCGTGTCTTGTTGTGTCACCTTATTTCACTAATTAAATCTGCTTTCAGACATGCACTGAACTCTGGATAAATTAGAGGGGCTGTATGTTAGAATGCAAATGTATGCGTTAGTGTCTCCTGCCAGCCCCCTAGTTAAAACTCTGGATAGTATCTGAGTGAGAATGCAGTAGGAGATTATACAGATGATTCACCGCGAGCAAGCTGGCTGGTTGATGATGTTTACAGCAGACGACAAATGCAAAACTGCAAAATGAAAAATACAACAATTATCTCAGGATGAAAAAAAGGGGCCATACACGTAGAGACACCAAAGAAGATGTTAACTCGGAAAGACGATGAGAAACAGGAGTTTTTGTTCATAAGGGCAACCATTGGTGTTGTTGTGCTGTAAACTAAAGCTGTGACCTGTGCAGTGGAGTTCATACGTTACATCCTTCTGCTACGTTCCTCATATGTTAAAGGCAAACTTTTTTAGAGGTCAAGGTCACTCTGCCATTCAGACGTTAGTCAAATTAGTTGCAGAGCACAAAAGTCATTCCCAGCTAAGCTTGCTTGGGCCATTTTTTATTCAATATATTATTTAATTGAAAATGTAAAACAAGAAACTACAAATGCGGCTGAACAGATTTTTACATTCTATCCAAACAATGGAGCAGAAATAAAGAGGTGAAGATAATGGCTTTGTGTAATTCATAATTTCTAACATTTGGTGACAAACCAACATAACTAGAGCAAACTGTCGATGACGCACACATTTGCCCTCATTAAGCCTCATAATGCAGAGGAAGTCTGCTTTTCCATTAATGTTGTTATGTTGGTTTGCACAGTGCACATGTCTGGTGTCATTGAAACAAATTGAGGCCGTGAAATTGCATTAATGGTATAATAGCATTCATTTACTGAGTGAGAAATGTGAACACATTGACATACACCACAAACAACATTTGCAGTAATTTATTCTCTCCCTGTTTATGTACTGTTTCTTCTTTCTCTGCCTTTAGGAGCCTTTTCTTTTCTGCTAAGAACAAAATAGTTTTGTCAATCTAGAATTTGTTAACTTAAAGAGCTATTTCTCAAATTATTCTTTGAACAGCTAGATTAGATCTAAAATTAACACAGTTAAGATTATGAGAATATAACCACTAGAGTGACTTGTTGTACTGGGAAGCTTTGTGCCTACAGCCATTGGTCTCTAATATTTCTGTAATGTATGTGTCTTGCCACCAGGAGGGTGTCACTACCATAGCCAAGTGTCATTGCATTTAAGGACATTCCGAGGTATGCATTATTATGCAATACCAGAGTGCTAGAGAGGCGTCCTCAGGAGACCTTGTTTCCAGTCTTTGGCTCTGGCTCTGTGTGTAGTTATATTCTGACACTATGCACGACACTAACATTTCTTGTTTTTTGCAGGTTGACCTGCTGTGGAGTGATGCTCTCTTCATGTTCCAGTATTTAAAACCAAAGACACTGCCTGAGTTCGACAGCTATAAGACGAGCACAGTGTCTGCAGAGTTGGCTAATCTGCTGAGGAGGTTCACTGGCATCACACCCCCAAGTGACACTCCCATCCTCACCATGGATGAAGTGGCAGCCTACATTGAGGGCATGACGGAAAAGGTCAGTCTCTGGGTTCACACTGAATGTGAGGAGCACAAATGAGTCAGATACAGTTTCCTTAGTTCAGGCTGTTTCCAAGTCTCTGCGCCAGCCACGGCCGGTGCCCATATGTCTGCAATAGGGATTTTACGATACCAAAAATCTGGTAGTCTATACCGGAACCATGACATTTTCCATGATTCAGAATACCTCATTCGATACCACAGCAAAAAGCAACTCTCCAAATCCCCACACACAGAGCCGAGCAGCATAACAACCTGTTGAACTCACATCCATGCAACACCGAAGTTAAAACACCATGTTGCGTCACTAGCATGTCCCCGAATTTAACCGAGATTTAGAGAATATATTCTTGATACGAGGCTATGTTAGTGAGTGAGTGAATATCAGAAGGTCACCCTTCGCCTGTGTTTAAAGTGAGGAATGTGGAGTATCTTGTTGAGGTATACTTTCATATATGTTTCATAAATGACAAAGAACTTTGCCTCATCATGTTTGTCTCTCTTTCCGTCTCTTTCTTGTTCACGTGACATCTCCGGGAAGAAGCCTTAAGGGAATTCCTACAAATTTGGGAGAAATATTTAATTTGCCGAAATGTTAGGCCCCTTTGACCTCACAATGTTTTTGGACATAACTCAAAAATGCATGTTTATATTTTCACAGAATATTGACATTTTAATGTCTCTCTACATATATGACAAGTCTAAACTGACATGGATGTTAACGTGACTTATTAGCATTTGAATATGCCCATGAGCTTTTAATTCTAGTTTAAGTTTTGCTCGACTTATTTCACCCTAAATTTCATTTGCAAATTTGTACTTAAATCATGACAATTTTTTCTTTTCTTCAAGGCCCCATGCCTTCCTGAAGGCAGCGCCCCAGCACCTGCAATCATTGATGAGATCTTCTACCTGCTGGCTGATTACCATTTCAAGAACAAGGAGCAGTCCAAGGCCATCAAGTTCTATATGCACGACATCTGTGTGTGTCCCAACAGGTAACCCATTGAACTACACCAGTGTCAATGCTTGTCAAATTATATTGTGAATATTAGCAATTAAATACAAGGATTGAGGGCTGTTCACATTTGAACCGGTCCCATCAGTACTTTTTTCATTACTTTATTGTTCGAAATGTCAACACAATATCAACTCTGATCATCGCATAATGATCGATACTTTTCTTCATGAGTCAAATCTTTCTTAATAGCTAGGCATTCATTCATTGATAATTCAGCTGGTCTCACGCTGACACGCACTCACACACACAAATAGTGTTACCGGACACATGTAAACTCAGAATGGTTAAGAACAACAGAAATTGAGAATTTAGACAATGTACGGACAGCCGGAGGTAATTGGTTGCCAGTGCGAATGAAAGAGACACAAAGAAGAGCATTAAATTACTGACAGAGCCAGTAAAAACATGTATGAAAAGACCTAAATCAACACTGTAAGCGAACACAGTGGACTGTATGCACTGATCAGAGATGTGCCTGGCTTGATCAGGTTCCAGGGTTGAGTCACATGGTCTTGCTTTCTCGCATACTCTCTCTTTCACTCTCACTCACGAATACATACTCTCTCCTCCAGATGTGCTCACAGGACCCGAATTTTGAGTTCGGTTCCCAACCCTGATAAATGCTTGTGTGGTCTTTTGATTTCTTGTGTTTCACACTAGCACATCAACCACAGTGACTTTTGATAGAGCTGTGTATCTTTCCTCCTCAGGTTTGACTCCTGGGCAGGTATGGCGTTAGCTAGAGCCAGTCGTATCCAGGACAAGCTCAACTCTAACGAGCTGAAAAGTGACGTTCCCATATGGAAACACTCTCAGGCTGTGCTTAGCTGCTTTAAGAGGGCCCTGGAGATAGACCGCTCCAACCTGTCCCTGTGGATCGAGTATGGTACAATATCATATTCTCTGCATTCGTTTGCTTCGCGGCAGCTCAAGCAGTGGCGCAATGAGCTCCCCACAGATGTGGTTAAACAGGTGAGACACATGTTAACACGAGCAGAGTTACATTGTTGCTTGTCTACATTCCCTGTCAATTTATGTTAACTCAGCTTTTTCTTATTGTTAGATTTGCCATGTAAGCTAAACAGATGTCACATCCTGTCACTTTTGCTTGTTATGTATGTGAATTTCCTGTAGAGTCAATTAAACTCCCGCCTTGAGCTAAATCACTCATGAAGGTTCCACTTTGTGTGTGTGCGCGTGTTTATGCCTGTTGTTCCAGATGGAAGAAAGGAGAGACTCCATGTTGGAGACAGCGTCCCAGTGTTTCCAGGGTGCGTCCCGTTGCGAGGGTGACAGTGATGAAGAAGAGTGGCTCATTCACTACATGCTCGGGAAAATAGCAGAGAAACGCAAACAGCCTCCAGTGGAATATCTGCAGCTTTATAATAAGGTAAACAGTTGTGGAGACTTCAGGCGACACATTAATCAAAGTAGCTCAATCAGCAGTTTATGTTTGATAATGAATGTTGATTCTGAGGTGATCATTTAATTTGGAAGCAGCTATAATCTGTCAGTTTCTAAGTATGTTGACTGAATCCTGTTTTAAAGGTTTAATAATGCGCCTATGGGAACAAAGATCAATTAGTCATAGCTCTGTTGTTCGTTCCATTTAACTGGCCTATATTGAATTAATATCACCAGATGACTGTGTTCAATTATTGACACCATTGTTTGTTTTCATAGGCAGCGCATTATCTGCATGAAGAAGCTGCCAGGTACCCCCGCAAAATCCATTACCATAATCCTCCTGACTTGGCCATGGAGGCCTTGGAGGTAAGTAACCTGTGGCTGGAGCTCAAATAGTATCTAGTTACAAAATGTCTGGTCACTTTACCTTGTCGAAGGGATAGTTTGCCAAAAATCTAAATTCACTCATTATCTACTCACCACCATGCGGATGGAGGGATGGATGGGGGGACCAACACTTTAGGAGTTTCAGGGGTAAACTTTGTTGCAGCAGAATCCAATACAATTGAAGTAACTGGTCTCACAATTAACTAGCCTCCATACTGCTCATGTGGTGTAATCTTAGTGTCTGCAAGCCCCGTGTGGCTACCTGCTAGCTTAGCCACTTCCTGTGGACTTCTAGGCTTAAAAAAGGCGTAAATGATCTTGTTTCGAGTCAATATGAATGTCGAGGGGTACAGATTCTGCTCTAACAAAGTTCACCCCTGAGAAGTATTTTGTGGACTCAAACACCTCACTCACCCTCCATCTGCATAGTGGTGAGCAGATGAGGGAATTTTCCGGTAAACCATCCCTTTAAGACTTGACGTCCATACTGAGAGATCCAATCAAGTGGACAGCGCAAAGTTTCTGTTCACACCTGTCACCAAAATGTGTTTACTGTGACCACTTCCCCACATATTTATCATTATGGGGTGATCAGTGTTGATATTGTAGCGGGGGCTTTAAACAAATGGACAATGCATTTAAAGATGCAGCGGGTCAGAGGACGCCCGCTTAATAGGAGGCCCCTCATATATGCGTTCATACAGCAAAAAGAATGCGGGTCCCAGACCACCTGTAAATATGGTGATCGAATCTCAGGAGGCATTTTGGTACATTCAAACCTGCAATCTAGCGATGACCACTTGTGATCAGATTACTCAGAATGGATGTTGATACCAGGTCTGAGCAGGGGCTTGTAGTGTTCAATGAGATGAGTGTCTAAAAGCATTCACTGAACAACATTGTTAACATACCTGTGAACCATTCATTTTTTTTTTACTTCTTTCCTCTAGTTGCATTTCCGTTTGGGCGCCACCATTCTAAAACTACTAGAGGCTCTGAAGCCTGATCTGGAACATGAGCATTTGTTCAATTTGCTGGTCGAGGCAGCTACAGGGCCGTTTGCGAGGGGGGAAGAGAAGAGTATGCCAAGCATGCCGAGGTCCAATGAAAAGTAAGCTTTACAGTTATAACCTTGCAAGAGTTATGATAATAATTAGATTTTATGGCCAAATATTCATAATCAACGTTCTTCTTGGTTCATTCCAGGGAGAAACCCCCCTCCATGATGGATGAAGACTTTAACTGCTCTTCAGTTTGCATAGGGAACGTCCTCCGCTCCTCCCCCCCATCAGCTGCCACCCCAGGTCTGGCATGCCCTCCTTTCGTGGCCACGCCGTTTGACCACGATTACGCCAAACGCAAAACACTTCGACGGCAGCAGTGGCAGCAGCAGCGGCATGAGGAGCAGCAGGCTGATGGTACAGTCCAAGTCCTAGACACTGTCTCTGGGGTTGGGCTTTCTGATCTCTCTGCACTGGGACAGGAAGCCCACCGGGGAGTGCTCCAATCGCTAATCACCATGCTTAATGGCTTCCCTTTCAGTTCCGATGATCCCCATGCACCGGGTGATTGGGATGTGGTGAAATGGGCAATATGGCTACTGATTATTTGACTAAGTTGCTATGCCTGAGAAAACCGCAATGTTTACACAAAAAGATTAAGTGTGTGTGTGTGTGTGTGTGTGTGTGTGTGTGTGTGTGTGTGTGTGTGTGTGTGTGTGTGTGTGTGTGTGTGTGTGTGTGTGTGTGTGTGTGTGTGTGTGTGTGTGTGTGTGTGTGTGTGTGTGTGTGTGTGTGTGTGTGTGTCCACATGTAAGTGTGTTTGAGTAACATCCATTTCTTGTTTCTGCTTTGTTGCTGGACATATTTTCTTTCCTTACCAATCACCTTTCCTCTCCTATTTCACATTTGTTCCTTTGTTCTAACTTCCCCATAACCTCATGTGGATTTGTGCAGTTTGGGGCTTGTGTGTTTTTGTTTTAGTCTTAATCAGGTGATGTAGATTTAGTGTCACACCAAAAAAGTTAAGAGTCCATGTGCTAATAAGGAGTATTTTTCTAATAATTTTCAAGTGTCAGTTAGATTGTTTACAAATTAATCAGTAAAATGATAATAACAATAATAATTCACTTTATTTATACAGCACTTTTCACAGTCACTGCATTACCTGGTTGCAACAGGATTGAAACATTTCAGGACTAAGGCAAATAAGATCAGGGAATAAAATAACACAGAAACAAACATTTAACATTCAAAATTAATGAGAAATAAAATAATAAGGCACACTACACTTGTCAGTGAAAAAGTATAATAGGATGCTGGATATGAAAATATAAAATGTGCGTTTTTGTCTTAGAATCGGACTATAATTGCAAACAGTAATGTGCTGGATGCACATGATTGCTTTCGGTGATGAACATCCAGTGCAGATGGTAGAAAGAACATTAAGTCTGGCCTGTTTGATTCATGCACATTAACTATCTTTTATGTAAGCTGTTGTTCTTGCAGTGTTCAAGCCATAACTGTCGCTGTTTGAACATTTAAGTATGCCTGAGTTTGAGCTTGTGTTTTAACCAGGATGTCAGAATGAACCAAAAGGAGCTCCACATAATCATAATGCTGTGTGGAGAACATAAGTGCTGACCCTTATTTACAGTGACATCTGTCCATGCAACCTTTTTGTTATATTTAGCTTGAATGTGCAAATAACGCAGCCATATTGCCCATGTTGCCAGTTTTGTCACCCTCTCCAGATTCCTTCCTATGCCTACCTGCCTACCTGCCTGCTACCTCTTTGCCTGCTTGCTTTTTACCACCTGCTTTGCCATTTATATGCATGTAGTTCTAATGGGGTGAATGTCTTCACGACTGGACAACGTCAGTCCTCTGTCACAATGCACTAAATTCTCTGGTGTATCATGTGGTCTACTTCTATCTGACTTTGGTGCGGTCCTCATTTGACGAAAAAGTCAAACTCCTCTGAGATGTTCAAAAATCTCGTCTGAATCATGTGTTTGCTACTTTCCACTAATTGCGTGTGATTTCCAATTATGGCCAATTAGTGGAGAAAATGTCAAGTCAGGAATGTGGCTGGCCTGTGATTGGCTTACGACTGCAGTAAGGAAATATCCCACCATGCACATGTTTGCTTGTTGGTGTCTAATCTCTCTGGCTGGAGTCCTGCTTAAAGCACATCATGGTGGTTCTACTGTAGGGCCAGATTCAGACATGCATTTATAATTATTATTATTAGCAAAAATCCTCATTTTATAATCTCATCATCATCTGCAATTTATTTTTATTATTTCTAAATTTGAGAAAAGAAAAATTTGGCCAAAAGAAGAAGCAGTTCAACTTTTGATTCACTGATCATATCCCAGAGTATGATCTTAATTTGCAGGCTGCCGGGATGCTTATGTTAGTCCTTGTACAAACTGAGCTGAAGACCTTCAGAAACTTAACTCACTGCACATTTTGTGTGGTCTCACAGAAAGAAATGTCTGTCTGAATTAAGTCCTACAGTTTTAAGGGAGTGGCATTAAATCTGTACTGCAGGCAATTGCTAATTTCTTTAAATAAGTTTGGAGGTTCAGTTTTGCTTGAATATATTTTAAAACCAGCTCCCCATATCTCCAACAGCCTCACCAGAGTTTGACCATGATTACTGCCTGCCCAGGTCTTCAATGTGGCTGGCTTCCCTGAATGGTACTGATCTTCAAACCCACCAGACTCTTTAGAGGCTATGCTTTGTGATCCAAAAGAAAGTGTATTCTCTTAAAACGCACTGAATACACAGCTGCCAGCTTTACACAAATCTTACAGTACCATAGATTCTTTGCTGTGAACTCATGTTTGTGAATCTTGTGGAAAGTCCCATGTGTGTATTATTCTCTGGAAAAAGCAAAAGCTTGTTGCCCCGTTGATTCTGTTATTTTCAAATCCTGCCAGAGACTATTTATTTTTTGCTGATGCTGCACAGCACGGCAATTAAGAGGAATGCTGGCATTTAGATTTTTGGACCACTTACAAAAACAAATCAGATTTCCTTCACAACACTGAGTCATAAGTAATGCACTAATAAGGATTTGTGGCTCACGACCTACTGTACTCGCCCCTCTACCCCAGCCCACTCACATGCACACACGCACATCAACTGGAATTTTTTTGCTTGGAAAAGGCCCACACAGAATGCTAGGGTTTGTTATCCTGGATTCAAATTTTTTAAGGATATCAAACCTGAAATTACAGTTTAACCCATTTCTTAAAAATAGTCACACATTGACAATCATTTTCTATGTTTTTATTTACAATATTCCACATTTTAAGGTTATTTTGTCTCTTATCTGCAGCCATGTTATTGGCAGCATGACCCATGTTGTCTTTTGTTTTGACAGAGCGAAGTCAGGACAGTGAGGTGGTGTTGCTCTCTGACTCCAACTCCACCCAGGATGCTTTCACAGATCCCACCAGCTCCCAGGACAGCAGCCACAAACCGGGCTCTGGGAAAGTTGGCCCATTATTGTCAGAGAGTCCGACCACTGTGAAGGATGGTCAGCATACGTCTGAAGACACAGGTATAGAGGGATTTAAAGGATTGAACAAATTCTGGTTGTGTTAACATGCACAGTTGCATTGTTTTTGCTCAGTGTAATTGATCTGTATGACAGTCTGCACTAAATTAAATGGTCAGAGATGGTGTTAAAGGGCTCCACATTAGGGCTGAACGATTTGGGAAAATAATCTAATTGCGATTTTTTTCCCAAAATATTGCGATTGCGATTTAATATGCGATTTATTTTTATTTTATCCTCTTCCCCCCCCCCCCCCCCAAAAAACCGTAATGAATGATTTAAATATGACCAACACAATATAAGTTACTCTTACTGTACAATATTCTTTCCCACATTTTTATTTATCTTCTCATTACAGAAACAAGAACAACAAATCGGTGTGCATTTAAGTAATTTAATCAAAGTCATTGTAAGTATAAACACAAGCCATGCACTTTTTAAAACCTGTGTGCAAAATTTACCATCTTGAGAAAAACATTTTTTAAATTATAGGTGTCTGACTGCTCCCAAGTCAGTAACATTGCCAGTGTTGGGAAGGATACTTTCAAAACGTATTCCGTTACAGAATATAGAATACATGCCTAAAATGTAATCTGTAACGTATTCCGTTAGATTAACTAATCTGAGTAACATATTCTGAATTCTAGGATTACTTCCACATTGAATTGCATTTTATAAGTGTATGAATGCGGCGTTGTTATAGTAAGTGGAGCAGCAGCAGTTTAAGCTCTGTGTCCGCGGATGCGGCAGGCCAGCTGGATGCGCTGGAAGGGCAGCTTGCGGATCAGTAGCTCCGTAGATTCCCGTTCATGTCCGGGTGGTCGTGCAGCAGTATAGAGGCGCCGGGCCTCAGCAGGAACACCCCCATGCTGAACACCTCCGTCTCGCAGATGTGCATGTAGGTGACCGGGGGGCTCTGGAGCCGAGCCGCCCCGGAGCTCGGCTTGCTTTTCCGGGGAGCAATTTTCAGGTCCGCCGCCCGCACCGTGGCCACCGGCGAGATGAGCTCGCTCTGTGAGTCCGACACGTCGGCCGAAGACTTTGGGACCCTGTAGGTGATGCAGGCCTGCTTCGCTATCTTCTGGATCAGAGGAGTTTTGTGGTCCCGCGGCATTCTTGCTGCGGGTGAGGACAGCATCCCAGAGCCCTACTCTCTTTCGCACGTTTTAATCGCGCACGTTGCGATTAGAAAATCGCGTTTTATCATATCGCGATTTTATCGCAAATGCAATTAATCGTTCAGCCCTACTCCACATTAATAAAACGGGAAACTGGTTTTCCATGACAGACTTTTAAAATATTGACAGTTTATTCTCAGCGAGTTTACACACTGCCCTTATAGACAAAAGCTTTTGAATCTGATCTCTGAGATATCATTTTGGGTTGTTTTTTGCATCCGTGTTAGAATCGTCATAATCGCATCCTCTCGCTCGCTTTGAATCCTGCGGACAATCTCCTGCTGTATTCTTCCATTGACTCATTTGGACATTATCCAGAGTTTTTACAGAGGGGCTGGCAGGAACAACTTTGGAGAACCAGCCCCTCCACATAATTATCATGTCTGTCTTTCAGTCTGTCCTCAAGTCTTAAATTGAATTCTAACCTCACTTCAGCATCACGTGGAGAGCATACTGGCATCCAAACAGAAGAAAAAGTTATCGTAGAAGCTGTGGTGGTGACAATCCCTGAGCTGTCAGCCTCCAAGGTCTCTGCGGACACTTGTCCTCATCCGCTTCCTGTCCCAGCAACGCCTCCAAAGCCAGCCCCCTCTCAACAGGCCACTCCTCAGACCCCAGCCAGCGAGGGGAAGAGGAAGCCGGAGCTCCCCCCTGAGGTGATCGAGGTGCCCCAGGCCCTTCCCACAGAACGCAACGACCAGAGGAAGATGCTGGTGGAGATGTGTGTCCGTTCTCTCTTCCTCTGCCTCAGCCGCTTCCCTCAGCATTACAAGAGTCTGTATCGCCTGGCCTTCTTCTACTCCAGCAGCAAGACGCATCAGGTCTGTCCATCCCCTGTGAACTGCTAGTTATAGTTCATTCTCATTGAATTTCAAAGGTCAGGTCATCTATAAAACCCATTATAGGTGTATGGAACATGTAATCAGTCTCCTCTGCCTCCTGCCAATAATGGTGACTTTTACAGAAGATGAATCTCACAAAAAATTCTTCCTCAGAAGTCACACTTACCTTTACATTGACTGTATCAAGTATATCCGGCCTGTTGTGGCCATATTTTTTTCTTGGATTTTCTGGTAGATCTGTAAGGTCTCAGGGTTTTTCACTCGTGCAATCGCTACACATTTTTCCATGCTTCCTTCTTTTTTATATAATGTGGAGGTGGTAATAAACTGCATTTAAATTAGCAGAATACTTTTACCGTTTAATGATATACAGCTATGGACTATTAGCAGAGCTGCTGCTAACATTAGCTCAGCTTGTTTCTAAGTTAGGATTCCTGGGAATCTGTGATTTTCATTGAGAAGGTTTTTACTGGGAGATGAATTATCTGCAGACATCTCATTCTCTCCAAAAAAAAGGTGATTCAAACCAGGTAAAAACATTTACAGTACCAGTCAAAAGTTTGGACACACCTTCTCACTCAATGGTTTTTCTTTATTTGTATTTCTTTCTACATTGCAGATTAATATTGAAGACATCCAAACTATGAAGGAACACAAAAATGCTCAACAAACAAGAATATGTTTTTTATTTTAGATTCTTCAAAGTAGCCACCTTTTGCTTTGATGACAGCTTTGCATACTCTTGGCCTTCTTTCAGTCAGCTTCATAAGGTACATTGGTAGACTACCTTATTTACCACATACCTTGTTTACCACATAATTCCATATTTGTGCCTTCACTATTAATCTGCAATGTAGAAAGAAATAAAAAGAAAAGAAAAACCATGGAAGGAGAAGGTGTGTCCAAACTTTTGACTGGTACTATATGTGACAAAAATATCAGTGTTTGTCTGACAATATTGGGCAATCACAGGATGTGGGAAGGGACTGTTTGCTCAGCTTGTGTCTCTTGTAACTTAAGATGCAGACGTCCAATGACTAAAATCATTCATCGAGTCAAAGTTTGTTGTCAAAATCAACTGCGATATGACAGTGAAACGAGTCGTCTGGAAAATGTTGTAATTTCCGGGCTTCTAACGAACAGCTGGCGCTTATGGAAAACTCTACAGTGATACACGAGTATCTGAAACAGCCTGTGTTGGCTATAAGACTCTGTGGGCAGAGGTATGTGTGGGTGGTAGCGCAGTGCTCTCTCAGCCAGCTTGGCACAGGGAGGTTGTGTTGAGCTTTACTGTGGTAGCATCCTTCTGTCAGCACTCTGTCGAACCTTTTTAAATTCAGCCTTTTCTCCACAAATCGACTTAATAGGGCTGATTTGGCCATGGAGACGTCCTAGCTCTTTTATATTTTGTTCTGCCGTCTGCTCATTTGACCTTAAATTTCCCTATTTGAAGCATCATTGCTTTTATTGCTCTCAGAAGTGGTGTCTAAAGAAAATACCAGTATTTCTCTTTAGTCTATATTAATTCTCTCAGCAGTCATAAGCTCTGAAGTTCTGGAATGATCATTTACTTGAGGCTCTATGAAGTATTGAGTAAGTTTTGATTGAGGCGTACACAGTTGATAAGGTTTCCCTCAGTGTCAGCCTCCAGTGAAGACACAGCAGTGTGCCTGGCTGAAAGCAAATTGCCTTCTGCCAGTGACTTGATGAAAGAGTCACTTGATGTGATCTTGATGAAACCTGAACATTGAGAAGTAAAAGCCTCTGTGTCCCATTCATTCTCAAGACGAACTGCTCCTCTCACATCGACTGACCATCTTTATCCCCACATCCAAACATGGAGGGAGAGGGAGCTGGAGATTCATGCTATAGGCTGGTGGAGTAATGGTAAAGATAACAAGTGTTGTGAGCTTGCTATCTTTTGAGAGAGGGCACTGCCACGGATTTGTGAGTCATCATGCTGTGAAAAGAGGTCTGCGTTTTCCTGATTGCAAATGAGCCAAATTTTCTTATTTTTTCCCCTCGACAGGAATGAAATACAGTACGCTATGATGTGTTTATCATTTCTGTCAGTCTATTCGAGTGAAAGAGGGTAACCCCCTAGTTTTCCCGTAAGGGACTCTATTGTGTAATATATAGGAAAAGGTTTACATTCAAATGTGTGCGTTTTTTTTTATTCATTTTTTTTTTTTTCAACACAGAACCTACAGTGGGCCCGAGATGTGTTGCTAGGAAGCAGTGTCCCATGGCAACAGCTGAAGCACATGCCAGCACAAGGACTTTTCTGTGAAAGAAACAAGACGAACCTGTTCAACGTAAGTCCGAGTTCATCATACCTACATGTTATTTTTTTCTGCTCTCCATATCATTATTTCACCACGCATATCACTTAATGATGACACCTGTCGCCACTGGAATTATTGGCATTCCAGAACAAGGATGCCTAAAATCTAGAAATGTTTTACTATATGAAAGAACTGAAAGGTGATGAAAATTCAGCCATCTGAAAATGTATCATCTGATAAATTAATATCATTTTTAACAATGATCAAATTTGTAATGACAGTGCAGGACCTTTTAAGGACACTAGCAAATAAAGATGATCTAGTTATTGACATATATGTATATGTATATATATATATATATATATATGTGTGTATATGTATATATATATTGTAATTAATCTGCCTTAATTTCTGCAGTAATCCAAATGCCAAAAGAAGATGCGTCATTCCATCTGCGTGTCTAGAAATACATTTGATTTCTTTGTTTCCTATCATAAAATATTCAGATACTAACTTTATTGTTTAAATTTGATACTGATATACTGATATTAAGCAAATACACCCCTCCCTTTATTGACCTTTAAGAAGCCCCACCCCCCATGGACATGCATTGCCAAGCCAAAGTTACAGTGGTGTAATTCAGAGCGTCTCATATGGCCTGGGAAGGATCTTTCTCATAGCTGAAGCAAAACTAACCTTATAAGTTGTCATCAAACTAACAACATGCGTAACGACGCTTGAGACACAAATATGACAACAGTACAAAACCATAAACAAAACTGACCTATTGCCTCTGTGAAATTTACAGAGGCAAGGGTTTGTCGAGACATGTTTCCCTAACACAGACAGGACATAACACAGTTGAAACAAAAAGCTTGTTGGATAAGAACAAATACACCCATTAAAGTTAAAAAGGATGCTGGTCCATTCTAAGGTTATTTGATAGACAATTCAGTAGCTATCACGTGACTCAGTAGATGTTTCCATAAGTGATCTTTTATTTAACAGTATATGAAACATTGTGGCTTTGGTACATGGCACATTTCTGTGCTCTGCTGTCAGGTCAGTACGTGTTAGTTTTCCTTCTGGACTAACTCTCTATCACCTGTGCAGGTTGCTGGGTAAGTGTGTTCACACTGAAGTCATTCTACTGGTTCTTTTTAAACCTCTGCTCACCTCCGGCTGCTTGTCAAAGCACAGATGTAGCAATTTCACACCTGCTAGAAGGTTTGGAAATAATGTGATCTCAACCGGATCTTTTTCCCTATTGGATACAAAAAGTACAATTTTTTTTAAATCCCTGAAGTATGACCACATGTATGTATGACCACATGCTGGTGGCTAGTGATCTGTCTGTATGATCGCTGAGCATGAACAATTTGTGCACTACTGTCAGATTTAAGCTTTTCCTCATATTATTGACATAATTCAGATAGATGAAAGAATTCAGTCTTAAATACAGATCAGTAGACCCAAATGCTGCTATAAATTGAATCACACCGTGTGAGATAGAATTATCAGCCTCTCAAGGCCTCTGTTGGGTTCCAGTGGAGGAGATTACTCCGCATCTGTGATCTGCTTTGCTTGTTGTCTACTTTATTTACCTCTTTCCACTTGAAGCAAATATAACGTGATTTTCAACGTGTGCACAAATAGGCTTACTATTTCATTTGCTCGGTGTGATTCGTCAGAACCTAAATGTGCTCACTTTTGTTACAGAGCAGATAACACCAGCAGAATGTCAGATTAGGTCAGGACGTTGTATCAGTCACATGTCAGGGTGTATTTTGGGAGTGCATATGATTTTGGACATGTAGAGTCAAACGCTGACTCCAACAGGCGGCTAACAGACTGTAGAAGAGATGTGGGTCAGGTCTGAGCTGGAGGAGAGCTCTGCAGTGCTCTGGCTCCCGCTGGGTTCTCACAGAGCCCCGTCTGGAGGCAAACCTGCCACCCTGGCATACCAACTGTTGGAGATTTACTGTTCTCCACCATAGGACAATGCAAACCCTTCTAGAAGCTGTTCAAACCCGCCTGTTTTCCAAGAGTCTGTGAGGACAGGGCTGTTGTTGTCTCAATGAAGGATTTATGGTTATGTTTTCATCTGTTTGTTTTTTTTACCCTTGTCCGCTTTTTATTCCCTTTTTAAACAAGATTACAAAAATGACTACTCAACCACAAAACTTGGTGGAAGGACACAGTATGCGTTGGTATGGGTCCAGATCAGGGGGTGGAGCCTCAAACACTAAGACATTTTTTTACATTTTCCATGATTTCTCAGAGAATAATCTAAATCAAGGTGGTTTCTAAAGAGGACTGTTGAGCTTTGACAGAGTTATGAACTCTACCATTGCCATTCTAGTTGCATTATTTCCATGCATTGTTAGGGCCTTACTCATTTATTTATTTTTCATCAAGTGAAGGATCAAGTCACTGTTTTTACAGGTAAAAGTAGATTTTGAACCAAAAGCCTTTAAGTTAGCTTTTTACTCTTGATACTTCAGACAGGTCACTCTCAAGCCGACAGCTGCATTTGAGCCTAACTAATATCTCTATCAGTTCCATTAATTAGGGATGCACCGATATGGAAATTCTTGGCTGATACCGATACTTAAAATAACAATCTGGCCAATAGCCGATACCGATACCGATATTTGTTTATTTTCTTTTTGTTGTTATTCATTCACCCTTTTGTGCCAGAAATATAATGAAATCATTATTTAAAAAGCACTATTCATCACTCTTATCTTTTAATGAGCACAAATTGAATCAGATTTATGAAACAATCTTTGATTTAACTAAACTTTATTTAACAGAGACATATTAGGCCCATTTTACCGCAAGTTGAAATGGTTCCTTGGGATCTTAATGAAATGTCTGTAACATATTTTGGTCAAAATACCACAAGGATAATTTAAAACAGCACCTTTTTACCCTGTCTAAAACAGCCCTGTTAATGTATCATTATAGAGAACGCTCTTCTCATTGATTTACGGTACCAGTATTGCCCGTTTATTAGAGTTGTTACGGCTTCTGTGTGTATGACGTATGTTGTCAGTTCCCTTGTTACCTGTGCATGAGACGGATGAATAGAGCCAGTGCACATGAGAATAAAGTACTTTAACAGACGCTACGCTCATACTTTTTACGCCAAGTTACACTGCGTGAGTCAAGATAACTTAACAAGCCCTCCTCAGTTTTACCTGTTTTTAGTGTCGGGCAGAAATCACATCGCGTCAACACCCACCGTGGCCCTTCGCGATGCTTGTTTTAATTAAATAGTCGGATTCCCCTGGTCCGCACCAGTTCTCAGTCAGCTGCTAGGCGCCAGCCGGGGCGCACCGCAGGGTGCCCCCCCCACCCCACCCACCCCCCGCGCCAACAGAGGGTTCCCCCAGCGGTCGCCGTAGCTGAGGTGATCGGCGAGAAGGGCCCGACACGCGTCCAGAGTCGCCGCCGCTGACCGCGTACCCGGTCCCCTCCAACGGCCCGCCTTCCGCGCCGGCAATGGACACCGCCCCGCGGTCCAAGAGAAAGAAAGCCCCCGCACCAGTGACGCCGTGAGGTGCCACCGGATGAGGACCTCCCGGTGCCGCACACTGAGCGGGCGACGTAGCGACTGCTCCCCCAGCCGCGGCACGTGCCCAGCGGTTTTACCACAAATATGAACATCGGCCAATGATATCGGTGAAAGTCAAGTTTATTACCGATAAGCCGATATCAGTAAACGAGGCGAATATCGGCCGCTACCGATGTTCGGCCGATAAATCGGTGCATCCATACCATTAATACATTCATTGTATATCAGTAATTTCTTCAGTGACAGAGTGACCATATGAGTCCAACATATGGTACAAATCACACAGCACCTTGAAGTCAAAGAGACTTGACTGCCGGCTGAGTGTGCTCCTCAGTGAGACTATTAGTGAATAGTAAGTTCCCTAATGTAGGTCATGATGCCCTACTTTTAAAGCCCTCCTGCTTTGGCTGGGTTACATGAACTGGGACCTACATTAAGTAACCTATATACTGCAGATAAAATATGATCCAGATGAGGTTGTGCGCAATCATTTATTGATGTGGGTATCTCCTGCTGCATTGTTCATGTGTAAAAGGCAACCTCCGCAGAAAGTCTGGACCCAGTTCTCTGGTCTTCCTCGGGAGGTAATGTCTAAAAATGGCTATAAAGTGTTGTTTATTTTAAAAAAAACAAAAAAAAAACGATCGATCCTATCATTAGTGTGGTTCTAGGGTGTGAGATGGGTGTTTGTTGATTTCACGTTCAAATTTTGTAATGCTTTCACTCAATACCCTGCGCAGTGTAATATACCCTTCTTCTTGTGCTTGGATTTACTCTACTCGTGCTCAAGCTGTGCATCTGCACTCAGATATTTACTTGCCTCATCAGATTATCTGCGCTCCAGCTTCATTCTTCTCCTCGTGCTCACACTTCTTCTGTGAATCACGTGTAACGTCTGCTCTCAAATGTTCTTCTTCAACAAGTCTAAATTCCCCAACCAATGGAATGCCAGGTGTACTGTTGACTAATGTAATTGTCCGTTGTGATTGTGTTAAGTCATCCACTGCTTCATTACGTTTACACCAGTTTACTGTTCGTGTGTTGGAAGGAAAAACAGAACATTCATGGAGCAGCAATAAAGCCAGATCAAGGGCGGTACAATTCCATTTGTCAACACCACACCTGGCATTCTATTTCTTGGGGAACACACAAAAAATGAAAGCATCACAAAATCTGATGGTGAAATCAACAAGTCCTGCTCTCACACGGAAAGACCACACTCTTAAATTAAGAGGAGAGAAAAACTTAAATTAAAATCATAATGACAAAAATGAAGTGAAGTTAATATTTTCAGATATTGGATGGAAAGGTTTTTGCTATGCTGCGTTGGCTATTTGATACTTTTATAAAAACTATGAAGGTATATCTTCCCCTGAAATAATAAAGACGGTGTAGCATAGCATGCTTCCGCTCAAATTGCAAAATCACCCTGTGCTTCAATAAAGTCATTGATTATTTAGTGGAATCATTAGCTCATTATTGCCTTTGTATGAGAAGGCTGTATCTAATGTTCTTGGTTTTGACGCTGCCGTCATGCCAGAGCACCTATAGCTGCTCAGAACTGCAGTTAAGGGAGCGTGTGGAGTTTCCCGTGTGTTCACTCAGGCTCAGCGTTACCTCCTTCCTGTGCCCCCGCCCCAACCCGACACACATACTCTTGCTTACATATTCTTCCACCCACTCACTCGTTCACTCTCCGCAAAGCTCCAGAGAAAAAAAACGTCCTTGTTGATACATTTAATACAAACATAAATCCATCTTGGTCATGTAACTTTTCACAGAACGTGTTTTGATCTGATACTGTCTATTCATAACAAGCGATCATGTTTGATTCCCCTGCTTGAATGCTACTTTGCCCATAGGTAGGCCACTGCGTCTTGTTTTATTAAGTTAGAACGGTCTTCTGGGAAATGGTTCCACTTGCATTACTTCCCTCGGTTTGATGTATGACTTGAACCTTTGTGTGTTCAGCTGTGCAATTTGCTGTAGGTGGAGCCCCAGAACCTTGTTTTTAGATATTTTTTTCATATGAAGAGGCGTATTTGTCCAATGAAAATATTTTGTAGATTCTGATTAACATCTTCAAGGGTAACCCTGGCTCTCAGTATGCTTCTCACTGCCTGCCCTGCGGTCTTTACAGCCTGACATTTTTCAGCAGGTTTTTTCTCCTCACTAACAAAACAGGAAGCAGGAAAAACAAGGTGTGTTTTCTCAGTATGTTTGTGCTGTTGACCAGCTGGAGAGACACAAGCAGAGTTGAAAAAGAGGAAAGGAGAAAGGTGAGGGCTGTTGTCACTGATCTGCTGGCTGAGGAAATACTGCGAGTGTGTCTGTGTGTGTGTGTCTCATAAGCGTATCTGCTCTGCAGTCTGGGTTTTCTCTGGTTAATGGAGACTTTTATACAAACCTGTCTTTTTTCCCTTTTATGGTTCTGCTCCACTATCGGTGTGCCGTCCTCTTCGTGCATCCCACCACATTGATTTTGATGAGTTGATTGTTCAGCCAGTTCTTTGCGCTCATGTTCTTTTCCTGTTGCTCAGTCTTAAGGGCGATCACGCTTTACCCCTCCCCCTGGCTTTTATTCGCCCTGCTCATCTCTCCTCTCTCTGTTGCACTCGCTCTGTTTCCTCATTACTCTCTCACTCCTCTGTTTGTGTGTATACTGTGTGGGTGTGCACTAATGGGCGGGAGTTTCTCAGATCGCTCTCCATTGGCTGGCAGAGGCCTAGGAGGATTGGCTGTGTGCTGTGTATAGTGAGAGAGAGAAGGCAAGAGAGAAGGGGGGGGGGACAACTCCAGCAAGCCGGGGTCAGGGGAGAGCGGCGATAGAGTGCGTGGGTGTTTTTGTTTTGAGATGGCAGTGTTTGAAAGCAGGGGAGAAGCGAGTCAGCTTGTCAGTCAGTGGCATACTGAGCTTATAGGCCCCGACTCCAGTGCTACTTCTCCTCTTCTCCAGGCAGCTGCCATTCTTCCCCTCATCTTCTTCCTCTCCTCCTCCTCTTCTTTCTTCTTCTTCTATTCCTGTCCTACCGTGTGCAGCTGTGCTTCCGTCCTCTCCTCTCCTGCTGCTGTCGCTGCCCTAGCACCCAAATGCAGCCCACCCTTTGCTCTCAAAGCCTGAACCTCTCTCAGGGTGGAGGCGCTGCTAGGGCTGCTGGTGCCGCTGCCGCCAGCAGGAAAACTGTCCGAGAGAAATACTAACGCTGGTGTCGTGGAGTAGCTTTCTTTGGTGATGGTGAGTGGCTTTCTCTCTCGCTTTCTGAAAAGTTGGTTTTGATTTTGGTTTGAGCATTGTTCCTGTATCAATTGGTGAGAGTTTGCTTCGTACCTGGACTGCCTCAAAATAGTTGTACTGTAGAATTGGCCAGATGCTGGTCGCACTAGCAGTTAACCAATTATTGCTGATGGTTAATCTGAAGTTGTATCTCACTGGCAACATGTTGACA
The DNA here is from genome assembly GCF_947347685.1 of Pleuronectes platessa. NCBI lineage: Eukaryota > Metazoa > Chordata > Actinopteri > Pleuronectiformes > Pleuronectidae > Pleuronectes > Pleuronectes platessa. The sequence goes on from NC_070629.1 coordinate 10,297,162, forward strand.
TTGTAGTTTGTAAAGATGCAGTTGTGACTGCTGGTTACTACTAGACATTTGGATGCACAGAGTGTGCAACTTTCCTGGAGTTAATATTTTAGGTCTGTGGCTTTCCTGTCATTGATGCATGTGAATTCATGAGTAGATGAAGCAGATAAGACGAGGTCCTTCCTGCAGATAGCAGGCAGCATGTTGTTTTGGTTCAGCGTTGCCCCTGCTCCTTTCTGGCATCCTGTAGCAGTCTTCACGTCATAGTTGAGTATGGCCAAAACCATCTAGCGTTTTGGCTCTTTATCATTTTGAAATCCCGTCCATACTAACGCATTGCGGGGCATGCCAGTGTTAATGGTAAGGCATGCCCGGGCTGGTTTACACTGGAAGCATTTAGTTGTTAGGTGCAGAAAGAACTAGGCTACAAACTAGAAGCAGGGATTTCTTTTCCGGACAACAGCGATGCTTGTAATTGATCATCCATGTTGCGCTCTCCACTGGTGGCCGAGGTTAATGTTGGTTGTTTTCTTCCGGAAGTGGGTCATGTCAATCAACAAGCAGTTGTGAGTGTCTATTTTACTTCATCTCTGTTTCAACCCGTCCACTTAAAAACACTGCACAGGAGGTTTCAAACTAAAAAAGGCCAGCAGCATTTTCAGATGTGTGGATGAGAGGCGTATCTGTGGCAGAGTTTGTGCATTGTCAAACTTCAATGCAGTTTTAGGATGTATTGTCTGATTGGGATAAGAACTTTATAATAAGGCCATAAATTGTTCAATGTTTCTTCTCATACCATACAAACAAATACATTATTATTTGGGACCTGAAAATAGTTTAAGGAAAGAGCACTTTAATTTTGTACATTTTCTAATCATATATTCATCTCTTTTTCATTCCTGGTTCACTATGCATTTTAATTTCTCCCTGTGTTTGTGATGTATCGGCCACGTCTGTGCCAAAGCTGTTGCTCCAGATATCAAGCAATGGTAATATTTTCTCTCATAAAAAGGGGGGGGGGGGAGATGCTTAAAATCATTGCAGTTAAAGTCTTATAAATCTGCTTTAGCTGTTGTGCTACAGCATAATCTGTGTAAAGCCATGGCTCTGCTTTCCCTAAACAGATTTGCTGTGGTTGGATGGCTGTCTGTTGAAGAACAGCTCTCCTGCTTTAGAAATGTCTTTCTAAGTGAGTGCAGCCCACCCTCTCATCAGACTTTTGTTAATCTGTGCATTGAAAGGTTAAAACCTTCCCAAGGCCTGGCTGATTGCATCATATAAAAACAAATCTTTGCTCACACGCAGGCATGAGAGCCATTTGCTTGTTCTTCATAACCACTGGCTGTCTGAAGCCGGATCATTATACCAGCTTGATCCTGTAACATTTGAACAATTAACGAAAAATCGGCATATTTACTGGGAATTCTTTGAATTACACACTAGCAGCATACTTTTTCTGTGACCATTTTAGATGGTCAGATATAGGTCTGTCCTGAGGAATGTGTTTTGTTTTGTCTCTTGCTGTTTTCCTCTACAAAGGCTCTGAAAATCCCCCAATAATCTGGAGGTGTCTAATTAGGAGGAGCGTCAGCCTCCTCTGGGCCTTCAGCGGCTGGTAGAGCCAACTCATTTTTGTTTTTGTTCCTCCATCTCAATATGGTCATCTTTGTCTGGTCTCACCCACGTTTTTTTCCGTGGCCTTGGCTATACTCTGTGCCATGTGCTTTGTGACGTTACACAGCCTAGGCTACCATCTGCACTCGCTTCAGTAACTTCAGAGCGCAGGAGCTTGCCTCGCTGCACCTGCTGAGAGGACATGTGCTCGCTGAAAAAGCTAGACCCATCAAAAACACACCTCCTCGCGCTCTCTGCAAAGGAGGACTGTGTTTGTTGGCAGCCAGTCTGCTGCTCTGTAGCATTGCTTGGACAGAGCTGAACACTAATGAGGCTGCATATCATGTGTGCCTAGAGAGAAACCCTCCCACCCCCTCTTCCTCAACAGCTCCTACATGGTCAGTCAGCCTGCAAGATCTCTCCTGCAGCCTCTCCATTCCCTCTTCAAGGCTTTCTTCTTTGAATGCCAGATCCATAACTATGGGTTTGGATCTGGCTCTAGTTTTCTCTCAGGCCCGGGTCAGATTTGGACAAAAAAATGTGGCCCCAGCCGCTCTCTATTCTTTAGAAGTGACATCTACGGAAGAGTTTCATCTCCTCCCACCTGGGGTGTCATTCTGTGAGCAGGATGAAACGTAGACCAGTTTTTTTTTTTTTGTTCATTTAGCATATGACCCCACCCCCTGCCGCAATCAGTCGTAGTTGTAGTTGTAGTATGAATGTGAATTCATACTACACGAGATGGCGTCAACTGTAAACTTAGCTTAACTGAACCATGTTTAGAAATATTCTTTTTTAAATTATTTCTAAACTTAAAAACAAAGAAGACTGTTTGTGTCATGTTCCATTTCCAGTTTATTGAAAAACAAGTATTTTCTTTTTTCGTTGTGCACAGTCTGACTCTGCCTCTTTTTCTTTTTCTTTCTTCTTTGTCCCTTCCAGGGAATCTGGCGAATTCCAGTAGATGAGATTGATCGCCCGGGAAGTTTTGCATCTCATATGAACCGATCTATTGTCCTCTTGCTGGAGGTGCTGTCTCAGCTTAAGGATCACGATACTCTGCTGAAAGTCTCTTTCATGCTGCAGAGAACCCCTGACCAGGGAAAGTAAGGACCAACTTTGTATGCAACGACTGTTTTGATGTTTTATGTATTTGTTCCATCTATCCTCACTTCTTCTTTTCTTTCATTGAAGGAAGTATTTACGGGATGTTGATCGCCAGGTTTTGGCCAAGAGAGCATTTTTCCTGAATGTAAAAGTCCTGGAGGACAATCTGAACAGTCTCACTGGGGTAAGAAAGCACAACTCACAGACATGCACTCTTAAAGATGAGAGCTGCTCAATATTTCAGAAGTTTGCCATGCACGCTCCACATTGTTTGACATGTTTTGTTCTCTGTCAGGTGTCTGAGCAGCTTCTCAAAGCGCCTGCGCCCTCCATGGGGGAGATGACAACAACAGACACATCCAACAGGCCCAGTTCAGAGGACAGCAAGCATGCACTGCCGAAGAAGCCTGTGCTCACTGAGGGAGCCACTGACACAGGGCCCAGGGATCCCTTACAGACACAACTTACCCCAACGCCACCATCCACAGATAAAGGGAGTAATGTGCAGGAGACCTTCCCTGGGAAGGTGGAGACCGCTGGGAGTGTGGAGCACAAGTCCGGTCCTGAAGAACCCATGGATTTAGACACTGGCCACTGGAAGTCCTCCACCACCACTGACTCACAGGGCAACCTGATGGAGGCTGGGACCTCCCTGAATGCTGTGGAGCCCCATCAGAAAATGATGGACAGCAACAGGACACCAGAGCTGTCTCTGGAGGAGCTAAGTATCAGTTCCAGGCAACAGCAGCTACAAGCTTCAGCACCCAAGGTCACTCTGGCAGCCAGTGGGACGGATCAGGGGCTGCTACGGAGGCCGAACAGGAAAAGGAAGCTTCTGGAGGACGTGGAATCTGGAAAAACGTTACTGCTTGATGCCTATAGGGTCTGGCAGCAAGGCCAGAAGGTCATGACCTATGATCTGGCACGCATTGAGAAGATCATGTCAGAGACTTATATGCTCATAAAACAGGTATTCCTCATTCCATATATCACACCGGATCCCTGTGCTGTATACACACAAATAACATTATTACTGCTGGTATATGTGCTGCTGAAATTTGTCTCTCTTTTTAGCTGTTGTGCGACATGAGTGAGTGAGTGATACTCCTTTGCCTGTTGCCAGTAGAGACGTTTGCCTTCCTGGGTTATTTTGGTTTATTATTGAGTCATGTTTGATGCCATGAAAGTGCTGGAAACCAAAAAGCTCTCGTGCTGGGTGCTGCATGACGGACTGAAGTTAGACTATTGGTCAGCTGGCTGATTTGGTGCAAACAGTCTCAATCATCAGACCTTTTGAACAAACCTAAGCTACTTTCCATGGAAGAGTCACCAGTAGCCTACTATTCGCAAGTGAGAGGTATGTCTCTCTTGGTGTCTACCCTGCTAAGTGATACCCAGAGATGTGGGGAAGCAGTTTGTTACCTGTTTTGGTGTAAGAAACAAAAGCTGCAATCACACATATACTTCAACGCTGCAATGTTCTAGACATTACCAAGAGGAGCTTTAGATGCAAAATTCACTGTTCAACTTAGTTAAACTGGACATTAAACAGACTTTACTCTGACAGATGCCATGTGCAGTCTGTGTAATGTATGATGGAGTCAATGTACAAACAGATAAAGGACTGAAACAGACTGATACTAGACAGATTGCAAATAATATGCGAATCAATCACGAATGCTTCTGCCATGCTTCTGCCAACGTCCTCAATTTAGCATATTGACCACACGCGTTCCAGCAATATTCTAGGTTTTTACTTAATCTTGCTATTTTGCAGAGTCATGTGTGGTTTATACGAACCACTCTAAAATAAGTTGGGAAACCCCTCTTCTAACTGAACTAGTTACAGGAAACCCACTACACAACAGGGACTTCCCCTCTTTACATTTCAGACATTTCAAGAAACCGGCTCAAAGGGTTGTTGTGCTTTGACTCTCAATAGCCTATATTAAACCTCTTTGACTGAGGTCTCTCTGCTGTTTCTTGTTGCCAACTCTAATTTAAGCACCACTGAGTATTTTTAAGATTACATCTTTCTTAGTGATGTCACTTGTTTTTAGTAAAAGTCAAAATATTGATGCATCTGCGGAAACTGCATTCCCACAATTTATACATTTCCCTGATTGGCCCTGAGATAGAATTTTGTGGCCTGTTCATACGTGGTGTTTTCATCCGTCTCACAAGGTATCAGCTCTATCTTCAGGTGTGAACACACCCAAAATGCATTTAGGACACTTTGAGATCATCACTCGGACCACATTCTTAAATAGTCTGGACACATTGTTGTCACTGTGAGAACACAAATGCATGACTTTCTCTGGCCTGCTCCGTTTCATAATAGACCGAATATATTTTTATACTTCTCAGTCTTTTTATTACATTGATTTATTTGTGGCCTCCACAATATCTACACCACATTTAAATTTTCGATCTTTTTCTAATGGATAAAATCTTATTTCATTGTAAAACGTGCTTAGAGATAATATCCACCTCCCATCACATCACAGGAGACACATGTTCATACCAGTTCTGAACAGGGCTGCTGATGAATGTTCTGTCAATATCAGCCGGTTATTGCTCTAATTTAAAGACCGTTGAATGGTGAAAGAAATGCTACTTTAAATGTGAAAACAATGACCTAATTCTCTCATTTCACTAACATAATCCTGTCCCTGGATGTGTCTTAGATTTCCAGCATTGCATATCAGCAACTAGATAATGTAGAGTTGGAATCACTGACTGTACTGACAAACTACAACTAGCTAGATACCTCGCTAAAATAGCAAACAGATGTGAGGACCATGAATGATATTGGGGTTGCCAGGCACAGGTTTCTCTTGCAGAGACCAGTTTTATATATGTATCAAATAATCAGTCAATCTCTGAAATTTGTATCTGCATTGGCTCCATAACTCCAGTATTGGTGTGGCTCTATTAAGCATGTGCAATAATACTTTACTGTATTCTGACTACCCATAGTTCATAGTAGGAGCAGGGAAAGGGCTACTATTTGTATATTTATGATTATTGTTTGAAACAATCAGTGTGTTAACACTCATTCATTCTCAATAGAAAGTTTCTTTGTTCCTCAGTTAATGAAAGTCAAGTTTCAAGTGCTTTCTCTGGCACTGATGAGGTATTTGTACAGAAGCCCACATCAGTCCATGAGGCCATATTGACGTGTAAATCAATGTTCCATACAGAAGTTGCCATGTCACTGACAGTGTAATACCACAGCTGTAGCTCTGTGAGGGACAGTAGAGTAGACATAAGAAATCTGAGGACATGTTTCAGCCTCAGCAGCATTTGGCCATTGTTTTTTTTAAATGTTTCTGGTACAATATATAATAAATATTGTGTCAGACACACCCTGGGAGAGAATCCAGAACCAGCCATGACATGTTTCCTGCAGCCAGATGAGCTATACAATTAATATGCCTGGACATTTTCCAGAGGCATCTTCTGAGTGTGCACCTCCTCGCACAAACAGCAGATGCTTTTGTGGTTGTATGGTCTGCTGCTTTGCACAGCTGCACATAGTCGAACTTTAAATCTGTACTGTGCATCGTTTTCAGTCTGGTTTTCTCAGGACAGCTGCATATTTCAGGCTGATAATTCTCTTTCTAACAGCTCACCACTAAGGTGGTAAAATTCAAAGAGCCTCTAAATTGTGTATTCTAGACAGACAGGTGGAGAAGTGGCCGCCCGCCATCACAGTATTTTTTTAACTTGACATTTGAAGCATAAATTCTGCTCAATTGTGCCTTTTTAGAGGTTCAGCTACGTGTCATCATGCCGGTCACTACTACTACTATACCTTTTACAGCCTAGAACAGTGCATCAAAAAGTGTTGTAATAATATCTTGTGGGTGTTATCAAACACTGCCTGTTAATAACTGCATTGTTTTAAAGGTCCCTCCATTTCTAAAAAAAAACATGTTAATCCTTCAGACCTCCCTGAGGCTTCTCTGTCTCCAGTCCGATACAGATCACTAGTCTCATTCTAATAGTAATCATTATGTAACACTGAGAAGTGCGCACTGGAAAGTCTGTGTGTTTTGAAAGGGAAAGTTTGCAGCGAGCCAGAGTGAATAGAATAGAATAGAATAGAAAGCAGAGCACCGTCCAGTCCTGCGTGACGCACTGGAGCTCGACTCAGTCCATTTAACAATTGGCATAATTTGCAAAGTAGAATGTTGCTGCTGTAAAATCCCTCCCCTTGGGGGGTCCCTGAATCGCTGCGTTTAACAGGCACATAACAGCTGTGTGAACAACAGCTAAGCTCACCAACTCACTGAACTGGGTCCTAATGTGAGGCTTTCTTTTTCTGCTGCTATGATCAGACGCAGGAGCTCAGAGGATAGTTCCTACCGGCTCACACAGCATCAGGAGAATTTGTTGTTAGTTTGGCATCAGTGTGGAGATGTAACGTGATGCGTACACAAGACAGGTCCCTTCACAAATATATGATGAATTTGCAGCTGTGCCTTCACTGCTCCACTGTCAGTTGAGGAAGTTTGTAAAAAGATTTGACACTGTTGAATATGAAGCTCCGTAGCTCCACCCTAACGTCCTTGTTTGGCTTGTTCTCCCGACAGGTTGATGAGGATGTAGCTCTGGACCAAGCCGTGAAGTTCTGCCAGATACAGTTGGCCACTTCAGCCCAAAGACAGGTAAATTCATGTTGACTTTTCTGCTCGTCTGCCATTTTTTCTGCTTCCTCAACAGTTTCTTTTCCTCCTGTGCATTAATGTAGATTATACAGAGAGTGGAACGTGAATTTTGTGAATACCTGCACGTTGAGGCCAAATAGGCCAAATACTTGCTTTTTCCATCTTGTAATGGTATTAGATTTTTCATGGTGAAGTTTCAATTGTTAAAGGCAGTCAACAGTTATGTGTAGGGTTTGTTAATCCTGGAAACACTCGTGAGAGCAGGCTACACTTTAAAAACAGCTCCATCATTTCAATAGGACTGATTTGTCTTGATTCTTACAGTGCTCCCACAGATATCGTCATTTTTCCAGCTTTTTCTGACAACCGTATTTATTGACTGAACGTTGAGAGGATTTCCACAAATAAGAAAGTGTTACAGAATCAAGTTACCGATCCTACCTTCAATGATACAGCAGCATTGTTTTAGTGACTTGATGAAGACTTTAATGGATAAAAAGATAAGCTGTCCTCGTGAATTATCGTTAAAAACATTATGCTTGCATTTGCAGCAGGTAAATGTTTAGCCAAGCTTATATTTTATTATAAGACGTTACTACTTTGGCACTGAACTGACAAACTATAGATTGATTAAAGTGTTGTCTCCAGCAAACATATCCTTAACTAACCAGGCTGAAATGATCTATCAGAGGTTGTACACCCCACTCACCTGTGATTACTAGTAGTAAGTAAAATGCTTACTTTACCTGCTTTACATCTCATGATAGCCAGTGTAAGGATTGATGCTCTGTAGTTTGTTTAATATGTGTGGACGTAACATGTAGCATCTGTAGTAAAATGTGCCAAACTGATGAGTAACTCGGTAATTCCCAGACTTATTCAAGTCTATCCTACTCCAGCGTGCCAGGACTAAATATAGCTCAAAGTGTGATGTAAATACTCCCTTGTCCCTTTAGCTCCACTCGCTTGTTGCCCAATTTATCATCGGTTTCCGCTGAGCATTGATATGCATGTTGCCTAATAGCATGGACAACGTGCGTGTGATTTAAAGGGCAAAACAACAGGGTAATCTGAAAACAAAAATAAACATAAACTAAATAAGTGTGTCTAATTGTAGTATAGTGCTTTGTCCTCAGAACTCATAATCGTCATCAAAACATGAATTGCTCGGGCTCATCCTGTGACTCCCTCTTCCTCACATCCCTCCTCCTGCCCACACAGGCATCAAGGGTCTCTCTGCCCACATCTTGTTGTCACGGTGATGTTCCCCCTGAAACCTCCGGCTCATGAGAAGTAGCTAAATAAAATCTCTGTTTCTCTCGTTCACTTATCATATCATCTTGTTTTCCGCGTGATCCTCTTTGTCGCCTTTTGTTCATTGTGTCTTTTCATTTATTTGTCAAATTGTCACGCCTTAACCGATGGCATGGAGATTATGGTGCAGCGGAGGCTTCCTCTGCACACAGGCTCGATCTGCAGTGTAATCAAACTGCTGTTTATGTGTAATTATTGTGCGAAAGGCTGATGTCGTGGTTTGCATTCACTTGTAATTGTATGTATTAGGAAATGTGAGTAGGCATGTTGGAGATCTCAGCTTGTGAATATGAAAAAGTCTTGCCTGCTTCTTACGGATTCACACGTTCCTTCAAGCCCCCACAAGAGCAGAGGCAGATCAGCCTGTATGGTGCTGAGCCGGAAAATCGACTGTGTCGTGCTCTGTGTTTTGTCTGCTCCCACAGTTTGATGCCACTTCAGGGAGAAAGAATGTTCAGGTTGAATGACCTGTGCTCTTTGTTACTGTCGAGCTGTGAATATCTGATTTATTTCCAGAATCCCTTTGGTTTTGACTCACTTTTTGAGGAGAGGGTTCGCTTTCCAAAGAGACGTGATGATAAAACATTCTAGTCCAACCCTCTGTATATTTAATAAATATTTGTCACAACATTATCAACATCAGCTCAAGGTATCAAGCATATCCTATTTGATGTAATTGTATTAAGGATTTGGTTGTGAAAGAATTTGGATGTTTGCTTCACAAAGTTGCTCCAGTCTTCTTTGAGCAGTCAATTTAATTAACATGTTCTTTCAATTGTGTTGGAAAGATGACCCAAACTGCACACAACGTTTTACAGCTGCTCCAAGCGGATTTAAAAGCCAATCTCAATAATTGCAAAGAAGTATCTCTTAATTCACTTTGTGGGTTCTCCGTCCAGTTGCCAGCAGCCCACTCGCACCACTCTGAACACTCGAGGAACCTGCATGCTGGCTGCATGCCATGTGTTGCAATTTTCTCAGGTACACTGTATTTTCTTATGCACATGGTCCTGCCGACTTGTTGGTGTCTTTTGTTGGTGATGTTTAATTCATGACATGAAGCATCAAAGCTGACTTTGGAGTTGTGGTGCGTACTGGAAGCTGCTGTGCTGCTCTGCGTTGGACTTATCTGTTGCGGTCTCAGGTTTTGTGAGGCTACCATTGTTTGTTTGATTTGCCTGTTCTCGGCTCTGCGTCAATCCCCCGGGAGCTTCATCAGTCACCGTTCTGATTCAGAGCACAATTTGACTTCATCTCCCAGCCGAGAAAAAATGCTATGATAGCTCTGTTCCTGCCAAATTACCTTGTGCTAATACAGTATCTGTCAGAGGCAGCTCATCATGAAAGGAGAGTAATATGCCCCTCACCACTGCCTCAAGGTTTTTGAAATGACAGAGACCGTAGCAGGTCTAATCATCACATCTCGCTCAAAAGCTTTCAGTGTGGCACATATCATTTTCTGTCTGTGACATTGTGTGTTGCCATATAGAAACCATTATTTCTTGAGCTTGTTAAAGCTTTTATATAAGGTAGTAACAGCCACTAGGTGTCGCACTGGTACTAGCATTACTGTACACACCTCTTTCGCTTTACAGTCTGTTGTTGTTGTGAAGCCCAGTGAACGTTTTCACAGGGAGGGACTCTCATGCACTTATATGAACCTGTAGTAAGATAAACATGTGCCCACATCTGCTAACAAAACAAAGAACACAAAGCAGAACGCACAGAGGGAGAGCGACTTCAGTCTCTTCTCAGGATGCCATTACTCCACTATATCTTTATGTAGAAAACAGTTGGCTGCTAAAATAGTGTTTACAATCTCATATAACATGACCACAGTTAATATGTCTGTAGATCTTGGTTTTAAGGCTTAGAAAGTTCTTCGTCCAGCTTGTGATCTATTTGAAATTGAAAACTAGGGAAGGTGCATACTATTCACTTCTTTTACCTGTGCTGCTCTGTGTTGCCATGACAGCTGCCGTGGGAGCCGGGTGCCTGTTGTCACAGGTTGTTTGTGCAGCTCTTGTGTTTGTAAGTGCTCCTCAAAAGGACGCCCTGTAAGGGGGCTCAGAAGGATCTAGTGTGGTGTAGGGCTGTGTACTGGGTGCTGGGGTGAAGCACAGCCCCAGCACCCAACGCCCAGCAAACTGCCCTGTGTACAAGAAAGCCTGTGAGCCCCTGAGGAACGACATCACAACTCAGTTTAGGATAGCATTATCTTGTGAAGGAGATGTGTGTTGTTTGGAAAGTTCATCAGTATCGACTGTGGCTCACTCTGTTTTTCTGCCGCGGAGCCTCGAAGCCGATTCGGTCTCCGGGGAGGATGATGAGCTCTTCTCCGAAATATACCTGAGCAGAGGATGGTTTATTACTGCAGATCGATCTCCAGGTTCAGTTTCACCTCCTCACGACCCCTGGTCTTCCTCTGTTTCCAACAGTCTGCAGGAGATGCCCCGACCACCCCTAAGTACCCCAAGGATCACAGAGACCTATTCTTCCCCGCCTCCTTGCCGACGCCAGTCCTTCTCAGCCACTCCGTCTGCCACCCGCTGTCCATCCAGGACGGCCAAGCCAAAGTGGTGTACGAGCCCCTGAGCAAGGTGTCCAGGCCTCAAGCCTCGAGCTTCCACGATCAGCAACAGCACAGGAGAGCAGCGAGCCACCCTGCTGCAGCCATGGCCTTCCTACCACACACAGGTACAGCGACCCTCATTCACACCATCTGTCATCACTTCATGGTATCAGTTAATTAAATGCACATACACTTTAACAAATGTTAATACTCCCTCTATACACATGTCATTGAACGCTCGTATCCTAGAAGGATTTCACTAATTAAATGCTCTGTTTTGTTAACATTGTACTCCTGCTGATGTGGAGCTCTGCTGTTGTCAGCTCACTTTGTAAAGATCCTAATAGTCCTGGAGATCAGCAGGGGGCGCCTGTCGACTGGCTCTGTTATATAACAGCACTCTCTGGCCTGGTTATGTTTTGCCTTTTGGGTTTTGTCAGCTCCCCAGTTTTAGAAATCAATGTCCTCCAGATTGTGAGTCTTCTCTCTGCCTTCACAAGCTTCTGTCACAATCCATGCTCATCATCATAATGACTTTTCTGCTTGATAAATATTATGTCTGCGTCATGTTTAATATCTGAAGATGTAATTCATACACTTGTGTCTTAATCCTGAGTTCCTTTTGTACTCTGGATGGCATGAAATGGAAAAATAAAACCACCAGATGAACATATGAGGCTGAATCTCCACCATGTAGTAATTGGTTGTGAATTCTTCCTAATATTTGCCCCCCGTCTTTTACATTATTAGATGTAATTGATATTTACAATGTTTTAATAATTATTTGCTTTTCTGTATGAGGCCAGAAGAGCCACTAGAGGGCGATAAACAACATTTAGTAAGTGAAGTCAATCCTGTTGTTGTTGAGGCTGTCTTAATTTTTTTTTCTTTCCTGTCTGATACCGTAAGTGCTCAGTAAGTGGAGCTGTTGCATTTGACTCTCAACCAGGTGTCTCCTCTGGGTTTCTCTTTTGTTACGGTAGTCGCGCTCTGAATCATTACCTTTACATCCGATATCTGCAGATATATTTTGTGGGTTACAAACTTCATATAGGTGTTGCTTCATATTGAATACGCCCCAGAGGAAGATCCTTAAATCATGTAGCCAAACATGTAGAATCCTATGGTCGCTGTTCTTATATGAATATATTTAATATAAAACAATAACTTATATCAACATTTCCTGTTAACCATTCATATTATAATTCAGATATAGATACAAAACAATCTTTATTGAGATCAGTGGCAGATGACAAGATTGTGTCCATGTCCTGATTTTTTATATTTAAATTTACATAGACATGTAGGTCTCTGAATTGTGCCCTGTGACGGTCTGTAAGGCTGATCTCTACAAACTGAAATTCACAAATCAAATGTAATCATAGTTTTAGAATAAACTCCACTCTCACAATCTGAAGTTCCTCATTATTTTGTGTTCTTTGTTCAGTTTCCTCTCCAGTGTAATTAATATTTCAGAATATTTAAGTGAAAAATCGGCCCAAAAAACAATGAGCTACACTTGAATTAATGAGCTGTCGGAAGTCTGCAACAGGGCGAAGGCACTGAAATGTGTTTTTCTCCTTAATTGGAAAAACAAGACAGAACTGAGCTGAGAGAGAAAAGTCAATTGTATCATCTTTCACACCAACAGTGTTTCACGGCAGCCATTTTGACATGAAACATAGATACACTCTGGCGTTTCAGATGATATTAATTCAAACTCTTTACATAAATAAATCATAATGTTGGTTAATGTGATCTGTGTCTGTGTGAAGAAGCTCTGACAAACTAAAACTGTCTGCTAGCTTTATGACAATCAATCAATCATTATATATCTTTATATCTGCAGACACTGAATAGATCCAGAAATTTTGAGTTAAACAAAAGTCTGTAACCTCCAGCTGCCCTGGTTTGTGAGAAAGGGTGTAGAATCAAGTTTGCCTACTAACACACACACACACACACACGTGCACACACACAGAGGTTAGTATCAAGCGACGCTGCACCAGTTTGTGTTATGTAACTGTTTCCAAGGCAACATTAATGGTGAAGCCTGAAAGAGTGTCAGAATGTTTTTGTCTGCCTGAGCTTAAGGAATGCAGTACCTTGTAACCTTACTGGCATTACAAGTAGTACATAGACAGTTCAGTTAATATAGATATGGGAATAATCTTTTAGTCTCTCATCGTTCCTTAAAATAAAACAACTTTGTTTTACTCATGTGGTTTTATGTCCAATAAGACAATTTGTGCAGCCTCAACATCTTGATTCAATAGAAAATAATGCATACAAATTGTAATGCCATGATATTCATTGGGTTCTCCCTCGTCTTATAACAAAAGATAACATTGAACTCCACTTGCAATGTTATAAATGTATTTTCAAATTAAAAAACTACAAAGCTGCCTGGATTGTTTTTTCCGATGTTGAGGTTTTAACCTGTATTTTTTTGTTGTGTGTGTTTTTTTGTTTTTGCCCACAGAGGAGCGGGAGGAGTCCACCGAGGGACTCGTGTACCGTCAGCAGGAGTCGCACCTTTGTCAGCAGATGAAACTCGCCACTGTGTCCCAAGGACAAGACTCCACAGTGGGCTGGTTCCAGGAGGAAACTGCCACATGTAGCACAGCACAACCTTGTCCAGGTCTGAAGCTCTGAACCAAAAGCATGACAGGAATGCAGCTCTTCCCTAAACGTGTAAATATTTAGAAAATGTCATCTCCTCCTCCTCTCACAGATCAGCAGCAGTATGCAGGCAACGACCAATCCAAGCTTCCAGACCCCGGCCGAATCCGCTCCCGTGTCCCCCCCAACATGCCAAAGCTTTTCATCCCTGCCACAGTAACCAAGTTCCCGCCAGAAATCACAGTAACACCTCCGACACCCACTCTTCTCTCCCCCAAAGGCAGCATCTCAGAGGAAACCAAACAAAGACTTAAGGTACGCAGTCTGCCTGTAAACATGTTCATCTGTGAGTGTTTCTGTGTGTGTTTGTGAATATAACCCTACACTCAGTACAGTATCTGACTGAGCTGTAGTCTCAACAGTGCCCCCTGCTGTCTGCTCCCGTACAGAACGTCATCCTGTCGTCTCAGTCTGCAGCCACAGTCAAAAAGGACACTCTGAGCCAGCCGGCGCTGGAGGTGCAGGAGACGTCGAGCCAGGAGTCGTCTCTGGAGAGCGAGTCTGACGAGGAGGAGGAGGAGGAGGAGGAGGATTACATGGACATCTGAGCCTCTGGAGGCCTCGTGCACACACTGAAACTGAACTTTACTCAGCCTGACTGCCAAACCCTCTGCCCCCGTCTTTATAAACAACCCAAGAAAAAAATAAGTGCTGCACATCACTGCAGCTGTGTTTGTTGATGCTTTTGTATCCTCTCATGCAAACACGCAGTGTTGTCATTGGCTGTCATGTCACTGTGTTGCTGTGCTTGTCAGCAGTGATGGTGTGCATGACAGACGACGGCTGCAGCGGCTTTAGTCTCACAGCATGTCTGTAACGTGCCAGTTATGCATATCACTCATCAGCTTAGTGAGCTCTGGTGCACCAGGCCGTACGCTGGATCTTGAGTGAACGACTTGTCGGTGGCTGAAGCCGGCCTCTCGCGTGTTGATGCATCTTTCTCACTGTCGTGTGCTGACCTTGTCTCACAGCTGCAGCTAAATCCCCCATAACTCCCCGATCTGAGGTGCCTCAGTGTGGACTGACGCTCAGCAGCACGGACCTGCTGTCCTCCACTTCGACCTTTCCCTCCAGCATGAGATTTTAATCTGCAACACACAGTTTTTGATGATTGACATATTTCAATGTACACAAAGGTGAAATGAGGACATCGGATGCAATCGAGGGTCGTCTGTGGAGCCTCACAGCCTGTAGCAGATTGGAAATGTTTACACTTAATATTTGGGATGTTTCTTTCAGTTAGCACTTAACTTTGTGCTATTTTTGTATGCACTGTATTTCTTGTAATAATAATTGTCCTGATGTATATTTTTCTTTTTGTTCTGTGTGCATTTGTAGCGAAGACGAGCAGTTCTTGTACCAGGAAGACTTCCTGTCACCAGCACTGATCTGAATGATATGGAAAATTGCATTTAGCTTATTATGGAATTAGATTTTTTACATATCACAATCCAAATATCTTTCCATACGTTTTGGCTTTAATGGGTGGAGGAGTAAGCTTGAGGAGTGTGTGCATGTGTGAGAGTCGGGTTGAGCTAAAGGCCGCTTAGATTCCAGTCAACTCAGGAAACGACTCGGCGTTAACAGACTCTTTCCTGACTTGAGTGGAATTGAGACGCATGCTGGGGCAGACTCTTGATTACAGATGCCTTTACATTCGAAACCACTTTGGTAAATTTGTCACAATTCTAGCTTAACTCAGAGGAAGACAATAGAATGTTTTTTACAGGTTATTTTCTAAAGAGATATTTACTGATTTTTGAAAGATGTCTAAAAAATTATTTTTAAAGCAACACACAACTGACTACGTGTTAACTATTACCCTTGATGGAGGAAAAAAATTGTTTTGTATTTGATTTCATTGTTTTGTTTTTTGTTTTTAGTGTTATAGTTTTTTTACTATTCCGCTGCCTTTCAGCGAATGTACCGCGGCTCAAGAGGAGACCAGGGGAAGGCTTAAACTAGTCTCCCCTGGCTCAGGCTGCTGGAAGGGAACTGTTCTCTGTGTCTGGGCTGAATGCATTATCCATGTCAAACCAAAATATATATTTGAGAAAAACATTTGTTCCGTTTGCTCCTGAGAATATTAAACCACAGAGTTCCTTGCATCAGATAAGACGGTGGTTTATGAGCCGTCAGCAGAAGGCTCCTGAGCTCAGAAAGACAGTAAGGGTTAAAAGCACCATCTGTTACTCTTACATCTATTGTTTTTTTATACAATCTAATCACGCAAAATTCAAACAGATTCTGGAAATCCACATCTACAACAATATACAACACTCGCATGCACTTTTTCTTTCACTGGGATCATCCTTAAAGATCAAGCTTTGTAGTTTGGCACCACCGACACTTGTTACCTGTACAGTGTTTCAGGAAAGTGAATATAATGCATGAGCAGACACTCCATGTTGTTTTAAATTCTTATTAATGTATTAAAACCTACTGCATCACTCTTAATAATTCACTGCAGATGTGGTTGACGTTTTCCTGCCTATGTGAGCACCTCTAACACAGTTTACAGCTCATGAAGAAGACTAAACGTGACGACTTTATCCACCCAACAGGAATTAAATGCATAAATTGCAGATTTACCTTATCATGGGTCAGTGATTTATTTTTCTGTAACTACAACCCTCTGTTTTCAATCAGAATGGAAGGCGGTTGTAAGAATTACTTGAATATACACTAGTTATTTAGTTGTCAGCGTGGTAGCAGCAGCAAAACAGAGTCTCGTTTATGTGAAGCAAGTGTCGCCTGAGAAACTGAAACCATGTTATTTAAGTTAATCACCAGCACTGATCCTGACAGTGAATTTCATTGCTGCCGAAAAACTCCACAATAGACTGACTTGTCGCTGACAAACCCTAAAATGTTTGATTACAGTGTGAGATAGTGCCAATGATCTCTCCTTGAAATGATTTTGAACTCCAGACTTAACATCAGGCAAAGTCCCTCACTCTGGTCCCCGTGCTGTATCTGTAGGACCACCCCGCTGACCACAGGCCCTGCGGTCAAAGGGCTCGTACACTCTGGTGTGAAGTCTCCGACACGAGGGAAGTCATTAGTCTTCATTAGCAACTTCCAGGAGTGTCTTATGAAGTTGCTGTGAAGTTGTCATTTGGCCCCTTTACCGGGCAAGCTAGATTTGAGGTTTGTTTTCTTATGGGCTCGACCAAATGTGAACCCGCCCGGCCCCTTTTAGTCTGTGTGCGTGAGATCATGGTCCCTCTGCATTAAGGACAGGGAAGCTGCATCTCCCTTTTTTATATATTTTTTATTTGTATTTTCAAAGCTTCTGCAGTTTATAAAGAAAATGATGAATTCAGGTTTCATTTATTGAGATTTGACAAAGAACAGCACAGAAAGTTCTCAGCCAACAGAGCCCCTCAAATGAAACTAATAAACAATATAAAAAAACAACTAATAATGATAATGATCATAGAGAAGAGAGTAGGTACTCATATATTTTTTATTTAATCAAGGGCAGGGGTGATAATACCACAATTGTCTAAATTTGATCAATTCTTACTAATAAAAGTTCGGAAAAGAGAAAAATATAGAACATGCATTGGTGCCATCTGGGGGATTTGCATTTGCTGTTGCAACACAACCGCTCTAAGCATATAAAGTAAATATGTAATGGACTTGTCAGGTGAAGGCATTTTTCCTGTCGTGTGATATTGTGCAGTCTCCTGTGACATCATGTTTCCAGCCACGGGGCCGCTATCTCTACGAACCCCTCAAAGTGGCCAATTAAGCATCAAAAGGGCATGCTGCATGGCTAATGTGAGCGAAAGGTGTGAGATTTCTCGTCAGTCCACTCCGGGGGCTCTTTATTGGGCTGCTGCAGAGCCGTCTGATCCCCGGGCCTGGCTGTATATTGGCAGCTGTTAAATGTGGAGCACAAGGGAGATCTGTGCAGTTAAAGCAAATGGCCAAAGACTGACACCTGAGAGGTGGAACGCCACAGCTACTGAAGATGGTCGGGTGGGGGGGGGGATGCAGGGGGAATGCAGTGGAGTCAGGCAGGAGATGTGTGGATTCAAGGGACCAGGGGGTATGAGCGGTGTAACATGCCTGAAGATGTTTCTCATAGTCCCTTTAAATAAGTATCCTCCTTCATAAAACATAGTTGGACATTAAATAAAATCCGCCTCCTCCTCTCTCCGTCCTCTGCGACCTCCCTGATGTGTCATCCGCCTCATCTCGACCCCAGGCCGCCTCGTTACACACGTAGCATCGCTCCCTCCGTCCCCCCAGGCCACGCACCGAGGCCTTTTACCAGTCACACCTGTCACCTCCAGAGCCACTGTGTAATGGGATTGACACGGCTGCTGCTGAAACGTACACCTCAGCTCTGACACTGACATGCTTCCCCCCCCCCCCCTCTGCTGCTGAGATCTGAAGCTAATTTGCATGGAGTTCATCAGCGGAATCTCTCAGTATTTTGTGGCATCTACCCCTTTCCCCCCAAAAAAGAAGCTGTGTGACCTCTCTGGCTCATGTGAAACAGCTTAAGCGGGACCCCAGCATTCAGGGCTGGTGAGGAGAGCCACACTGAACCTGTGACTACTAACTCCTCCACAACAACTGGCTTCACATAAGGTGGATAAAAACACATCCTCAAGGCCAATGTTGTGCCGTCACGCTCGGACAAGGGAGGAGGTGTCGGGGGGGGGGCATCGGGGGCCATTAACATACTAAAAAACTAAAGTAGCTCTCTGCTTCCTTAAGTGCATCATTAAAGCCCCGATGTTATTATCCTGTTTTATTCTGCATTGACCCGGCACTAGAGGACCTGGTCAATATTTTCACAGGAAAGACTTTCTTGCTGTAAACGTGTCGTTATGCACACTTCAGTGCTGATGCGACAGCTTGTTGCACCTCCTTAAAAAAAACAGGCGACCATTTATCTTCAGTGAAAAGTCGACATTGTGAGTTACACGTGGTTTGTGATCCAGGAGACTGAAAGCAAAGGATGCGGTACCTTTAGTGTGTGGCTGTCGGTGAGCAGAGTGGACAGAGGGCACTGTATGCAACGCACAGACATGAGAATACAATGAAAAGTGGATGTTGAATGAGATGTGTAAGACGCCTCAATTCAAATTTTCACGTCAGTGGCAACAGGAAAGCAAACTGAGCTTTAATTATGTTCCCTTCCATGCAAACACTTCCAGAATTTCATTTTCATTTGCATTCATTAGTTTCCTCTGCAGTGAGGCGGTAAGTTCCGGGCTTGAGACAGACCCGTGAATATAAAGTGACGGCCGTGGATTCTGCGCTGGATGTGGAGGGTAGGGGGGGGAACGACCTGGGTTTGTTGCAGCATGGTCTTTATGCCCTGACCCCTCCTGTCCCATTCAAGGCCGACTTGGGCCTGTGGTGCTAACTGGCTGTTAATTGCCTGCCTATACACGGGGGCCTCTCTCCACATGCAGAAACCAGCTCCTTCAAGGGGAAACCAGCTTAATGAGATTATCTATCAGAGCAGGGGCCTGTCTAGACACCCCAATACACAACCCCCCACCTACACATGCATCCACCACCTCCAGCACAGTCCTGCAGGCCTCTGAGGACGCCCCCAGGTAAAAGTTACCTGCAGAAAGAGTGTGCATGTTATCATCACACCATGATGGGTTTACACAGCGTTTCCCACCCACTGCGTCATTTCTCTCATGGAGAAAGCTGAGAAGAGGATTAAGGTAATTGTTTAAAAACTCTATTAGTTTATGCATTTTAATCTAAATTTATTGTCCGGTAAGTGTGAGAGCAATACTTTAAAAGCCTGTTTTGACTTGAAAATACTGAGGTGCCCACATAAATCCCAGTGGATCATTCTGTCAAAGGCACCCTCCCCTGCTTTTCTCCCACTTGTGTCAAATAGATCACACTGGGTGTTTAGCACATTGCACAAACACACTAAATAGCATTTTCACGTGTGGTTGCATGTGTGTGAATGGTATTGACACAGACTCTGGTGCCGCTGCGAGCCTCGCTCTGCAGCAGGGGACTGCATCCATATTTGTTTTAAAGTCTCTTAGCAGTTAATAAAGATGCATTTCCTCCGCAGCCCTTCCTGTGGGGATGGTATCAAGGCTCTGTTAAGTCTCTTTGATTTCCAGCCCCCTCCAATCACAGCGGGGCATTGACTCATGATTGTGCCACTTCAAAGCTTGGGAATGGTCCTCCTGACCCCACCCACCCCAGGTCTCCCCTTAAAAGTCATGGTCACCCAGTCCTGCAGGACTTTAGATCCGTGAACAGCTCCTGCAACACCACTGAGACTGAGTGACCTCTTCCCTTCGCTGCTGGATTTCTATTCTCTTTGATTTTGCTCTCAATGTGAAGGAGGGCGAGTAGAGGAAACACTGTGGATATCGCTGATACTTGGATTTTTCACTGACCCTGCATGAACCCTTTCAAATTTCTTCTGTGCTGCTCCTGATCCTGAAATATGCAGTCCATCAGAGGTGAGTTATTTTTATTTATTTATTTACAAAGGGATTCTCCAATTTAAAGCAGTGTTTTACTTTATCAGATCTCAGGATCACATTTCACTCTTTGGTGAAGCAATCCTAAGAGTAATCATTTTTATTTTGTAGACTTGAAGCCTAACTTCGGCGGACCTCCTCCTTCCTCCATGGCTGCCGGCCCTGATGCTTATCTCCAGGGTAACCTCAGGCTGACTCTGGAGGACCCTGAACTCTGGAAGTCCTTTCATGAAATAGGGACAGAGATGATCATCACTAAACCTGGAAGGTAAGAAAAACATATATGAAATGCAAAATGCTGGTAAAGGAGCCCCCCCCCGTGTTTCTGTGTCTGCTTCTTCTTATACTCATCATGTGTTCACCTCTGTGTTCTACAGGAGGATGTTTCCACACTGTAAAGTGAATCTCTCCGGCCTGATTCCATGTGCCAAATACATCCTGCTGGTTGACATGGTCCCCGAGGACGGATTCAGGTATAAGGTGAGACCGAAATTCATCAATCTCTCATTTATATATACATCAAGAGTTAAATTAAGTATTTCCATCTATTGCACTTCTGTCCGCCCTGGAGAGGGACCCCTCATGCGTGACTCTATCTAAGGTCTCTACAGTTGATTCCATGTTAAAGTTATAACTCTTGTTGAGGGTTAAGTTTTTATTATGAGCTATATAAATAAAGTTTAATTTATTAATGTGCAGCAGTCATGGCTTTGGCCCGAGAACTCACGGAGGGGTTACCACAATCCCCCAGACAAGACCCCCCCCTGTTTATCACCCCCTCCTGACATTGTACATCAAAGGCTCCTATCTCTTCCTGTTTTCTATTCCCTGCTGGGAGCCCACTGTACCGGCCCCTATCTCTGTGGGTGGTACCTGCCGGCCGTCACTCTCCACTCTACCGTGCTCCTCACACTGTGGGAATGGAGCAGCCTGTAAATGGCTTGTTTTTCTATTATGACAGACTGACTGACTATCTGTCCCTCTTCCCACAGTGGAATAAAGAGAAATGGGAGGTGGCAGGAAAAGCGGAGCCCCAGCCTCCCTGCAGGACCTACCTCCACCCCGACTCTCCGGCCCCGGGGAGCCACTGGATGAAGCAATCCGTCTCCTTCCTCAAGCTCAAACTCACCAACAACACGCTCGACCAGCACGGCCATGTAAGTAGGAGCACTCAGAGGTGGGGTGCTAGACCGCAACTTTGTATTTCATGATGATTCCACGTGGCCTCTTTTGAAGGATTTCAGGTTCGAGGCTAGAGTAGGAGCAAAAAGTGATTGAAAGGATAAATCTAAATTGAATCACTCTCTTCTCCTCTGCAGATCATTTTGCACTCCATGCATCGCTACCACCCGCGCTTCCACATCGTCCAGGCAGACGACCTGTTCAGCGTCCGCTGGAGCGTTTTCCAGACCTTCACCTTCCCAGAGACTTCGTTCACAGCTGTCA
The DNA here is from genome assembly GCF_947347685.1 of Pleuronectes platessa. NCBI lineage: Eukaryota > Metazoa > Chordata > Actinopteri > Pleuronectiformes > Pleuronectidae > Pleuronectes > Pleuronectes platessa. The sequence continues at coordinate 10,319,040 of NC_070629.1, forward strand.
CCGCCTACCAGAACACCAGGGTCAGTTCCCAGTACTTAAATTAAACCAACATAAGCGGCAACATGACTGCTACAGATTTTTAACTGAACTGACATCTATTCTCTTGCAGATTACAAAGCTGAAGATCGATCACAACCCTTTCGCCAAAGGTTTCCGGGAGGAAGGCACCAATAAGAAACGGTGGGTTTCCCACTGGTCAGATGCATGCAGTAACTGGGGCCCCCGCAGCTGCAGAGGGCCTCCGTTTTCCCAGAAATGCATCTGCAGTATATCACATTGAATGCCTCATATGCAGAACTGTTCTAATGATGTTCCTCTACAGGCGTGCAAACAAGAACCCAGGCTGCCCCGAGAAGAGACCAAAGGCGTCAGACATCTCGGACAGGGACTCGGAGGAGGACAGTCCACAAGGTTCGTACTCTAGACTCTCTTCCTCCTCCTCTCATGTACCTGCTTGTCCTGTAGTTGAGCTAATGATTGTTGTCTCTTTAGATTTCTGCCAGTCATCCTATGAGGCTTATGATGGAGAGGAAGGAGAGCTGCCCAAAAGGAAAGGGGTCAGTGAGGTCAAAGAGGAGCGCTACTCCCCGTGGGCCGCTGACAGGGAGCACAGAGCGAGGACTGAATCTCCAGCTGGGGCGGACACCAGAGATGTGTACAACGCAGAGCAGCTGGTTCCTGCTCCTGCTTCCTACCAGCCGTACAGGTGAATACCAGTCAAGTTGTGTGACATTACAGAGCGTTAACTCATCTTGATCAGCAAGTCACTGACCACCTTCCTTCTTCCTCCTCAGGTTCCACGAGTACGGGAAGTCTCCCTCTCCTTCCTCCAGCATCGGCAGCAGCAACAGTGGCACAGAGCGCAGCAGCTTTGAGTCCAGGGTCCCTGATGTCGCCACCGTCCCCGAGCACGACTCTTCCAAGCCCCGCACACAAGAGATCGGGCCCTCCCCCTGCGGCCCCCAGCCCCTCCCTGCCCCCCAGGACTACACCCCAGGGGTCCTCAACATGACCATGGCCCAGGCGGGCAAGCCCGGTGTCATTGGCCACCACATCTACAGCCCCTACGGCGCTGAGCAGCCCTTGGGCCAGTGGAGTGGTCCCGGCCCCGCTCAGTACCCAGCTCCTCACCACCTGCCCGCCGACTACACCACGCAAGCTGTGCACCACGGCTATCACCATGGCAACGTGGCAGAGTGGAGCCAGTACCCGCTGTTCTCTTACTCTTGCTGGTGAAAGGATCCTCGACGTCATCTGACAGAGTGACCTTAAGTGATGCTGTGGCGCCATCTTGCCAGAATGCTGATCCAGCGCTCGCAGCGAGGAAGTGCATGTCCAGACGAGGCTGAGGGCCCGGGGCCTGCGACCACGATAGTAAAAGTGAAAGATGAAAAGTGTGAGGAGGGACTGTCGCTTTCTTGTCTTCAGACCGGCAGGATTCAGACTTCTGTTACTGTGCTGCTGCGCCCTGCTGATGGATTGTTGAGTTAACTGTCTATTTATTTTGTATTTCATCTCTCGTTCAAGTGTAAATAATATTTTTGTAAAGAAAAGAGAGAATAAAGCATAAGTGTGTAAGTAATATCTTCAAGTTGTGATGTGATCTGAAAATAAAAGACTAAAAGTTACATGATTCTGCCTCGTGTGATTAAATAAACATAACATTTTAATGTAATTTCAGAGTAAGCATTTTGTTAATTCGACAGCTGTGTGTTAGGTTATGAAAACAAATCATGTGATAAATTATCCAAACAGGTAGAACCTTCTAGTTTATTTATTTGACTGGAATGACAAATACTCCAGACAAATAGATGGATGGTTTAAATTGTAGCCAAGTACAGAAAACATCCTGGGTTTTCCTTGTAATAATATTTGAATTCAAACATGGTGATATAAGTTTAACTCAAGGGCACACAAACATCTACATGATTTGACAGACAAGCAGATGGCATCATCATTTGTTTTCTTGAACATATGACTAAAAAATAAAACACAGGACTTAACAAAAGAACTTTTGACAAAACTCCTTGTCACTTCGTGCGAGGTGCGTGTGAAAGGAAGTGAATGAAAAGGGCCAAAATCTTGAAATACGAAAGCTTGTCCATAAGGATGTAAGTTAATCTTTCAAAATGAAGTGTATTTGTGATGTCCCTAAGCCACATCTCAATTTTAGGGACCTCTTTCCCCCCCCCCCCCAGTGAGTAAGACGTAGCTTCTTTGCAATAATGAGTCTATAACAAAAGTACGGAAGAGGATTAGGGCCACTGTGGAAAAAACAAGTGAGTTCTGAGTTTAAACTCAGAATTCTGACTTTTTTCTCAGAATTCTGAGTTTAAAGTCAGAAGTATTGGTGCCTGTAGCGAACCAACTTCGGGGCTCAGAGCAACACAACATAGGCTACTACTTTCCCACTTTCCCGCGGACCCAAAATGTCGGACCTCAGTGAGTTTTTTCGTGCTCGAAGCGTCCCAGAAGAAGCCATTTCATTCATGGAAGAGCAGAAGGTGAGTGAAGAAGATATGTATTGGTTTGGGGCTTGGTGTTTGCAAAAACGAAGAAATGGCTGCAGATATGATGTATGTTACAAGCTCGTTAACTCATTGCATGTTTGTTAGCTTAAGTGATTGTGCTACTGCTACCGGACAATATCCATAAGTGATCTGCCGCTGTGAGGAACACTGCTCGCTGTCTACACCGGTCTACACCGGGCACTGGTAGGGATGTAACGATCGTGAATGCATCGGTTAAATAAAAAAATAATCACGTGACAAGGCTTAAGGAGTAGGCTACGTGGGGCGGTCGGCGGTGTTTAGGCTGCGGAGCCAACGTTTACGTTATCTTCGTCTGCTTTATAGGCAGCCCTCTCTCTCCTTCAGTTCACTCTCTGTGTGGCTGTAGGTGTGTGTTCTAGTGATGTGTCGGTCGTGAACGATTCGTTCGTTTTGAACGAATCCTTACAAGGACTCGGGAGTAACGAGTCCCCTCAAAGAGAGATTCGTTCATTTTCTCGTGGCCGCGCATCGGGACTGTTGCATAGGCTGATGCAGGTCACGTGAAAAAGGATCCAAAGACTCGTATCCGGCAGATGAACGAATCACTGATCCGAAGACTCTGTTGGCAGAAGAACGAAACACTGATCTGAAGACACGGTCGGGAGGTGAACGATTCGTTCATCTGCCGGGTACGAGTCTTTGGATCATTTTCTACATGACCTCCATAGGCTCAGAAGAGGAAACAGTTACCTCATCCCCTTTCGCGTGACCGCTGTTAAAAAGCAGCCATGACTGACAGCTTTTGTGTGGCAGATCATATATTTTTTAAGAAAACCTCCTCTATTAAATACAGTAAAACATGACAGTTTGTATAGTTTTAAATTGTCATTTATTGTCACACTGGCATTTAATTATCACGGGAAATAATTACACTGCACTAAACTGTAAGTGTAAATGTAAAGTGAAAATAACAAAACCAGTCATTATGACTTGTGAATAGGGCTGAACGATTAAGATTTAATATGAGATTCTTTTATTTTATCCTCTCCCCCCCCCCCCCCCCCCCCCCCCCCCCAAAAAAAATAATGAATGATTTAAATATGACCAACACAATATTAGATACTGTACAATATTCTTTCCCACATTTTTATTTGAATGCGGCGTTGTTATAGTCAGTGGATCAGCAGCAGATTAAGCTCTGTGTCCGCGGATGCGGCGGGCCAGCTGGATGTGCTGGCAGCGTGCGAATCAGCAGCTCCATAGATTCCCGTTCATGTCCGGGTGGACGTGCAGCGGTATGGAGGTGCCGGGCGATTTTCCCGTGCGCCGCCCGCACCGCGGTCACCGGCGAGATGAGCTCGCTCTGTGTGGCCGACACGTCGGCCGAAGACTCTGTGGGCAGATGAACCCGATCATTGATCCAAACACACGGTCGGGAGTTGAACGATTCGTTCATCTGCCGGGTACGAGTCTTTGGATCGTTTGCACCCCCCCCCCCCCCCCCCCCCCCCCCTTGAAACGAACGAATGACTCAAAAAGAGATTCGTTCATTTTACTGAACGAGATTCAAAGAATCGACACGGTAAAAAGATCCGAACTTCCCATCACTAGTGTGTTCACATGTGTTTGTTTATGTGTACGTCGGTGCGGAGCTCCGCCCTTCGTCAAACAGAGAGATGCACGACGATGATGCTATATGCTGCTTTATACTATATAAATAGTAGGGGAAACACTGGCAGATGCTCCCAGCACTTTCAAATCAGCCGTATGGCATCATTTTGGATTCCCAGTTTACACAAATACAAACGCGCGAAATAGACAGACAAGACTAAAACAGAAGACATTACATGACTTCGTGTTTATGTAAATTCATGTGCAGGCATTGCACTCCCTAGGATCAATTAGCCTGTTGATTTATTGTTTGAACCATAAACAGAACAGTGCTTACAAGGGCTAGATGTATATATAATGATTTAGCCAGCTCTATTCATCCCATTCTCTCAAGTCTGACAGATGTTTAGTAGTACTAGTTTCACTTAAGTCAACGCAAAGGCTTTTCCTACATGCATGGAAAGGGTCGAGAATACAGTAACCTAGATGATTGCAGGCAACATCTCTGAAATCTGTCTCACAGTGAGAGCATGTAATATCACTTGAAAATTTGTGCATGTGCCCATTGAAAAAAAAATCATTGTCTCTTATTTTATGTCCTCCTCTGTGCAGATCGACCATGATGTCATTGTACTCATGGATGATGCAACTCTGGAAAATTACATTCCATCCTACGGTGACCGAATTGCTGTCTTCAATTTCTGCAGAAGTAAAAAGTCCCTCCCCAAACGAAAGCAAGGGCTTTTGGAGAGACTTCGTGAGAAAATGAGAGTCAGAAAGGAAAGCACGAAGGAGAAGACATTACATGAAGACACAAAAACAACAGACACAAAGAAGCTAAAAACTAAACGATATGTAGAGATAGGATGGATTCATGATGATGGTAAGGGAGCCAAACAGGTGAGGACAAAACAGGGCGGTGGCACTAGAAAGATACAGTTGCCAACTGATGCTGGATTAAAAGCTATTGTTGAAGAAGGACAGAAACTTTTCTTTCCTGGTGGGATCTCTCCTAAAGGACCAGTGTCTGATTTTCAGTTTGAGGTGTGGGATTTCAAACAGAACCGCCTCACCGATGAAACTTGCCAGTCTATTGGCATTATGTACATGACTACAAAGCTGAGTATGTTACGCTTTTACGTTGCAACCAGGCCAAAAGAAGTTGAAGATGATGCCAGCGAGACATCTGATGTGGTTTTTGTCTCATCCAACAGCAGCAATGAAACCAGTACAGCACAACTAAAAGTGGGAGATGCCACAGTTGATTTTGATGTCCAGTCTGCTTTAGAGATGTCTGTTGAGGCTGAAATTACCTTCGGTCCCCTTCATGATGTTGTCGAAGACACAGACGACACGTTGATTTATGAGGGTTTTCTCATACCCACTAGTCCACCTAATCCAGAGGATGTAATAACAATCGTTATACATCATGCTAACACTTTACATGACATGATCATCGCTTTCTCTGATGCAGAGATATTGAACAAAGCAGTGAATGTGAAACGCATACTTCCAGACAACACTGAAGAGGCAGGAAGTGGATCCGGGGTCATGAGAGATGTTCTCAGCTGCTTCTGGCATGAATTCTACGAGCGATGCACACTTGGTACAGCAGTTAAAGTGCCCTTCATTCGGCATGATTTTCCTGCTGAAACATGGAAGGCAATTGGTAGAATCCTTTTAAAAGGTTACCAAGACTGTCAGTATCTACCAAACAAACTCGCACTCCCCTGCCTTGAGCAAGTGCTTTTTAACTGTGTGTACAGTGACCTGAAAGTAAATTTTCTACAGTTTGTATTGTAAGCAGGGAAGAACGTGACATTTTCATGCAAGCAATGAGTGATTTCTCCACGGTTGACTGTGATGACCTTGTTGAGATTCTTGACAGCTATGGATGCAGGAGGAGAATCACAGCCAAGACTCTTCCTACAATTCTTGACGAAATAGCACACATAGACCTTGTCCAAAAACCGATGTTCGTCATTGACTGCTGGAGAGAGATTACCCATCATCAACTGACCTGCAACCAACCTCAAAAAAGGTCTGTCAGCTGCTGAAATTTGAAAATGATTTGACTCCAAAACAAAAGGAAGTGAGAAATCATCTGAAAAGATTCATCAGAGAGCTCGATGAAATTAAACTGCAGAAATTTCTGCGGTTCTGCACCGGATCTGATCTTGTAATAACAGACAGCATCTATGTGGAATTTATTGAAATGAGTGAGTTCAGCAGAAGACCAATTGGTCACACATGCGGAAAGATTCTGCACATAGCTGCAAGCTATGACAACTTCCTGGATTGCCGTTCAGAATTTAATGCAGTTCTTGAAAGCAATGTCTGGGTAATGGACATTGTTTAGATTCCCACAACCATTACCAGAACAATCCTCACTGCAGGATTGCAGGGACCATATTGCAAAGAATGGAGACAATAACATTTTTCATTTTTTATTATTTTTTTATTTTGGACTTTTAATACGTGCACTTCAACATGCACTTCTGCACTGTCCCTAAAACAGAGATATATACGCAGCTGTGAAGGAGGAAGCCCAGTCTTGGCTAGAAAACCTGTAGTTTTTGGTAGCCAAAACTTGTAGTTTTGCCCTGTAATATGTATTGTGTTATCCATTACTTATGCATAAGCAAAATGTTCCATTGTATGCCATTGCTTAGTTGAATTGAGTTCAGGTCTTTGGAAGTTTAGACACTTTCTGGTGATTGCTAATATTTCACCTCCAAACTCATTGAAAGAATGTCTGGAGAGTATTTAGTGTTATGAAGTGTTTTTAGTAAATACTGATGCTGTTCTGATGTTTCTCAGATGCCATGTTGTCCTGATAACACACATCTTGTTAACCAACAATTTAATAATACTTCTTACAGTATCTTGTGACACAAACTTGTTGCAGACTTATAGCTTGGGATTTTACCATGTTATTGGTATAAAAAAGAAAAATGGTTTATTTTCATGAAAATTTATTGTGAATAAAATGTTACTTCTTCTACCACAGTTGTTGTTTTTTTTCCAGATAACAGGGCTGTGACATTATGTGACACCCTGGATAATGCATTGGTATTATTTATGTTATTAACTGGGCCACCCCCTTAATTTTTCTGATTATTATTTCATTGTTTGTGGAGACACTCACCTGATTTTGGGCTGGAGTAGTATAGTTGCTACTTTTCGCCAATAGATAGCAGTAGCCGCCTGGTAACGTGCCTTGTTGTCATGGCGACCGCTGTAGTTCTAAACTCAGAGGAGGTCCCGTCAGCCCAAAAATCGCTACAGTTTAACCTTTTACTCATGGTATTTTATCTGTTTGTGTGTTTGCAGATAAGTTAAGTATGTTTACACAAGCGACAACATGTTTATTTATTTTCTGTTTAGGGGAGAGCGGGGTAATGTGGGAATTTTTTTTTACATTTGCTCCCCTCTAGGCGAGCTAAACTGATATATCAGTAAAATTTACACATTTCCCATTAATTCAGGATATTTTCTAGCAATGGAAATGATCAGAATGTCTTCAGGACAAAGGGCAGTGAAAATATGATTGTTTTAAAAAAAGTGGTCTTGTGTCCCACTTTACCCCAGCTACGGGGTAAAGTGGGACACTTACTTTTTCCACTTTAAAACTACCATAACAACACATGTTGTAAGAGTTAAAATCCCGACAGCTAGATGGACAACCACTAATATCGGACTAGTAACAGAATCATGGGGATTGGTCAATTAAGCACATTTAGGATTATTATGATTCATGTGATCTCTTGCAGACCCTAGCTTACCGGCACATTGTTTCTCTGTCCAATTGGCAGGGACAGGGTTATTGTTTTTCTCTGCGTATTCAAATCCCAGTTCACGGCACTTAACTGGAGCAAGGCCATGGAACTGGACAGCTAGTTGTTTCAAGTATTTGGCAAGCTCCTCCTCCATCTCATCTGTGAATATTCTCTTTACCTCAGCTACTGCACCCCAGGCTACTGATTTTACTTTCCCTTTCTCTTTTTCTTTATGAATCTTTTGAGGGTTGTCTTATCAATATTTCTATCCCTTCCAGCTTTTCTTAAGGACTTCTTTCCTTGCATGACCTCAGCGGCTGCACTCTCCATCTCTGGGAGGGGAGGGGTGGTTGGCCCCAGGTTGTCTTCCTGGTGTAGTTTCTTGGCATGATGGCTTTTCTACAATGTTTATGACATTAAAAATAAAACATATATAATGTAATATAACACTAAAATATGTTTAAGACTAAACTTAACTTGTGCTTCATGGTGGGGTAAAGTGAGACACTGTCCCACTTTACCCCACAGCATTTGTCCCACTTTACCCCGAAGCCACAATTTTAGAAAAACAACATCTCTTATCAATTCAGGCTAATCTTCAGCTAGCTTCAGTCACATGGTTTTATATGTTGGAAGTTCACCAACATGTATGATATAAGTTTTTCTACCTGATTCAATTTGTTTTGACACAACAGTTGATTAAGTTCAAAGCAAGAAAATTTACTTTTACATGCAAAAAACACATTTTTGTGAAAAAACATACTTTCCACAGCACCTGCACCAACTTATCCTTCATTGCAAGGGGGGAATGGGAGGGGCTTTTAAACATAATAGTCACATGACCACAAATGTGTTCCATTGCCTAGATACAGGGGGTGTTTCACATCACCCGATGTCCCACATTACCCCGCTCTCCCCTACCAGCTTCCCCGTGTGGAGATCCAACGCCTCGTCACGCGAGTGTCACCACACATCCAGAGGGAAACCCGCTGCAATTTTGCCCTCAGCCCGGAGGTGCAGCTCCTGGCCGAGTTGCGTTTTTACGCAGTGGGGAGCTTCCTGGAGATGGTGGGGGACGGCACCCGGAGTGTGGCAGCCGTGACACCAATCCTCCTGCCAAAATAATAATCTAGATAAGACAAGTAATTTCACATTATGTGACTGGGAAAAACTTCATGTTTTTATTTAGATGTCTTCCATTTCTCAAATTATTTGCAGCAGTTCGTCTCTTAACATGATGTACAGATCAGCCGCAGCAAGTGGATCTGCAGGAGCATCCCACCCATTCTCCTCCATCAGGAGACAACACAGTTCAAAAACGGTTTCATCACAAGGAAACTCGCCCTTGGGAGGGCACTCTTCCATACACACAGTGACCTCCTCCATGGAAACAGGTTTGAGTCTATCCTCAGCACCGTGCAGCTCTGGGAATGAATACATCACAACTGGCCGACCCGATGCCATGTCACCACTTGATCTTGGTCTGATTTTGTGTGAATTCCAGGTGGTGACAACTTCGTCAAGTTCATCCTGCATAGAAAGAAGCACAGTACATACAGAAATGTGAAATAGGTTTTGCAACACTTAACTGTTGCCGGTCTATACTGAGGCCTAGGTTGCTGTGTTGTATTGTATATGGAGGGGTAGAAAATGGCAAAAATAATTTAATGAATAATTACAAACAACAGCAACTACTACAATTCCAATACAACCTACAGCAACTTCATTTCAGAGGTTGAGGAAAGATTTTTACCTGAACAAGATTCATGAAACAGAACTGGATTAGACTTTTGTCCAAAAAGTCTCCTGTGAAATGACCATCATCCTGGAAAGTTTGAAATAAGTTCATCCAGAACTGCGCACTCTGTTTGCGAAGGGTACCCCACCATCCTTCAATGCGCTGGTTTGCTGTGCTTCTTCCATAAAGGAAACTCTTCTCTCCTCCAAAACTGTCTGGATGGTTTCTCCGCAAAAGCATCACCATAACACATAGCGGCTGAAACCATCTATGCAGCCATTGATGGCAATGCCATAGGGTCTTAGCTTGTCATAGCCGTCCATGTGCCAAAGGGCATTTGGCCCTCTGCAGCTGTACTGACGTCTTCTCAAGCGCTGTGCTCTTCTCAATTCTACACCTTGTGGATCAACCTGTTTGATGATGCGTCTTATGGTGTCTTGTGACACAACAAATCCTCGCTGAACTGCTCGAAGATGTAGCCAGCGATAACCTTGCATCTGTCCATTGGTCATAACCTCATGTTGGACAAAAGAAAGCACTTCTTCCATGTCAGACTGGTTCTTTCTCCTAAACAGACCAAGTATTCTACAAACTCTCTTTAAAGTTCTGACACTTATCACTGTCTGGTTGTAATGAGCTAAAATTGCAAGTATTTCCTTGTTACTGAAAGAAAGTCTGAAGTACAATTTGATTTGGTCCTCCAAATCAGGCACTGCAGGCATTGTTGTGAAAAGGAAATTGAAGGGTTCTATTGTTCTGCATCATCCATGAGTACAATGACATCGTGGTCGATCTGCACAGAGGAGGAGATCAATTTGGACATGATTTGAAAGTGCTGGGAGCATCTGCCAGTGTTTCCCCTACTATTTATATAGTATAAAGCAGCATATAGCATCATCGTCGTGCATCTCTCTGTTTGACGAAGGGCGGAGCTCCGCACCGACGCACGCAAAAACTCACTGAGGTCCGACCTTCTCGGTCCGCGGGAAAGTGGGAAAGTAGTAGCCTATGTTGTGTTGCTCTGAGCCCCGAAGTTGGTTCGCTACAGGCTTCTGACTTTAAACTCAGAATTCTGAGAAAAAAGTCAGAATTCTGAGAAAAAAGTACGAGTTCTGAGATTTAAGTCAGAATTCTGAGTTTAAGGTCAGAATTCTGAGTTTAAACTCAGAATTCTGAGATTAAAGTCAGAATTCTGAGAAAAAAGTCAGAATTCTGAGTTTAAACTCAGAATTCTGAGATTAAAGTCAGAATTCTGAGAAAAAAGTCAGAATTCTGAGTTTAAACTCAGAACTCACTTGTTTTTTCCACAGTGGCCCTAATCCTCTTCCGTACAAAAGAAACACTGTTGTGTATTGCCTGATTTTTTAGGTCTTGGATATACCCAGGGTGATCATGAGGGGACTGGTTTTAATCGTATTTGGAGTAATAAATTGGTAATAAAAGGTGGTGTAAACTTTTAAATTGAATTATACAATACCTAGGAAGGATTGTTTTTTGAACATCTGCATTCTTTGCACAGGGTCAACTCTGATAAGCAGCATATTGGGTGGTGGTGATTGTTTGTATTTGCTCTTTGTTGATGTAATGGGGACCACTCTGTAGTTAGGACAAGCCCAGCATGCATTAAAGACGTTGTGTTACTGTGACTGCGGCTCACCTGCTGGGGTTTACCCACCAACATCATAAAACACTGCAGGACTCTCGTTCTCCATCTCAATGAGCCTTTAGAAGCATGAAAATGGGGGATCGTCTGCTCCCTTTAACCACTAAAAAAGACAGACTGGGCTCCGTCAGGGATGGATATGAACTTCTAATTACTGTTGTAAAGTTCAGGGGGAGGAAAGGGGAGGAGGAGGAGGAGGAGGAGGAGGAGGAGGAGGAGCAGGAGGTGGAGGTGGAGGAGGAGGTCATCCTTCAGGAACAATCCCGGCCTGATGTAGATTTACTTTTCATGGGATTCATTATCTCTCAAAGGCCTCTTGAACCAGTACATCCCTAACCCTAACCCAACACATAATGCACACACTTCATAGGCTCATTTTAATGAGGAAGAGGAGGCGGATACAGTATCTGCATCACTGGGTGAGACGGTCACTGAGAGGAAGTTCACATTTAAAAAATAGTGAGATTACTTCTCCAAGAAGCCAATTTTTTAATTAAACCCAGTGAAGGTACAATCATGTAGTAAGAAACTGGGGAAATGAAACCCTGGTTAAGATATTTAAAAGCTTGTGACACAGAATATTGATCAGAATAATACATAATCACGGTTTTGTCCCCATTCCCTTAATGTGGGTTACAGACACTGGTGGAAATTTCTGTATATATAAGAATAAGCTAAATCAACACTGGTCTTTCTGAGATTTGATTCTGCACCAGCAGATGGACTCACAACACATTTCCCATGATGTGAGCAAAGTGAAGTTGATGATTTATACCAGTGACTTAGTTTACACATGATCTTACATAGATTCATGCACTGTCAACACTTTCAGTACAAAATGATAAAACAGGTTCTTAGGACAATAGAAAACAGAAGTCAGTTTAAACTTGCAAAGTTAGTAGAAGGTTATTTAGCTTGAATGAATTTAAGAAAAATAAAATCTTTTGTTAATTTGATTCTGTGGATTAAGCTGAGAGCGAGCACTATACTTCATTTATATTGATGGAATGAGCATCATTTTATGTAAACACATAGCAAACCACATTGCTAGAGTGTAAAGGATGTGACGTATGCAATAAAAATCAATAGACAGCGTTTGATCACTTTCAGGTAGATGTGAGGACAAAAGACAGACTGAGCAACAGAGGAATTTATCAGGTAAAAGCTGAAATGATGAATCTGCAGTGGAGCATCAGTGATTGAATTGAAGAGCTGCTACTGTAAAATGCGTTTTGAGCACAATGTATTAAGATAACTGAGTTTAACCGGGTTTAATACAGAATTCGACTGGGCTTGACAAATGGGTCTGAAAGATATTTGTAAAGATATGATTGAACATTTTCTGAAAATTGTTCAGGGCCAAGTGAGATCTGTTGAATTGATTCTGTAAAGCTTTAGTTTCTTTTTGTAAAATGTTTCCTCCTGATCTATTAACCATAACATTTTCTTAATATTGTAAATGATTTTTATTGTATTTTCATATATATTGTACAACGTTGTGTTATTGGTACATTTCTGAAATGTGTGTGACAAAGCTGCTGTGTGGAAAACTAGTATAACAACCCGACTTTAATGTGCAAAGTGGCTTGAGATAATGTATGTTGTGATTTGTTGCTTTACATGTCAAAATTGAACTGAATCAAAAGGTCAGTGGGTGCAGCGGTCAGGCTGCTCCACAGATGTTCAGCAGGAACATTGCACTGTATTGTCTGTCACACTCAGAGATGAAGAGCCTCTCTGAGTCCAGATCTTCATCCACAGGTGACTTTCATTGTCCTCTATCGACTCACTGCCAGACGTTGGACCTCCTGCTCTCCTACACAGCAGTAGAAATAAGAATGAAAGCGAGCACTTAGTAAAATTCCTTCGACAGACAACTCCACTGGGCTTAATCTTCATAGCTGCATGTCAATGGGGTAATTTGGGGCTTTTAATTGCTCTGATAATGGTCCGGCAAAGAGCAGAGGATCGACCTGCGCTCAGATGTCTGTGGAGGCCGCTGACGTGGTTAAGTGCAGGACATATGTCTTTAAGTATCCCCCCGGTGGCAGTATGCAGCAGTGGAATGAAAAGGACTGATGCATAAACGAAGCAGACAGTTGATCCTGTGGATGTTCAGTGCTGGTGTCAGCACATCCAGGCAGACAAGCTGGGCGGGGGCTGGCACAGTGGTGTGAAACACAAAGGGGTGGGGGGCCACTCACTTAGGGCCAGCGGGGGGTGACAGATGTAGATGAAAAGGCCTCGCAGAGGAAAGCAGCAGTCGGCCTTCATAAAGCTGACGGTGTGTAGGGACAAATGGAGAGGAACTGGTGGAGACTGGGTGGAATAAAAGGGCACAAGGCAGCTGAGGAGTTCAAACAAGGAAGGTCACCTGTGGAGATTTTACACTGTAGTCATCTCACTGTGAGGTTATATACAAAAAGGTAGTGACATAAACTTTTCATTCAAGAGTGGAGATACAAGTTATACAGTCAAGGGCACAGCAGGGACTTTAATCAACAAATAAAAACTCACTAAAAAACCTTTATATTGTTGCGATTTAAATTTTTAGCTTGTCTCTGTGTGTGTGTCTGTGTAGATGGCAACGGAACTGAACTATAAACAAATGCGGGAACTTGGGGGCAGGAGCAGTTTGGGTCAGATATATGTCTTTCACACAATGACCTTCAATAACCGTTGCTGCTTTGTGTTAATAATTAATGTGTGTGCGTCACAGCGCTGTACAATCTCACACATCTATTGATAAAAGGTCTGATAAGAGCCAACGCCTGTTGTGGTTAACTGTGAATCTGTGACATACCATACACTGTGGTTTAACTTGTTCTCATAATTAACTCTTTATGTTAAAAGCATAACTCCCTTAGATTCATTCCACATCACACAGAGTTCAACCAGCTGCCCCAGAGTCAGGAGGGAAGATGGAAAGGCGTTGTTTTGATTGGAGGATGCGAATGTTTACACAAGCAGAACATACAGCCGATAAGCAGTTACACAATATTCTGTACTCCGATGAACAACACCACTGACCCAAAAGGGCGTCAGTTGAGTCAAGGCTTGTTTATGTGAAGATTTGCCCAGCAACTACCAGAGGAGGAGCGAAACGGAGAGGCTCCTGTTCACTTCCTGATTCTAGTGGGTTGAGACTCAAAGTGCGCAGAAAGGAGCAACATGTCCGCGGTGCAGCTGCTGCGGGTGTCGGTACATGAGCGGATCAGCGCTGCCTCTGAAGACTTCCTGCTGCAGGTGGAGAAAGGAGGAGGAAAGGTTCAAGTCCCGGCGCTGAGAGCGCTGCTCACCGAGCGGCTCACAGCGGCGGGGGAGGAGATCCTCGCGGGGCTTGAGGAAACCTTGGCGGAGTATGAAGACAGAGTGGAGCGGTCGGAGCGGGAGACCTGCCGCCAGAGGGCGCTGCTCGCTGTCGTGATGCAGCCCGTGGTCCGGCTGCACAGAGCAGGTCAGTCCCCATAGGAACCGCTCACAGGCTAGTGTCAGACTGCAGTAAAGTGAGCCGTCATGTGTGAAGCCAATCGCCCCCCGGGTTTTTGTTCCGCGTCTACTTGTGGCTTTACGGTAAAACAGCACGGTTGGTTTTAACGGCCAAAAATTACCCAAAACACAACTATGTTTTATTGGATTAATTTTTTGAACCCTAACCCTAATACACACAAAATTATCTCAGCATAGTCATAGACACCACTAACAGGAATACATTGGAAAGGACTCATAACCTATTAAGGAATATATTTAATCAGCTTCAGAATATGGTTACAATATGAATATATTGATCCTTTTTTACAGACTTGCCCTTCAATTTGCTGTAAAAATACATAATTTACATGAACAGATATGCCATGAAGATAAAAAAATTAATAATCAGAGACTAAAACTAAAATATAGTTGTGTTTTCGTACTTTTTAGGCGCTACAACTATCTATACCACTTTACCGTATAAGGCACGAGTAGACGCGCAACAAAAACCAGAGTGGCGGCTGGCTTCCCATATGATGGCTCACTTTACTGCAGTAACGTTAGCTAGCATCAGCTCGAGCAGCGGAGTTAATACGCCACTTCCTGTCTTTGTTTGCTGCACCCGGCGGCTCCACCTCTCACCTGAATAATGAGGATGATTTAATGCTGTTGTGAAAGAGTCTGTGCAGACAACCCACTGCTGTGTTGCTCATGTCTGAAACAGAAAGTCTGGACACATTTCTCCGTGTTCTACCCACAGGTCTTGTCTGAAAGCAGCTTAACCAACCAACTTCCCCTCACCCTGTTCTCCTCTGTTGGTGACGTTATTGGTTTATTTGGCCTCAAAATGAAAAACTTTTTTACCAGAAACCTACGGTGGCCCTGAGAGCTCAACGAATAGCAGCTTAAGAAAACACATGCAAGTTGACAAAACACAAGCAAAATAAGAAAAACATCTTCATCAATTTCACCACACAACACAACACATTACAGAAACACGCAGCAAGTAGAGAAACACGCTGCAAATAGAGGAGAAACCACAACGGAAGTGTTTCCAGAAGACAGCAAAAGTGATGGACACTACTGCCACAGGAGACACATAAACGTCCAATACATCATACAAATTCCGTTCTACACAGGGTTCGGCCACCCGCGGCTCTTCAGCCCCTCTCCAGTGGCTGTACAGTGTTGTGCATATTTTTCGCGAACGCCGAACTTAACAAATCAGTTTTTATATTATTTACGTGAACGTAACGATGAAAGTGAGTGAACGTCACGTTAATTTTTAAATCATCATCGTATCAGGCCATCATGAAATACCAGGAGCGTGCGTGTGCGTGTGCGTGTGTTGTGTGTGTGTGTGTGTGTGTGTGTGTGTGTGTGTGTGTGTGTGTGTGTGTGTGTGTGTGTGTGTGTGTCGAACTCACCAGCCCCAGGTCGCCCACTCGCTCTTTACAATCAATCTTTCGATAGTAAAGGTTTCCTACCCCTGCACACTATGGACAATACATTGCCTCACAAACAGGGGCTTGCTTGTTAGCGCTGTTTATTCAGTTTAACAGGAGAAGACGGCATGTCTCCAGATCGGACCATCTTCCGTGCTCAGAGCTTTATTGTGGGTCTCTCCGAGCGAGGGGGCGGGGTCGGGGCGCCGACACACACACACACTCCTGTGGCAGCAGTGTCCATCACTTTTAGCTGTCCTCTGGAAACACTTCCATTGTGGTTTCTTCTCTACTTTCAGCGCGTTTCTCTATTTGCTGCGCGTTTCTGTAATGTGTTGTGTTGTGAAATTGATGAAGATGTTTTCTTAATTTGCTTGTGTTTTGTCAACTTGCATGTGTTTTCTTAAGTTGCTGTTCGTTGAGCTCTCCGGGCCACTGTAGAAACCCTTTGTTGTATGCTGCTTCCTTTAAGAGCTGGGTCATAACACCAACCGTAAACGACCTCAACATCTCTACTTCCTGAATGTGATCGTTCAAAAATCACAACAATCGACATTAAACGACACAACACAAGTTTTTCAAAACACTTCAGGAAACTCTGAAATGATAAATATGTGTATTTGTGTTTCAGTGTATCCTGCAGCTGTCCAGCAACTGATGGTGTATAAAGAAGAGGTTCCCCCTGAGCAGCAGCGGTGGAGCCCCCTTGTGGACCAGGAGGACCCAGAGCCCCCCCACATTAAAGAGGAACAGGAGGAACCGTGGACCAATCAGGATGGACAGCAGCTTCTAGGGCTGGAGGAGGCTGATATCAAGTTCACATTGACTCCTGTCGATGTGAAGAGTGAAGAAAATGAAGAGAAACTTAAATCGTCAAAGCTTCATCCGAGTGAGACGAAGGAGAACAGAGCGGACTATGGAGGACCAGAACCATCCAGCAACTCAGGTCCTGATGGACATTTACAACCAGGTCCTGAGGACAAGCCTGAAGACTCTTCTGACACTGAACACAGTGAGGATGATTGGATGGAGACCAGGGAACCTCCGACTGGTTTAAATACAAGAAATAACAAACAGCCTCTAAGGGATATGGGTTGTAGGACAGAAAAAAAATCGTTTAGTTGCTCTGAGTGTGGTAAAAGATTTAACCTAAGGGGCAATCTAAAAAGACATATGATGATTCATACAGGAGAGAAACCGTTTAGTTGCTCTGAGTGTGGTAAAAGATTTAACAAAAAGTGGACTCTAAATTCACACATGAGGCGTCATACAGGAGAGAAACCGTTTAGTTGCTCTGAGTGTGGTAAACGATTTAACCACAGGGGCAATCTAAATTCACACATGAGGAGTCATACAGGAGAGAAACCGTTTAGTTGCTCTGAGTGTGGTAAAAGATTGAGCAGTAAGTCCGATTTAAAGAGACATATGACGCGTCATACAGGAGAGAAACCATTTAGTTGCTCTGAGTGTGGTAAAGGATTTAGCCACAGGGGCCATCTAAATACACATATGAGGAGTCATACAGGAGAGAAACCGTTTAGTTGCTCTGAGTGTGGTAAAAGGTTTAACCTAAAGTGCAATGTAAATAAACATATGATGAGTCATACAGGAGAGAAACCGTTTAGTTGCTCTGAGTGTGTTAAAAGATTTAGCCATAGGGGCAATCTAAATGCACATATGAGGAGTCATACAGGAGAGAAACCGTTTGGTTGCTCTGAGTGTGGTAAAAGATTTATCCAAAGGAGCAATCTAAATACACATATGAGGAGTCATACAGGAGAGAAACCGTTTGGTTGCTCTGAGTGTGGTAAAAGATTTAACCGAAGGGGCCATCTAAATACACATATGACGAGTCATACAGGAGAGAAACCGTTTAGTTGATCTTAGTGTGGTAAAATATTTAAGAGTCCTATAAATTGTAATTTTTGTAATTGTAAACCATTGTTTAATTGTTTTTGTTTTCATCTCAATTTGAAGTTGATCTGATGTGACCACTGGTACAAGTACCTGAAAGTAAAAATGTGGAATATGGCCAAAATGTCCACTAAATGCAAAATGGCGGGCTAACTGTTGTGTTTTTCCTAATGCCCCTTAAGACCTTTTTGTTTTTCTGGTCATTATAGATCGGTCAATGTGAATGCGTTCCAGTGTCATTGTATTTGATTTTTTGTTCACAAAAGTTTGAAATAAGTATTTACTTGGTGCCGTCTAGTGTGTTTTGTTAGGCACAGCTTCAAGAAGAGAAAAGCTCAGCAGTGTTCCTTTTCCAGTGCCATCTTGTTGATGAAACAATATGTTCCCTCAATTTGTAGTTGCAAACTCTAGGAGAATGATAATAATGATGAAATATCTTATTTTCAAGACATCTATGAAAAGAAACTGAGCAGTGGTGGTGTCTGTTTAACTGAGGATTATTTATCAGTGGTCACATCAGGTTTGATTGTCTTATTTATTTCAATAATTTTTGTGATCTAAAAATCCATTTCAAAATGCATCTTAATAGGAGAAATAAGTAACTGAATGAATTATGAATCACTCTCCCTTTTTGCTATTTGCTATTCAACCTGCTGAGTCATTTAGCTTCTCCATTCAACCTCTCAATTCTGTGACACTTTGGGACTTGTTTAATATAGTATCATACAAATTAAACAAACTCACTCAACCAGTCCAATTAAAATCCAACTGGACTTCATATAAAAACACATTTCAGCTCTTTACTTAAATTTGAAACGTTATCTTGAGTACCAATTTAGCATTTTTTGTGTGACGCAAGTACCAACATATTGTTTTCCTTCTTAAGACATAACTCTGAACCTATGAGAAAACAAAACTGAGACTCCACTTGTTCCTGGAGGATTTTCAGTGACAGATACTGTAACAATCTGTTCTGTATGTTTCTGTTTGTATTCACTTCCTGTTTTATTTTGTTGTCCGGGTTCTTGTGTCTAGCTCTACTTCCTGTTGGTTTCCCCACACACCTGTACCTTGTTTGACATTAAGCACTCCCTATTTATACCCTGTGTTTCCCCTCACCCTCTGCCAGATTGTCATTGTCGTGTGTTCATGCTCTCCAGCAATTTCTTCTGTGTGTTTGACTACCTGGATTTTACGACTTTGGATTTTGTGCCTTATCCATGAATGGACTGTTAAAGTAACGTTTTATTTTTATACTTTATTTGCTGTCTCCCGTGCTATTTTTCTGCAACTGAGTCCCAGCCTTTTAAAGGACTGTTACAGAAACAAAAGGTGAATAGTGAGGAAAGTGTAATTTAACACATCTGACTATAATAATAACACTAATAATGTTAACCGTGAACTGAGGCAACAAACAGAAACATTGGAGCAGAGGTAAAATTGACAAATTATAATATTTTACTACTCTTCGGATTCTGCAATGGAATAACACACAGTAAGGAAGTTCAATGGAAACAGAAACAACCTATTAAGATAATGTTTAGGTTTACATCACACACACATAAGGACTTCATTTATAATTAACCTTGAGACGTGGCAACATATTAGGAGTTGGGCTTTTCATCCTGTAGCACCAGTGCTTCATCATCCAGTTAAAAATCACTTCCGAGGCACATTATCTGAGGCTCATCTCCATCTAATCAGACACTGGTAAAGCTATAAATAAAAACTTCACAACACAGATTTGTGTGTTACAGCAGAAAAAAAAGGCACAGTGTTAAAATGCCTTAAATATTATTCGGTATTTTGGAGGTGATGATAACTCAACCATAGCATCAACCAGCAGCTTCTAGGCTGGAAATGAGAACTAAATTGTACTTAAATAATTGACTTCACAGAAATTTGACTAGCTTAAGAATAACATTACAACAGGTAACCCGCTGCCTGTAAAGCTCTGTACCTCTCTCCATATACTGTAGCACCATATTATTGCATAGCCAGTAGTCTACACTGCTTTACTTTGAGGATAGGGGTTCAATGACAAACAACACTGAAACAGCTACAGTAAAAAATTGAGGGATCGGCCAAAAACTGTCGCATTAGCATTTGAGCGGGCAAGGTTTCATGGTCATAGTGGGATTCAGGCCCTGTGCACACCTGGTATTAACATGTGGTTTGTCTGATCTTATCACAACTGGATAGCTCTGAGTGTGTGCGTTCACACCTGGCATTATAATGTGGCCCCACATGTGACTGAACCTGACCGACCGAGATGCTGCCCCTGTCCTACGAGATAGACGGAAACCAGAGGTCCCAAACGAACCGACGAGAAGAGACACAGTCTTGTTCACGCTGCCAAAAGAATGTGGACCCAGACCACTCCAAATGTGGTCTGATGGGATCGGATCTATATCCGATCTGAGTATGTTCACACCTGTATTTAGAGCTGTCCATTTGAGATTGATCACAAGAAGCACATGTTAGCACCAGGTGTGAATGGGGCCTCAGACCTTGTTTCACAGGGAAAGTTAACTGAAACATGAAAATGCTCAACATCTATTCAACAAGCTGTCATCCAAGTGTCCACAAGCCCCGACAAACAATATGTTGTACAAATAACACCGTGTTTTAAACCTAAATGTCTTTAGCCCAAATGCGGACACTTGGAGGACACCACAGGAGCTGTATCCAGGAATGTTCGCTTTTTTCTTTTTTATTACGTCTGAAGTGTTAGGAATTCAAATTTTAGCTGAAGTCTGTGTCTGACTGAAACTCTATATAAAGAAAGGAGGGGGGAAAGCCGGAGCCGCTTGGGCCAGATATAAGGCCTTTATACAAATCATTAATAATAACCTTGTGATCTTTGTGTTTAATATTTGGAATTAGCTAGAAATGTATGTGCGTCAAAAACTCTGGTCAGTCTCACACCTGTCTTGATAAGAGAGCCAAGGGATTTTGTTATGGTTCATTTGGTGCAGCCGAGGGAGCAGGAACATAACATTTTATACTCTAGGTTAATTTATGAGACACAACATCAGACTGTTTGGATAGGGTTGCCTAGCAACCAGCAGATTAGAATAGGAGCGTGACGGAGAGCGGCTTCTTGTCACTTCCGGGATTCCGGGACAAGAGGCGTGTGACTACAGCTGTGGACCAATAAGGGAGAACCAAATTGATTTGCGGTGACACCCCTCAGATTTTTTAACCAATCACATTACTTTCTACTGTTCTAATTATATCAAACGCCTTCTGTTCTGAGCCATTATTTACCACCCCTTGCTAACTGATTAAGCCGAGGCTGTGCATGATTGCCCATAGCTATGTTATTCTTGTTGTACTTTTCATTGTTTCTTAATAAATACTTTAATTAGACCAGACTCTTCTCATCTTTGGGATAAACGAACACGCCGACAGAAGTCTCGGTCACCATTGACTTTAATTGTATCGGATTCAGCTGCTACAAAGTTTACTTATGGGACTCCAGAAGTGTCTTGTGGACTCAAGCACTTCACCCACCCCTCCATCAGCATAGTGGTGACTAGATGATCAGTGCATTAACATTTCTCAGTAAATTATTATTTAACATTTGTGCTGAGTGATCACATCTAAAGTGGTCAGCAGTAAGTACAGGTGTGAGCGCACCCAAATGCATCCTTGGCCAGACATAAAGGACTGCCTACACGGCTGACCTCCTCTGACCTGCTACAGGTTCACAATGAATCAAATTTATATTGAACCTCTCAGTGACCATACATTGGTTCGTTTGTGGCCACGATATAAACATTGACCACCACATTATGACTTCAATTTTGTTTTTCAAATGGATAAAATCTTGTTCCACAGTAGAGCAGATTCCCTGAGCCCCTCCTAACTTCACTCTCTCAGATATGCCAATGCCCGGGCGGCACTGGGTGCGTGAGCAGCGAGTGTGCATCGCGGAAACGTCTTGGTTTTCATTTTGGCGACCATGTTAAGCGTGAGTTGTGCTGCTCCTGAAGAGAGTCAGGGTTTTGTCTATTTCTCCATTTGCTGCGTGAGGTTCACAGCAAAATAGACAGTGAAAATAATCTTTCACCACATGTTTAAACTCTATATATTCAAATATGCTAAATAAATAAATATTCTTCCTTCACTTCCTGTACCAGTTTCAAATAAACCTCACGGAGCAGCTCTGCAGCAGACACAAGCTGTATGCAAACAAGAGACGTCGGCCCTAAGATCAGCACACAGTGTGGCCCGGGTGTTAGACCAGTCCACCAGTGATCGGATCGCTCAGGACAGGTGTTAATACCAGTTCTGAACAGGGGCTAACGTTGTAGCTGAGATGTAACAATAAATGTGCAAAGATCCTGAATGACACTTTGGTTCAGAGGCACTCAAAGTGGTCAACATGCAAAAAGGACATGATGCTGTTATAACCGCTGCCACAACAACATCCTCAAAGCACTTCAACAACACAGCTGCTTCAGTCCTCACTAGACTCCTCTGAGTTGTCGATGTCCACATCTTCCCATGAAGCCTTGGTGCGCTGCTCCCAGCTCCGGCCCAGGGCTATCACATTAGGGGGCATGAGCACCAAACAGGCTGCCATGCCCGAGACACGCTCCTTAAACTCTGTGTCGTTCTCCCACTGGTCTGCGTTGGTGTTGTACACGTGAACATATTTCATCCTGTTACTCTTGTCGTGAGCCCAGGATGTAGATGTAACTGTCCAGCACAGCTTATATCTGTGACTTAGTTTACACATGATCTAACATAGAATCATGCACTGTCAACACTTTAAGAACAAAACAGAAAACAGAAGTCAGTTTAAACTTTCTTAAACCTCACAGAATTAAATCTGAAAGGTAAAATCTGAAATGATGAATCTGCAATGGAGCATCACTGATCGGCTTGAAGAGCTGCTACTGTAAAATGCGTTTTGAGCACAATGTATAAAGATAACTGAGTTTAACCGGGTTTAATACAGAATTCGACTGGGCTTGACAAATGGGTTTAAAAGATATTTGTAAAGATACGTGATGGAACATTTTCTGAAGATTGTTCGGGGCTAAGTGAGATGTGTTGAATTGATTCTGTAAAGCTTTAGTTTCTTTTTGTAAAATATTTCCTCCGGATCTATTTACCATAACATTTTCTTAATATTGTATATGATTTTTATTGTATTTTCATATATATTGTACAATGTTGCGTTATGGGTACATTTCTGAAATGTGTGAAAAAGCTGCTGTGTGGAAAAATAGTATAACAACTCGACCTTAATGTGCAAAGCGGCTTGAGATAATGTATGTTGTGATTTGTTGCTTTACACGTCCAAATTGAACTGAATCAAAAGGTCAGTGGGTGCAGCGGTCAGGCTGCTCCACAGATGTTCAGCAGGAACATTGCACTGTATTGTCTTTGACACTCAGAGATGAGGAGCCTATCTGAGTCCCAGCTTCAGGAGGGAAGAGAGAAAGGCGTTGTTTTGTTTGGAGGATTGGAATGTTTACACAAACAGAACATACAGCCGATAAAGCAGGAACACAATATTCTTATAAGGCGTCAGCTGAGTCAAGGCTTGTTTATGTGAAGATTTGCCCAGCAACTATCAGAGGAGGAGCGATACGGAGAGGCTCCTGTTCACATACTGATTCCAGTGGGTTGAGATTCAAAGTGCGCAGAAAGGAGCAACATGTCTGCCGTGCAGCTGCTGCGGGTGTCGGTACATGAGCGGATCAGCGCTGCCGCTGAAGACTTTCTGCTGCAGGTGGAGAAAGGAGGAGGAAAGGCTCAAGTCCCGGCGCTGAGAGCGCTGCTCACCGAGCGGCTCACAGCGGCGGGGGAGGAGATCCTCGCAGGGCTTGAGGAAACCTTGGCGGAGTATGAAGACAGAGTGGAGCGGTCAGAAAGGTCCGAGCGGGAGATCTGCCGCCAGAGGAGGCTGCTCGATGCCGTGATGCAGCCCGTAGTCCGGCTGCACAGAGCAGGTCAGTCGCTAGAGGAACCAAGTGCTGTGCATGAACGAACGCATAAGAACGGGTTCATTGAACCGTTTCACTTTTATGAGTACGATGAACTGAACGCAACTCAATGACAAATAATGAATTTGAACGGTGAACACGTTCATATTGTAGCGTCCTCGCGTATAGACGACAGGAAACTTCTCTCTTTATGTGTAACTTTATTAAAGTCCAGCGAACACGACACCCTTGTTGTTCATAACTCCGACACTCCTATCATCCACCACTGTATTCATCACTCCCCTTCCTCATTCACCCTTGATACGCCAACTCATCAGCCAATGAGAGCCTGCCATCCCACAAAACCCTACAGCCATTTGCCTAGAACTGTCACGTGACCCACCCCTACCTGTTCTCTGACCCTCAGGACATTTCAATATTTTCTCTTGAGGAGAGACACTGTCTAAATCGAATGCTTGCACCATGTCATTGCTCAGTGCCCATGAAATGTCCGCGATGTAGCCTAACCTGAACCAACTAACCGTTACTTCTCTTTATACACACATATCAGGCTGTACCGGTAATGATCCTTCCGCAGGTTCACCTACGGAAACCTTGTTACGACTTTTACTTCCTCTAGATAGTCAAGTTTGATCGTCTTCTCGGCGCTCCGCCAGGGCCGTTACCGACTCCGGCGGGGCCGATCCGAGGACCTCACTAAACCATCCAATCGGTAGGCCATCTTCAGGCCAGGTAGAGCATGCATAGGCTCAAATAACTTTGAGAACCTGCTGCTTTTGCGGCTGTACAAAGCCTATTGGTAGTATTGTTCTTCATACAGGATTTAGTCCAAGTTCAAGGTCTCTTCCAATAAAATTTATTGATAACATTCCACTGAAGTTTGACTTTTTGTATTATTACAATACTTATTGGCAACTAGTTATGTCTTCCGTTCCATGAAACACATGTTAATGCTCAACAGTAAACATATGGTACTTTAATGTATTTACATAAAAAAATTCCCCTTACATTACTTTTACTTTTATACTTTAAGTAGTTTTGAAACCAGTACTTTTACACTTTTACTTAAGTAAAAAGCTTGAGTTGATACTTCAACTTCTACAGAAGTATTTTTAAACACTAGTATCTGTACTTCTACTTGAGTAATGAATGGGAATACTTTTGACACCTCTGCATAAAAGTATAGTATTATTGTAGAGGAAGTGTTACTTATGAACAAAGTTTGTATCCATATTTTCTTTGGATATTCAACTATGTATTTGAATATGCTTTTGGATTAAACTGTGCACTACCAAGACAATGAATGTACAGTATGGAGTTATTTCACATTAAAAGTATTGCATATATTATTTATCCATTATGTACAATACTTTGCTTTGATTGTTTGTAAGTAATGAAAACAGGTCTGTACCTGGAGTCAGTGTTGAAGTGATGACTCAGTGTTCAGTCTGGTTGGAATCCAGTTGTGTCTCATGTTGGACATCCTAGAGGAACATTCAACACAAATATACAGATATGTTAAGTCATACATGTGCAAGGTTAACTCCTTAACAGACTTTTACATGGTGAAAATAAAAGTTTATTACTTCAAAGTTCATCAGATCTTAATCATTTCAGTTTAGGAAATATGTGGTGGACATCATCCTTAGGTTCTCTATGAGACGGTCTATTCTAGTAAAGTTACACTTCCTATAATTTATCTATATTTAACACAATAATTCAGTGAAGACTGCCTAAGATTAACGATGTAAAAACTGAAGGTAGCAGACAAGTTTAGTTTTCACTGTAGCACGTTACAACACATCTACACTAATACTCTGAATAAAGAGTGTAAGGAGACGTAATGCTACTTTAAACAGCTGCTCTTAAAATGCAGATATGACTTTAAATACTCAGGTTTCAGTTGACCACAGTAAATCTGTTTCTGCAGAATAAGAATCTGTGTAACGCAGTCAAGTCAAATGGTTAGGCGAGTAAAACAACTTTACATAACATTAGATATCTTACATGCTGGAGCTTATTCTCCGGACACACACAGTCGCCTGTCTCAGTTTAAAAGATTCATCATCAAACTCTAGGGTTCTCTCTGCTGGGCGACCGGCTCATGTCGGTGTGTGTCGGTAATAACTCCGGTTCGCATTGCCATTACTGCTTGTATTTTGCCTCCGGGCTAGCGGAGCTAAGCTAACAACCCAGATACAGAGACACCTTTACCTGCAAATCACTTCTAACACATCTAAATAAAAATACTAAACTGTACTTACCACAGAAACGGGAGCGCAGACGTCTTTAACTTGTCCGTCAGGAGAACAAGCAGAACATCCAACCGTGTTATTCATCCGATGTGTGTGTGGAAGCCTCTCCTTGGTCTCATGAGTTGTTCACTGACTGGAGGTTAGGCTGTTAGCTCCGGTAGAGCCGAACAGGCAGCACGCTAGTAGTCACAGTCGTCACGCTGACTGTGACGTCACGTGAATTTCAAACCTCAATATCGCTTAAACAGGGGAGTTAGAAAAAAATTCACTCCCCTCAGAGTTGTCATGAAGGAAGAACCTCACGATTGAGACTAAAACCAAAAGTTGTACCATGCTGTAAACAGGTTTAATTCTGCTTTAAAGTTGGGCATTTTAACATGGGAGTCAATGGGACTTTCTGTTTCTTGGAGCCAGCCTAAAATGGTCACCCAGTGAACTGCAGCTTTTTACACTTCCGTATTGGCCTCATCGCTCAGCCCAGGATGTTGCTCCTTGCTTTTCCCACAATACCCAGGTGCACTACGTCACACACTACAATCTTTCCTTAAAGGGGCAGGCCATACCTGCAACTCAACAGCTCTCGGTCTCATATACAGATGGCAAGTGAAAGCAGAGACGCAGACTCAGCGACTACATCCGATGCACCTTATTATTATCTGAGGGATTTTTACACACTGTCTGATAAAGATTCCGACAGTAAAGGCAAGGGGTAGTGATGGATAAGGTTTTCTTTAAAAAGTTAAGTCTTTCATTCTTACTTTCCACCTTAAAACTATGAAATGAACTGAACTATGAACTAGTTCAGAATTTAAATGGTGAGCTATGAACGAGAACTATTCATGTTTACTTGTATGAACTGAACTTTGAACTAGTTCATGAGAGGTGTGAACTTGCACAAATCTGGAGGAACCGCTCACAGGCTAACGTTAGCTAGCATCAGCTCGAGCAGCGGAGTCAATATGCCACTTCCTGTTTCTGGCTACTCCACCTCTCACCTGAATAATAAAGTCTGGACACATTTCTCTGAGTTTTACCCACAGGTCTTGTCTGAAAGCAGCTTAACCAACTAACTAACTTCCCCTCACCCTGGTTTATTTGGCCTCAAAATGAAAAACATTTTTACTAGAAACGCTCTGGTGTATGCTGCTTCCTTTACGAGCTGCGTCATAAAACCAACCATAAACGACCTCAACATCTCTACTTCCTGAATGTGATCGTTCAAAAATCACAACAGTCGACATTAAACGACACAACATAAGTTTTTCAAAACACTTCAGGAAACTCTGAAATGATAAATGTGTGTATTTGTGTTTCAGTGTGTCCTCCAGCTGTCCAGCAACTGATGTTGTATAAAGAAGAGGTTACCCCTGAGGAGCTGCAGTGGAGCCCCCTTGTGGACCAGGAGGACCCAGAGCCCCCCCACATTAAAGAGGAACAGTGGACCAATCAGGATGGACAGCAGCTTCAAGGACTGGAGGAGGCTGATATCAAGTTCACATTGACTCCTGTCGATGTGAAGAGTGAAGAAGATGAAGAGAAACTTAAATCGTCAAAGCTTCATCCAATTGAGACGAAGGAGAACAGAGCGGACTGTGGAGGACCAGGACCATCCAGCAACTCAGGTCCTGGTGGACATTTACAACCAGGTCCCGAGGACAAGACTGAAGACTCTTCTGACACTGAACACAGTGAGGATGATTGGATGGAAACCAGGGAACCTCAGACTGGTTTAAATACAAAAAATAACAAACAGCCTCTAAGTGATATGGGATGTAAGACAGGAAAAAAATTGTTAAGTTGCTCTGAGTGTGGTAAAAGATTTAACCAAAAGTGCACTCTAAATAGACATATGATGATTCATACAGGAGAGAAACCGTTTAGTTGCTCTGAGTGTGGTAAAAGATTTAACCAAAAGTGGAATCTAAATTTACATATGAGGCATCATACAGGAGAGAAACCGTTTAATTGCTCTGAGTGTGGTAAACGATTTAACCAAAAGTGGAATCTAAATTTACATATGAGGCATCATACAGGAGAGAAATTGTTTAGTTGCTCAGAGTGTGGTAAAAGATTGAGCAGGAAGTCTGATTTAAAGAGACATATGAGGTGTCATACAGGAGAGAAACCGTTCAGTTGCTCTGAGTGTGGTAAAAGATTTACCCACAAGTGGAATCTAAATTTACATATGATGAGTCATACAGGAGAGAAACCGTTTAGTTGCTCTGAGTGTAGTAACAGATTTACCGAAAGGGGCAGTCTTAATAAACATATGAGGACTCATACAGGAGAGAAACCGTTTAGTTGCTCTGAGTGTAGTAAAAGATTTACCGTAAGGAGCAATCTAAATACACATATGAGGAGTCATGCAGGAGAGAAACAGTTTAGTTGATCTTAGTGTGGTAAAAGATTTAAGATCCAGTCCCATTGCACAAAACGTGAGGATTCACAAAGGAGAGAAACCGTTAAGTTGCTCTGAGTGTAGTAAAATATTTACCGTAAGGAGTAATCTAAACACACATATGAGGAGTCATGCAGGAGAGAAACAGTTTGGTTGATCTTAGTGTGGTAAAAGATTTAAGATTCAGTCCCATTGCACGAGACGTGAGGACTCACAAAGGAGAGAAGTGATTCAGTTGCAACCTTTGCAACAAAAGATTCATTAGGATTTATCATCAAATATTCATATTATACATATTCATAGTTCACTGTTTTAAATAGACTATTAACAGTTTTTATGTCCCTAGAAAGTATAACTCATTGAATAACACGAAAGATTTGTGTTTAAACATATTGTTTTTCTACTGATTTCTACATAATTTATCTATTTTTCATAATGTCCTTCATGTCATTTTAAGGTATGTTCCTCGCACAGTATTAATGTGTGTTCTTAACTAGTTCATATGATTAAATATGTTTGTTTTAGAGCAATGGTTTCTTGGTTCGTGATATTCAATGACAGTGTGTGTTCTTATTTATGTATTTAATGTGTTTCCAAGAATAAAAGTCAAATTAAAAGATAATGTCTTCGCCCTCCTCCTCTTTGTTTCTCTGCGAACAGTAGCTGCACTGGCTACAGTTGAATTGTCTCATCACGAGACAAATTAATCAGCTTCTCACAGTCAGACATGTTTGTTTACGTTTTACGTGAAGTCAGAACTGGGCAATTTCAGGTCAGAATATATGACACGAGTCGTCTGGAACGCAGCCTCACACTCACTCACACGGACAGTGAAGCAGCGATGACGGAGGAGCCCTCGTTGACATGAGTGACGGTAAGTGTCAAACAACAGGATTGTTAAATTCAGAGAGAGCTGTGATGTTCCCAATAAAATTTAAGATAATTATTTTGATATGCATGTATATAAAACAACATAGATCATAGGGCAGTGAATCAAAACAAACATATTTAATTGAATGAGCAATTAGCAGGCAAGGATGGACATCACGTGACGGACGCAGGAAGTGAGGTGTTCATCCTTGCCGCAGTGCGCAAAACGCATGCCACTCTTCAAAATGCATGTGATCGGGCCCGTTCAGTGCTGCTTTGCAGTCCTATAAATGTTTAATTGTTTTTGTTTTCATCTCAATTTGAAGTTGATCTGATGTAAGCACTGGTACAAGTACCTGAAAGTAAAAATTGGGAATATGGCCAAAATGGCCACCAAATGCAAAATGGCGGGCTAACTGTTGTGTTTTTCCTAATGCCCCTTGAGACCTTTTTAGTTTTTCCGGTCATGGTAGATCGGTCAATGTGAACGCGTTCCGGTCTCGTTGTATTTGATATTTGTTCACAAAAGTTTGAAATAAGTTTTTACCTGGTGCCGTCTAGTGTGTATGTTAGGCACAGCTTCAAGAAGAGTAAAGCTCAGCAGTGTTTCTTTTCCAGTGCCTTTGTTGATGAAACAATATGTTCCCTAATTTGTAGTTGCAAACTCTAGGAGAATGATAGTAATGATGAAATATCTTATTTTCAAGACATCTATGAAAAGAAACTGAGCAGTGGTGGTGTCTGTTTAACTGAGGATTATTTATCAGTGGTCACATCAGGTTTGATTGTCTTATTTATTTCAATATTTTTCGTGATCTAAAAAAACATTTGAAAATGCATCTTAATAGGAGAAATAAGTAACTGAATGAATTATGAATCACTCTCCCTTTTTCCTATTTGCTATTCAACCTGCTGAGTCATTTAGCTTCTCCATTCAACCTCTCAATTCCTTGACACGTTGGGACTTGTTTAATATAGTAATACACAAATTAAACAAACTCACTCAACCAGTCCAATTAAAATCCAACTGGACTTCATATCAAAACACATTTCAGCTCTTTACTTAAATTTGAAACGTTATCTTGAGTACCAATTTTGCATTTTTTGTGTGATGGCAAGTACCAACACATTGTTTTCCTTCTTAAGACATAACTCTGAACCTATGAGAAAACAAAACTGAGACTCCACTTGTTCCTGGAGGATTTTCAGTGACAGAAACAAAAGGTGCATAGAGAGGAAAGTGTCATTTAACACATCTGACTATAATAATAACACTGATAATGTTAACCCTGAACTTAGGCAACAAACAGAAACATTGGAGCAGAGGTAAAATTAACAAGTTATAATATTCTACTACTCTTCAGATTCTGCCATGGAATAACACACAGTAAGGAAGATCAATAGAAACAGAAACAACCTATTATCATAATGTTTAGGTTTACATCACACACACATAAGGACTTCATTTATAATTAACCTTGAGACGTGGCAACATATTAGGAGTTGGGCTTTTCATCCTGTAGCACCAGTGCTTCATCATCCAGTTAAAAATCACTTCAACGTCTCTGACATCCGAGGCACATTATCTGAGGCTCATCTCCATCGAATCAGACACTGGTAAACATCTAAATAAAAACTTCACAACACAGACTCGTGTTTTACAGCAGAGAAAAAAAAGGCACAGTGCTAAAATGCCTTAAATATTATTCTGTATTTTGGAGGTGATGATAACTCAACCATAGCATCAACCAGTCTCTAGGCTGGAAACGAGAACTAAATTGTACTTAAATAATTGACTTCACAGAAATTTTACTAGCTTGAGAATAACATTACAACAGGTAACCCGCTGCCTGTAAAGCTCTGTACCTCTCTCCATATACTGTACCACCATATTATTGCATAGCCAGTAGTCTACACTGCTTTACTTTGAGGATAGGGGTTCAATGACAAACGACACTGAAACAGCTACAGTGAAAAATTGAGGGATCGGCCAAAAACTGTCGCATTAGCATTTGAGCGGGCAAGGTTTCATGGTCATAGTGGGATTCAGGCCCTGTTTACTACTGGTATTAACATGTGGTTTGTTTGATCCGTGTGTGTTTGTGCGTACACACGTGGCATTATAATGTGGCCCCACATGTGACTGAACCTGACCGACCGAGATGCTGCCCCTGTCCTACGAGATAGACGGAAACCAGAGGTCCCAAACGAACCGACGAGAAGAGACACAATCGTGTTCACGCTGCCAAAAGAATGGGAACACATGTGGCCCAGACCACTCCAAATGTGGTCTGATGGGATCGGATCTATATCCGATCTGAGTATGTTCACAGGTGTATTTGAGATTGATCACAAAAAGCACATGTTAATACCCGTCTTGAATGGGGCCTCGGACCTGGTTTCACAGGGAAAGTTCACTGAAACATGAAAATGCACTCAACATGTACTCAACAAGCTCAGATGCCCAAAAGCGGACACTTGGAGGACACCACAGGAGCCGTATCCAGGCATGTTAGTTTTTTTCTGTTGATTTATTACATCTGAAGTCTTCTAAGATCAGCACCCAGTGTGGCCTGGGTGTTAGACCTGTCCACCAGTGATCGGATCTCTCAGGACAGGTGTTAATCCAGTTCTGAACAGGGGCTAAAGTTGTAGCTGAGATGTAACAATAAATGTGCAAAGATCCTGAATGACACTTTGGTTCAGAGGCACTCAAAGTGGTCAACATGCAAAAAGGACATGATGCTGTTATAACCGCTGCCACAACAACATCCTCAAAGCACTTCACACTCACCATGCTGAATTTGTTTTAAAAAGTGCATCAACAGTCTCCAGTGGCCAGACATTCAGTTCAACACAGCTGCTTCAGTCCTCACTAGAGTCCTCTGAGTTGTCGTTGTCCACATCTTCCCATGAAGCCTTGGTGCGCTGCTCCCAGCTCCGGCCCTGAGCGATCACATTAGGGGGCATGAGCACCACGCAGGCTGCCATGCCCGAGACACGCTCCTTAAACTCGGTGTCGTTCTCCCACTCGTCTGCGTTGGTGTTGTACACGTGAACATATTTCATTCTGTTACTCTTGTCGTGAGAGCGTCCACCCAGGATGTAGATGTAACTGTCCAGCACAGCTACGCCGGGTTCTCCGTGTCCAGCAGGGAGAGGGGTCATTAAAGACCAAGAGTTGGCAGAGGGCTCAAAGCATGCAACCTGAGGAGAAGGGGGGGGGGGGGGGGCATAAATTAATGAAGTGTATTCAACACTGTAATACTAGTAATTTAATTCATTAGATCCACAGGCTTCTACAGAGATACTGCACATTTAAGAGGTTTGAGTTGTAAATAAAAGTATGTGACTGTTTTTGTTGAAACACATTAATGCTGGTTTTGATATCACATACCAAATTTATGGATAAATCTTGAACGTGGCTCATAACGCCACCTCTGTTTTCAAACCGTCTTGGACCTTTCAGGGTTGTATCTTATGTAAGAGCACTGTGCGTGGGAGAGAGCGATGTGTGAGTGTGAGTGTGTGTGTATGAGTGTGTCCGTGTGTGGGTGGAGGGGGTGTCTTAGCCCCAACTCCCAATCTTAGGCCCGCCTTCCAACACTGCGTTCTATAGGACACCTTTGAATTTCCAGGGAGAGACAGTAAATTTGAAACATGGGGTGAATTTACACTTTTAACTCATCAAAGCTTTCAACAGAATGTAAAATAAGTTTGCACTCAACAGATCATAAAATATCTTGAACTGCAAAAATAACTAAATGTAATAATTCAAAGATCATTTCTGTGTAAAATTGAATAACGAAATACTGCAGTGCATTATTTAATCAGAAATTGTGTGAGAGACTGTGAGGCTAAAGTGTGACACACTGCCTTCAGTGAGCAGTGTTAACACCACTAATCACTTGTGACATCGTACCTTCAGGACATCACGCCGATATCCACGCTCATCATTGCTTCCCCCTATGACATAAACGCGTCCGTTCACAGCTGCCATGCCGTGCCAGGCCCGCTCCACCGGCCCCTCCGCACACGCCGTCCAGTGATTTGCCTCAGGGTCAAAGCAGTACGTCTCTTTGAGGTAAGCCCCACCTCTGCGGCCACAGGTTATATAAATCTTTCCGACTGCCACTGCTCCGGCATGCGCATACACCTAAAGAGAAGGTTAGACTTGTATTAAAGAGATTTTAAGGACTGGATAATACCTGGTCGACAGCAGGACAGTCCTATCACCAGATATCAGGTGAGTGTGTAGCAGCATCATGTGGATGGTACAAGTATTACATGCTGTTATTTTTTCCTCTCATACCTCTCTTTTTAGAGGTGACACAAACTCCCACTTGTTGGTGTGCGGGTCATAGCGCTCCACTAAGTCCAGTTCGTTACTGTAGTCCCGCCCTCCGATGGCGTAGATATGGTCGCCCACCACACACACGCAGTGGTCAGCGTGCTGCTGCTGCATTGGCTGGATGGAACACCAGGTGTTGTGACGGGGGTCGTATCTGGGAAGAACGGACGAGACGAAAGAGTGAGGAAGAAATATGACTCTAGAAATTCAATCATCAACGATGAAAAAGAAAAGTCTAATGGAAGAAAACAAATCAGATGAGTCACATTTAGCTGCAGGGATCAGAACGAGGTCTGTTTAGTAGCTCCTCCGGGCTTTTAATCGGATTAGATGATTTTCATCAGGAGATGGAATTTCATGGATTTATAAATGTCATAGGTAAATTGTTTTTCTGAGCACTTTACACATCTGCTAGTTACACAATTAAGAGCTCAAGAACAGCTACGATTGTTTTCCCAACTGTGACTTCCAAAGTCAGTTAAAAGGTTTGGACCTCAGCCCTAAAAAAAATATTTAGATCTAAACATATTTTCAGGGGCTGATAAAAAAACTGGAACTTCGACATATCCGTGAAAACATCAGCTGATGAAATTCATATGACATAATTGAAAACTTCAGAGCAGCGACAAAATATGTAATTTTTTCAATTTTAAAATGAGTAGGTCAAAGAAAAAGTTCAAATGAGGCATAGTTTCTACAATAAGATGGTTAATAGAATTCAGGGGGGGGGTTGAGTCGGCATGCCTTGGCTCCGCCTTCCAGCACTGCGTCCTAAGAGAGACTAAATGATTGATGAAAAGAACTACTTGTTGTAGACTTGAAAAGTTTACAATATGAACAAATCTGATCTGTGTTCATCTGAAGTAAGCAGATATTCTGAAGGGATCTTACCTCCAGCAGCGGGTCTCCGCACGCAATCCACTGGTGTTCTTGTCTCCGCCAATAAGATAAACAAAGTTGTTGATCACAGCGATGCCCTGGTTGGACATTCGCGGCGCGGATGCTGCAGTGAGAGCCCTCCACTCCCCCCAGCTCGGGTGGAACACCTGAAACAGGTGCTCGTTGTCTGTGAGGGAGCCGGAGGTGAACATCCCGCCGAAACCCAGGATACAGTGGAAGGTGGACCGCGGCTGGGTGAGAGGAGTCTGCAGGACGGGCTGCCAGATCACCTGCTCATGGTAATGCAAGGCAGCTGAAACGAAGTCCTTCAGCGGACACTGGTTCAGTCTGCCGTAGAGTCTCTGCAATACTTGTTTCTCAATCAGGCAGAAACGCACGGCATCAACCATCCTGAGATTGTCCTTAAGTTCAGAGAAATAGCAAAAGAAGCAACCGTTATTAATAACTTTCCTGCTCAGTAGAGACTTTGTATGTGATTGAGAGGGAGAAGAGAGTATAAAACACAGACACACCTTGGGACTGACCTGCAAGTACACCTGGTCAGTTTCCACCTGCTCGGGGCTGTAGTGGTAGTGCAGAGCCGCCTCGTACACCTCGTTTTCACTGTTCACCTGAAGCTCGTCGCTGCTCAGTGCTCTGAACACTATGTCTTGGGGGAGCTGTCGGTACACGTCGGTGCGAGACAGAGTCTGAATGTTCCTGAGGATGTAGGAGTGGACCCGGTCGTTAAGCTGCTGCAGTCCATACAGATCGGCAAGATGATGCACCTCTAAAATGTTGCCCTCATCCAGCCAGGAGAAGAGGAAATCACAGCAGAAGCCGATGACATTCTCAAGCTGCGAATCACAAAAGAACAAAGGTCAGCCGACGATTAAAAAACACTTAATTTTGCAAAAATGAGCAACAAATATCTCACCTGTACGAGTGTGGCAGCGTTCAGGACTTCCTGAACACTCTCCAGGTCTAACTCAATCTCTGAGGTGTAGATGTAGTC
Source organism: Pleuronectes platessa (assembly GCF_947347685.1). Classification (NCBI taxonomy): domain Eukaryota; kingdom Metazoa; phylum Chordata; class Actinopteri; order Pleuronectiformes; family Pleuronectidae; genus Pleuronectes; species Pleuronectes platessa. Next base: position 10,354,884 of record NC_070629.1, read on the forward strand.
AAGTATTTTTTTCATGGCCATGTAGGAGACTCCATGAATTGCTATCTCCTTTTGCTGCGACTCCCGAAGGCCTCGAGCAAACATACCCCTGGTGGAGAGGAGAGTGTTGTGTTGTTGTGGTTATGGTATGGTTATGTTGAATCAATCTGGTGCAGTGACGATAAAATGCCTGTTCTAATGACCTCATTTTGAAATATCCTAAATACTTTAAGCTTTCCCTGCAAATGTTCTATCATTATGTACTATCATTATGTACTAGAAACTGTGTATAAATACAGCAGGGTAACCCCCTCAATCAAATCTATGTTGACAGAATTGAACTACGGTTTTTACTCCTGGTAAACAGGCACATTGACCAGGATACTGTGAAAGCACACCGTGCCTTGTCTCTACCTACTTTTAGCAACATAATGGGATTTCAGGCCTACCTACAAGTAGGGCTCTGGTTTAGCTGCACAATGCAAGAGAAGCATCTTTCTTCCTCCCTGCACGGTAGACTACAAGACAGTGTAAAGTACAAACTGATATACTGACCCCCTCACAGTCAATACACCTGCATCACCACTCTATGTCACAAACACACAGTATACTGAAGGTTGTGTGTTTGTGGACCTCACACAGATTTCTGGAAGGATCAATTATGTCTTGACGTAAGCAGACAAGGAAAGCACAAGGAAACGCAAACAACAGAGTCAATTGACGATGACTGCTGATCTTATGACATCGTTGATAGGCTGCGGGGGATGATGAGCGAGAGCAGGAACTTTATTTCTAACTGGACTCTTCACCAAGTCTTGTGACGTGGGGTTGGGGACACCTGCACTCACTTATTAAATTGAGTATTTTTGTGTATGTAGATGTAGGACTGTAATAAAGTAAAAGTAATTGTGTCAAACTGCTTGACTTGTGATATATTTAGTTGCCAGGAGGCCTCTGGCTGTTTGGTCACAGTAATTGGCTTTCATGTGAGTGCAGCTTGTTCTGCCTGTGCTGTTATAGCTGCACATTTGTCCAGAGTGAGTTTTGACTCGTGTCCACGTGCATGAGTGAGGGGATGTGGAGGGTCTTGCAGATGATGTGACACCAATTATGAGATTAAAAAGCAACTCTGCATCCTGCTGGGGGTCATATTTACCTAAAGTAGTCGCAGGAGGCTGCCAACAGGATACGGTGGGCTTGGATGGGTCGACCCTCCACCAGCAGCACCACATCGAACAGGATGCCCCCCTGCCTGAGAGCCAGCAGGCCGTCCAGCAGGCTGCGGAAATGGGCTGCACTCCTGTAGGTCTGTCGGCCCGATGACCCAGCGCCTCCTCCCACTGGACTCAGCTCTCCATCCTCAGCCATGGCAAGACACTGGTGTTCAGGCTTCATCGCTTGTCTCTCTCTCTCCGGAGCGGACACCATCCTCAGGTTCTCTCATCCTCTTCAGAGACCCATGACACCCCCATCACCAGCGCTGCTACTGCCACAGGTAACAGGAGGATCAGGGCAGTTAGCGGCTAAAGCTCGGTGGACACGCTCCGTTCACAATGAACCGTCACGTTCACAGCTACTTCCGCACCTCAGCTTAACACACAGACCTATTATAAAGACGTGAGACTGTAAAGTGACATATATTTATCCTCCAGTCGACCTCCTGCTAGGTGCCAATACGCCGCTAAGCCGTCAGCTAATGTGAACTTGGGACGTTAGCGTTAGGAGGCTAACAGCTGTTAGCCAGTTAGCTTATGTGACGCTATAAAAACAGCGAGTTGCTCTTTAAACCCAGACACTAAACAACTGCAGGGACCTATCCTCGTGATCGCCGGGAAACAAACCGCCCGACCACCACAGCTTGACACAGTGACACTGATCCGTTCAGTCACATCAGCGGCTCAGGTGCCTGGTTGGGTTTTGACAGATCAAAACAAGTCTGTTTACTTTTTGATGTCAGGCCGTGAGCTCAACGACTATTGGTCGCCGTGCTCCTGTAGACCCGCCCCCTCTCCAAGAACGAGCCAGTCAGAGACTATGTGTTGTAAGAGTTAATAAGAGTGAATAAAAGGTTATAGAACTTATCATAGGGGATGGGAGTTATGGCAAAATATTATTTCCTGAATATTACAGCTGCAACCTTCATATAATAAAGTTTAATTTAGCATTTTATTCTTCATTTTTGTAGTTTGTTTTCATAATTCGTCTCTAAATGTGCCATAATCGTGTCATGACTACACAGTATGTACACAATCTCTATTCTGTACGAGAGCAGCATCACAATGATGCACATAGACGCTGGGAACGTGTTGTGTAAATCGATACGTGTGATGTATGTTTGTATATATGTGTTTTAGTTTTTTGTTTGCTTGTTCAGTTTTTTGCGGGTGATGCTCCGATCTCCATTATGCTGTAGGCCTTTATTGGACGTTTTCATAGGTACACATTTCCATAACTCCTATGTTTGAGGCGACTGTATTTTTTAAGGAAACAATAAAAAGCCAAATTCTAAAAAACATTGTAGAACTGGTTCTTTTCTTTTCTTAATCCCTTGTTTATATTATGATCTCTCACACTGATTATTCGGTTAATCTTTAAGTTATTAAGTAGGTAAATAAGTAAGCCTTTAGTCAGTGTGACTTTGTCTGTCAAACACAAGAGGATGCTGTTTCCTGATCAAATGTCTGTGAGGATATTTCTTAAGGATCTTTTTTTCAAATATAGGATTCATTGAGGAATATAAGATTCAAATATATCAGCACCAGAGCTTGATAGTAATCCCCAGTACACACACACACAGACTGTGTTTTACTTTGTGTTTCCACTCACTAATTTATACAGACCAATGAACTACACAAGTACTTAGACAGCTGAGCTGGCTTCAGTAATTCAGTATTTACTGAATAAATAATGATAAATAAACATTTTAAATGATATAAATAAAAATTATAAACTACAACTTTTACCCCAGATACTTTAATACAATTGATGAACACTATTTCTGTATTTATTTGAACAAGAAAATATATATGATCTTTGTATTTGAGTCATATATTTACATTAAAAAATTAGATCCTTCTGTGGTATGATGATTAGATTAAACTTTGATATGATAAGACAGATCTTATTATAAAGATAATTATTGTTGTTCTTTATCCTTGTCATTATTATGTATTTTTCATGCCTTCCTCTTTACCCTCCAACATTCGGCCTCCATCTGATAGAGTTACATGTTTTAGATGGATTTTATGTGATATGTTTGATAACTGTCTGAGCGGCCAGATATATTTTCTTATGCCAGGGAATCAGGATACTCCTTTTTTATTATCAAACTAAAGCTTCCATATTTCTCAAGTTTGATGGTCTCGTTCATCTTATGCCGAAGCCTTTTCCATTTGCATATATAATTTCCTGACATGAAGAGGAGAGATTTTTTCCCCACTTGCACAAACACTGCTGGAATGATCCATCACTTGATTTATTCTCTAGTCTAATATACGCCGCAGAGGAGAGCACAGGGAGGATTGAGGGGGAGAGCTCCTCTTGCTTTTTGTCTTGGGTGCAGATATGTTTTTTTTTTTTAAACAAAGTCATGATTTTTGTTTTGCTTTCTGGCTAATGAATACAATAATTACTGCCAGTGATGGAGCTATAGTGCAACTTCCTACCCTGAAAAGAAAATAGTTAACAAAAAAAAATAGTTGGTGACACATAAATTAATTACATTTATTTCATTATATCAACACAGTTGCTTACTTTAATGTTAACCGTTGAAGTGATTTTTTTAGGTTGTTAATTTTGTTTCCCTTTTCAGTGTTGAAATTAAACACAGTCTCTACTGGTACGCACTGCACATCAATCCACATAAATCCACTGAAATTAACTGTCACTATATCAAGCTCAGCTACAAATAAATTACTGAAACAGTTGCTTGATAATTTGATGAGTCAATCGGAAAGAAATAAAATTTGATGAGCTGCTAATGTAATTTTTCAAGCAAAAATTACATTTTCTCATGCCATTGTAAACAGATTATCAATTGGTCATACAAAACAAGACATTTCTTATGAGAACCTTTGGCATTTCACTATATTTTCTAACCAAATTATGAATTTAGCAATTTAGAAAATCATATACAGATTGTTAGTATTATTAGTATTTTACTTTCAGGAATATTATGGCAGTGTTACAGTGGTAACAGCCATAACTCATATATATTACTCATCTCTCACAGACAATAAAGGTGCTCATGGTTCGTAATTACTGACTTTGACAGTTAGATTCTTCAGTTACTCTGCTAATGTGCTTTTATTTCCTTAACAGTAAATATCACAGAGCCATTTGCAGTTCACTCTTTAAATCACACATCGCTTGCTAATGAAGGTGCCACAATCACAGGTACAATAACCTGTGTGGTTGATGGGAATGTGTTAGTGTCCTGGTTGTGTTGTCCGTCAGTGTGAAAGACTGAAAGCGTGATTTTTCTGCTGAACCTTCCCGGAGATCAAAGAGAGCTTGGTTCTACTATTAGTCAGGCTGGAGCATTCCAGGACATTAGCATCAAACTGTCTCCTCTCATCAGGTGAAAGGCTCTCCAGCAGCACAGGGGGACAAATGACAAAAACCAGCGAAAACAAAGTGGGCTACATTTACAGAATTAACTGTCAGTCTGGTCTACAGGCAGTGGGGATTAAAAAGCCATGTTGGCTGCAACAGTCACCAAGACACAAAAAAGCGAACGACCTTGAGCTTTAAAAAGCTTACCTGCTAAATGCTGCAAGTGTAAGTCCCTTAACCTTCATTCAGATAATTACTGAAGGAGACCATCTAATGGTGCCATTACTGGGGATCCACTGATGAGGAGTGTATTAGTAGTATGTGTATGGCTGTGGGTACAATGGGCTCTGACAAGGAATGATGCCGTGCATCCTGTTGCTGGAAAATATAGTGATCGTACCAGCCAGGCTTCACAGCATGGGCTGTGTATCCAAGATCTGATAAGAGAAGAAATTGGTAGAACAGAGGACAATACAACTGATTAGTTTGGGACAGCAGAGCTCCAGTGGTGCCATTCATTCTTCTCGTACCCTAGGTGGTTTCCATGCCAACTGTCATTGGAGATTTCACTGCAAAGAATATGGTTAAAAAAAAGCAACATGAAAGAACAACAGTATACTTGGCTGTGCTTGACATATAGGAGCTGAGATTTGAACAGCCTTCCCAGCCTCTCCCGGCTCTGTGATTCATAAGTTGAATGGATGTTAGAAAAGTGACTGAGGTGCGCCCCTGACAGGTGCAATTTTGCTGTGGCTGCTCGATGATTGTGTAGCGAGCAATCAATTTTCCTCTGCACCAAAACCCTCCAACACAATGACCAGTGCTGCTGTTGACGGAGCCTGCCAACCTTCTGGAGATGGCTGCCACTCATTATTCGCAAGTGAAAAGCATTGGAGGGTCATTTACACGGCCACAGGATTTGGAAAGGATCTGTATATTTTGTTGTGATTCTGAATGATTTTGTGTGAAGCTGGAATGGCACTGCACCGGATGATCGTTTGCAACAATGTGATATATAGTCCAAATTTTAAAATAATTAAAATAAAAATGACATGTCAATGTTTCGAAATTTATTATTTGATGACAATGGCAACTCGCAAGACAGCCAGGGTGGTGTCCTTTTCGACTCCCCCTCTTTCTGTTCAGAGGTCAGAGTCCTCTTTGAAAAGAGGCTGGGAGATTTCCTCCTGCTCACTGGGGACTTAAAAAACAACAAACCCGTTTTGCTTAACCGTTCAGGCCTCCCAACAGTATGTGCCTCTCCACAAGATAGAAAGTATTATCAGTTACATGAAGTAAGAAGCTGTTCTGACATGCTTGTTCATCATTGTTCGTTCTGATAGATAGATAGATAGATAGATAGACAGACAGACAGACAGACAGACAGACAGGCAGGCAGGCAGACAGACAGACAGACAGACAGACAGACAGACAGACAGACAGACAGACAGACAGGCAGGCAGGCAGGCAGGCAGGCAGGCAGGCAGACAGACAGACGACAGACGACAGACAGACAGACAGACGACAGACAGACAGACAGACAAAAAGATAGACAGACAGACAGACATACAGACAGATAGATAGATAGATAGATAGATAGATAGATAGATAGACAGACAGGCAGGCAGGCAGGCAGACAGACAGACAGACGACAGACAGACAGACGACAGACAGACAGACAGACAGACAGACAGACAGACAGACAGACAGACAGACAAAAAGATAGACAGACAGACAGACAGACAGACAGACATACAGATAGATAGATAGATAGATAGATAGATAGATAGATAGATAGATAGATAGATAGATAGATAGATAGATAGATTACACACTATACAAAATATATAGGAAATAAAAAAATCTAAACAATTCAATGAAATAAGAAAAAGAAAAACACTGATATAAATAGTGTGCAGGTGGACACAAACTAAAATGTTAAAAGTTGTAACAGGTTTGACATGACTCTATACCTTCTCTCTTAAAAGACAAAGGGTGGCTCATCATGTCTTTTTTCCACATGGCACAGACATGGTAGGAAACCGACATTTCCCAGTGGAAAGTATTATACGAGACAGCAAGCAGAGACTCGATAGTTCAGCTGGACAGTGCTTTGACAGCTGCTCTCCAAAGAGGGGTTTGGCGGAATATTAAATGCAAGGGATAAAGCCTCCAGTTTCCTTGAGTTGTCTCCAGTTTTATAGTGACATGAAAGGATTATTTTACTTTATGTTCGTCTTTGCTTGATCAGTGCACATTTTCGGTGAGATTGCAGAAACCCAGCCATATACAGTAGCCCTGGAAACCTGGGCCCTGCAATGAGGCAGAATAGGGCTGATGGTGGATCAAATTTTAATTGGGATAAAGCTGCGGTGGCCAAGAACCTTGATGGATGGTTGGTCATATCTGGACTCATTTATTGACCAGGGCTTCTGGGGATCGATAGAAACTTGCTGTCCTCCTTCTGTCACATTATTCTGCCTGTGAATTCAGTTTTCACATGTAGCTATCGGGATGCACGCTATTTTGGTATGTGACATCCACCGTCCGATTGGCTGTGATAATGTTAGTGAAAGTTCTGAATCGAATGCTTACGCCTAGGAACTCTGAGGGAAAAGGGAGGCAGTAAGAAGTGTTGTCTGTGCTGCACACAGATGCGACTGCAGCCGAGCAAAATGTTGCCTTAGAAAGCAGGAGGGACGTGAACATTTATACCAATTAAAGGAGGCGGGTCAGCAGATCTAATGCACACTGGATTGATTCTACCTTTTGGTCCACTAATGCAGTTGTGTTTTTAATAAACCCCAATCTCAGGGTCCTCTCTGGTCTTTTTCTCTCTCTTCTCTTTGCTCTTTGCTCTTCAAATCAGTTTATTCCTCCACACTTAATGCAATTTTGAAGTAGCGCGCAGCAAAATTGATATTAGCTTTTTTTAGCCTTGTTTCATTTCATGCTTGGCAGACTTTATGGTCCAAGATGACAGAACCGACTTTCCATTTAAAAAAAAAAAAAAAACATATTAGTGATAAATGTGGAGAAATTCATTTCAGAGAAATAGTTTGACACTTTGGAAATATGCATTAATAGAATGTTAGATGAGAAGGGTGATTCCCATCTCTTGCTACAGCCTGGAGATGGTTAGCTTAGCTTAGCACAAAGAGTAGGGAAATGAGGGATTTAAACTAATTTAAATCAAACTTATCAGAAAAGATATAAACTTGAACAAACATCAGCGATAACAACTTAAATGACATCAATGACACCAATTAATTTGCAGTATACTTTGACTTTTAAGTTTGGTCCATGTCCCAACCACTGACAAGGATGAGGCAGGACTTATGACCTATACTGGCTCTATCTTTAGCTATACTATGTTGTAGCTGCTACTTCCTAACTTTATTCGTAGTGCATTTATTGTATACAGTGGATTTATCACTGCAGCCTTTTGCATCTGCTTCCTGATGCAGGCAGTAGACAAGGTTGATGTGAGTTGGTGGGAATGAACCAAATAATTAACTTCATCTAGTTTACTAGTCATTCAATAAAGTAGAAATATGGTCACAAAAAAAACAACAATGGGCTGCAAGACACCAAAGAGCTCTCTATAACTGAGGGGAACTGCAGTCTGCCTTGATCTTTTTATTCTCTTTATTTTGCTGTCGATCATATAAACCGTTGTTCTGTTATACTCTCCAGCATGTGCTGCTCCCAAAACTCCCATTTTAACAGAGGAGCATCGGGGTGAGCTCCGTGTCAGATGTGATCTGTGCAACTGATGAGGGTTGTTTGTCATCCATGACTACCTGAGGCACTGTGGCATTTGTTCTTAGCTGGGGTTATTTAAAGCCTCTGGGATTTATAAGACCATGCTGCAGTGTCGGTGTCAAGGATCACCTCAGCCTGGCTCGTGTGCGGGGCTGAAATACTGCCGGGGAGGTGGCCCTTCGCTCGATGAGTTACTTTGAGAACACAATGTGTATGGATTTAGGGTCTGCGGTTACTATAGAGAGGAGTCGAAGAGAGAACGGAGCCACTTGATCAATACGGTTTCCGTGTGTTCGGGATGATTTTAGTTGACTGAAAAAATGTTAAAAAGATGGATCAGACTTCAGGTGTATTCAGATTTTATATTGACAGTTGTCAGCTTTTTGATTACGAAAAAACTGCTGAGGGGATTTAACTTGGTGGACGGATGTGGTAAAGTGTGTGTCAGGAGAGAACTCGTTCAGTTTGGTTTAGAACCAGATCTCGGGGCAGATCAAGGATGTTTTTTTTTTTTTATTGAAAGATAAAGTTTTTCGTTCATTTCACTGTTTTGGTGGGAATAATTCATGGATCGTGATGAAAAAACTGGCACATGTAGGGGAATGATATAACTGAGTGAGTGCGGCTCAGTGCAGCTTGGTGGAGACGTGTGCCCTTCTGAATACTATTCTTGTTTCTTCGTCCCTGTCTTTGAAAAAAGACCATTACATGTCATCATACCATTATGTAACAGAATATCATTAATGAGGAATTCATAAATCATGCACTCAGTATATTTCCATGTACTTTCCCATGTTTTAAAGATGGTAATTGTCACCTAGGCTCAGAATGCACCACCTCCTCCGGCACAAGAGCTGCAACTGCTGAACAATGTGTGCAGATTTTGATTGATTAGTGCAAGGCTTGTGTTTTTTCTGCCCTATACAATCTGCACAAATATGAATACATATATGCAGTGGCAAGGAATTACATCCAGGTGGTATTATGGTTTGTGTTGGCAGCAGTAAATCTTTAACAACCACACTAAAAATGAGCAGGGAATAGGAAACACGGACACCTCTTTTACACTAACATGTGAATATATACATTATACATACAACTGTGGTGCCCTGTATTATAATTTCCAGCACTGTCACCATCAAAACATACAGTATATCATCATGATCTATAAATAATGCATCTCTTTTATTCATTGCTTCCACCCATTTCTCCCCACTACTCACTGTTAGTAGCTCAGGAAATAATATTTTTATGTCCTATTAGCATTAATTATTTATACATTATTCTTCTGGGACTTGGACTCATATTAAAAAATATATATATTACTATCAGACTAATCTTATCCTTTATAGCATAACCATCATCCAGGAACTCCTATAGTCAAGAAGAGTAGGCAAACACAACAACTACAGAGCAAGAGCAAGAAGAGCAATTTAGATGTTGAACAGGAGAGTGGTTTTTTTAATCCATCTTTTTACTTAGTTAACATTACTAATTAGTATTTTCATTTTGTCTTCTTACAGGTTCAGACAATTCACTTTAGAACACATTCCCTTTATGAATGATAAACCCTCAAATCAGGTCCAATAATGATTTTGCCCTAATTTCCCTCACCATCAATGTCGGATGTTAACTAAGTTTTATTTCAAAGTTCGGACCCCTTTTCATCTTAGAAATATTATTATTTCCTGAGAATTGCTATGTTTTTTTATCTTTGACATGGATCTATATGTGACTAATAACTGGGTTGCACAAAAGATAGATATCCTGTTGTTATCATAAGATACTATATTATGATACATATACATATCATACTGCAGTGGTTACCGTGTGTGTTGTACATATTTCTTTCTTTCTTTCTTTCTTTCTTTCTTTCTTTCTTTCTTTCTTTCTTTCTTTCTTTCTTTCTTTCTTTCTTTCTTTCTTTCTTTCCCATCCGGCTCGTCTCTTTCTGACTTCCATGTCTTGCTATGTTCTGGTTTGGTGCTTTTAAAATCTATTTTGAAGCCCCACTGTTGAACATAAAAAATACACAAACAATTGTTCCCCAAGCATGGATATGGGGAGCTGCTGTAGCAGGAAAACAGTTCATTATTAATGGGCCATGAGTACTTTATGGATTTACACAAGCAGTGACCCATAAAATTATTAACAATTTTCCCACAAGAACCAGCTGTACAATGTATTAGTGAGTCTGTCTCTGAATCCAAATATGGCCTTATATGTGAATCCAGTTGCGTTTTGCATTTCAGAAAGGGATAGGGGCAGCAGTCTAAACAGTTGATAGAGTGTGTTGAATAAAAGAAGTCATCAAAGAGAAATCAAATATTTCATGTGACAGAGAGATATTGTTTCCTAAATGTTGGGAACATGTTATCTGTTCTTGGTCCACCTTATCACCTGTGATGGAACAAAACTAATCTGCTGTTAGTCTAAACACGTGTGCTGTGACAGAAAACTGTTTTCCTTTTTCCATCAGGTGGAGGTTTCTTCCTCTCCAGATTGCACAAGCTTCTCTGGCCACACGTCACTGTGCCGAAAACAACAATTTCATGTCGCAATAGTGCTACGCAGTTGTCCAGACGTTTAAGACTAACTCAAAGCAATGTTCCCCTCTCCTCTTCTGTCAAATGCAAGACAAATCCAGTTGTGATTGACAGAAGCGGAGATTGCACAAGAGAAGTACAACAGCCATTGCAAGTTTCAATAAATTGAGTGGTTCCATATTAGTAGCAAAACAAAATCAAGTCCTGCGTCACAGTTCCTCCCAACTTCTTCAGCTTAACCGCTCTTCTCTGAAAAGACATGTGCATATAAATCATTTGTCTTGAGTGACATGCGCCCCGAGTCCCAGTGTCAGGTACACACCCACAGAGCTGTTGTTGATGGTGGCAAATCATTCCACCGTTCTGGCTCTCTCAGACAATCGGCTATTACTGCTCCTTCGAACGGCCTCCACTCGAAACAGGAGTGTGTGGGGACGGTGTGAAGAAGCAGTTAACAATCTGTTGCACAAGCGAGAGAAGGTGCAAAGGATGGGTTTAAAATAGTTCCAGGGTGTTAACTGCAGCAGGGATCTGGATGGAGGGTTTAATCGTGATGATGTTGGGCCTTACTGCAGAAGTAGAGAACGTGGGACCTGTGCAGTACATTATTGAATCTGACATGTAAGACAAAGTTCATCAGTAGCGTGTGGTCTTGCATGACAACCCTGACATTTCACAGAGTATCCATAGATATCTATGGTTTCATGCTGGCAGAGAAAAATTATTCAGGTTATATAATTTATATACAAAACGTGTTTTTGTTGGGCAAATACAGCTATTACAGTGGAATAGGAGCACATGACCGTGCTGTGTAATTGACATTAAGTGTGTGTGTGTGTGTGTGTGTGTACATCAACAATCACACTATTCATGCAAGAGCCTCACAGTCTGTCAACAGATCCTGACAGGATGTGAAAACTTCACTGTGCCCTGTCCACAGTGTCCACATCCACAGGGCACTCTACTGTGGAGAGAAAACACATGTGTAATGTATATCCACAGGCTTCATACTGAGTGTACACAATTTACACAAAGTCCTACAGAAATGTTGAGCATTGCACTTCAATAACACATCACATCAGTTTTATATTACGGTGCACCTGCGTCATTACGCATAGCCTCGCTCCCTGCATGTGCGCGGCAATAACGCATGTGATGTCTCTCACCCATTTCTCCCCTTCACGTGGGTGAAAGCAGAACCAAGTGTGCAAAATTTCAAATCTCTCAAGTTCCCCCCATCGGCCCCCTTGTGTGCGCGTGCGTGCGTGCCACAGAGAATATCTTATGTAACGTGTTCGCAAGTACAGCACATCCCCGCCTGTGCGCAGAAGCTGTGTGGAGTAAGGTCGCTTTAAGAGCGGTATCTGAGCTGCTATCAGTGATCCTGACAGGACGCCTGCTGTCTCCCGCTCGACCCAAAACTCTAAGTGTCTCCCTGGATGCGAAGCAGAGCGCCAAGTCCCGGAGGAGAGAAGACCTCGGTAAGACCCGCCGAGAAATTACACGGCCGATTTCAATGTGCCTTTTGGTGTTGGAACTCTTTCTGTGCAGGGTAAACTGAGAGTAAGATGTTTCTTAGGATTTTGTATTAGCATTATTGCTGATGGAAGATCTGATGGCTTTGATATTTCAGTCTGTGTTAAGAAAGATCTATCGTGTAATGTGCGTTTGGTGAGTTTGAATATCCTCATTACGCACACTGGTGTTGTGATTCCCCCGAGGTGTCAGTCTGTCTGGGGGCTGTAATGAGGAGATGAGAATCCTTCTCACTTTACTGATCTCCATCTGACGCGCTCCAAGTGTAAAGCAGCTCTGGTTCAGGGTGGAAATTAGTGATGGGTCGCCACTGCCCCCCGGGACAGGACAGCAGTGATCACACACTCACACACACGACACGGTGCTGCACGGGGGGACCGGGGAGTCTCCTCCACCTGTCCAGAGCTGAGAGTCCACCTGAGCGCACACAGAGGATCAGCTGCGGGGACGGAACCTCTCCACACTTTCCATTCATATGGGTTTCTCATTCTGATGGTTCCCGATGTTTACCTGTTTATTTTGCATGAGCAATTCCGGACTGGTGGCTGTTTATCAGTGGAATCTCTGTGCAGGTGACTGAACACAGCGGAGATCTTGGGTACAATTTACCCACATCTCTATTTTGAGACAAATCTACATGCGCTTTGATTGTCTATCAATCAATAACGTTTTATTTCCAGAGCCCATATTGGCGAATCACAATTTCCCTCATAGGGCTTATTTGTATTTATAGGTTAATGACTTTATGAGTAATCTGCAGCTTGTACTTTATAATAAGTCTTGTGTTAAACATTAATTTTGTCCTTTGTTATATTCTTTGTTCCTTCATATGAACTTCCCTCAACACAAAGCATGCGTCACTTTGAGTTTATAATTTCCAGCAGAGTAATAATCAGCATCCAGGCTGCTGCTTGGCCATGATTTGCAGACCACACATCCAGAAATTCACTTGTAGTCAGGCTGACACCCAGCAGGGGATTAATCATCCTGAAGAACCACAGAGGAATTCAAGTGGCATCAGCTCCAGCATGTGCAGTGTGTGCTTTGGTTATTAAAATGCTGTCTTTGGTTGTGATTAGTGCAGACGAAGCAGCACATTATAATGACATTACTGCTCATAACTGAACCAGCCACAAGCAGCTGATGTCCTGCCTGTCAGCATCTGTCATTGTTAATCTTTAGATATCGTTCTGTTGTGTAGCTGTGTTACAAAACTCATTTCTACCAGATTAGCCGTGGACAAAACATCTTGGTTCATCTGATTTCACTGCTGCGTATTCACACACACACACACACACACACACACACACACACACACACACACACACACACACACACACACACACACACACACAAATATATATACATATATTTGAGGGTATGATCACTTACAGACACTGATCAGATTTGCCTTAATGTAATAATAATCTTTTTTCCTGTACATCAATCTGTTAGAAACTGTAGGAACAACTTGTGCTTCAGTCTTAATGAGAGGTGGCAGTTCCTTTGTGGAATGATAATTCCTTTTGTCAATAGAGGAGAAAACATTGAGAGGGAACAACAACGTCTCTGAAAGACAAAGCCATTATCACCATTATTGTGATGGAAATTTCAATCAGCATGTCATTATGGTGATTCCAACACAGTCTGTGCTGTTTCTTGATGATACGCCATCAGTGCATCATTTATTCCTAGAGCCTGTACTCAAGGAGATAGAAAATCTGCGTTCTGTCAACAGCCTCATGATACTGACCTTAATTGTCTGTGTGATAGTGAAGCCACTGCTGACAAGTACAAAGGTGAAATTGGACCAGTGAATACACATCAGCCCCCAAAAGACACATATGAATATAACATAAAATCCTCTCCTGCAGCCAGAGAATGACTGTCAGCCACACATCCTCATTCAAAAGAAGCTACAGTCTAATGATGAAATGAGTGAGGGTCAATTTCTAAATGGGCTACATTTCCATTTGACTGATAACCTATCCCAAGGGTTTATAACATTAAAAATAAACTTTTCCTGGCTATAAAATTGTTAAAGGTTACTAATTTTCTGTTCTTCTTTTCGCAGGCAGAAAATGAAGACGGCTGCTAAGACGTCCGAAGATTAAGGATGAGGGAAAGCTGGAAAAAAAAGCTGACATAATTTACGAAGCAATTATTGCAGGTTTGACAAAACAAATTAGTTGAATTCGTTTCCAGTGTTTGAAGTGAGGAAGGAGAAGCATCATGGAGCTGCAGCACAGCACCAATCACAACCAGGCCTTGTGGAAAGAGATCCCGTGGGATTTTGGCGAGGACTGCTCACTCTCAGTGAGCGGCACCACGTTCCTCATTGTAGCTTACAGCACAGTGCTGGCAGTAGGTCTCATCGGGAACTCGTGCCTGGTGTTTGTCATCAGTCGATACAAGGAGATGCGCAACGTGACCAACATCTTCATCATCAACCTGTCTTGCTCTGACATCCTCATGTGCATTTTCTGCCTGCCGGTCACCATTATCTACACTCTGATGGACCACTGGATCCTGGGAGACACTCTCTGCAAGCTCACGCCCTTCATCCAGTGCATATCAGTCACTGTCTCCATCTTCTCTCTCGTCCTTATCGCCATGGAGCGCTACCAGCTCATTGTCCACCCGACTGGATGGAAGCCTGTGGTGAGTCAGTCCTACCTGGCCGTGGCTGTCACCTGGATGGTGGCCTGCCTTATCTCCGTGCCTTTCCTCTCATACAGCGAGCTTGCCCGGCCTTTCCAGAACCTGAGTGTCCCCTTCCTCGTTGGCGATCACCTCGTTTGTATGGAGCAGTGGCCGTCACTCGAAGAACGAAGAGCTTACACCACCTCCCTGCTCATTTTCCAGTACTTCCTCCCGCTCATCCTCATCATGGTCTGCTACCTGCACGTCTACCTGCGCCTGAGGAGGAGGAAGGACATGGTGGAGCGCGGGAGGAACACCACTCAAAAGAAAAACAAGGGCTCCACAAGGATCAACGCTATGTTAATCTCCATAGTGGTGGCCTTCACCATCTCATGGCTCCCTCTGAACATCTTTAACACCGTGTACGACTGGAACCACGAGGCCATCCCGTCCTGTAGCCACGACGTCATCTTCTCGTTCTGCCACCTCACAGCCATGGCCTCCACCTGCATCAACCCCATCATCTACGGTTTCCTCAACAGCAATTTCCAGAAACACCTCAAATCCACTCTGTTGCACTGTCGCTGCTGGGTGGTGGCAGAGCGGTACGAGAGCGTCCCGCTCTCCACTGTCAGCACAGAGGTCACCAAGGGGTCTATCTTGAGCAATGGATCCATCAGCATCAATTCCTAATTACAAGCCTTTTCAGTAAATGACAAAGGAACTACTCTGGCCTCTCCAGCCCTCATTATGTCATCCTTTGGAGCTTCGCTTGCTTCGTAGCCTGCAAAAGCGAGGTTGACATTTACAAAGTTATAAACCTCACAATAGCAGTCCAGAGGGAGTGGACTGAATACACTTTAACAGCATGGCACAGTGCCCACAAATCAGTCAGAGGAAGTAGCTATCACAATGAAGGTACAAAGGTTGGACAAGTTTATGTATTGTTGAGCGACTGCAGACAATTTACATGAGCTTTTTGGCAGCTGTAGTCTGTATAGTTGTAAACATGAACGGTGGAGCCACTGGAGGGTTAAAAAGACAAACGTTTTGGGGTTGTGTTTCTGTTTTATGTTAATAGTATTAATGGAAATATCAAGGGGTTGTGAACTGTGTTTTGTTAGAGATCATCGACACAGTAGCAGAACAGAAGGAGAAGACATTAGCGTGCTAAATGTGGCTCCAGGCGTTCATTTAGCCCGATTTACTCGCATCACTTTAATGCATTTCTTATTACCTGAAATCCCAGCAAACTGTGTAATAATCTTTCTCTAACAACCTTGGCAAGAGCTATGGTTAGAATCTCTGCTGTCTGCCAAGGTCTGTGTTCTGCTGTACTACGTGTGTAGGATGATTTGTTCTATACAGCAACCTTATATATGAAGGGCCATAAAACAGATAAAATGGCAGTGAGGGACCCTGTCTTCTGCTGTATATAACGTTAATAAGTACATGTATGGCCTGTAAAAGATGTGACAATTTATAGTTAATCGATGTGGTCGGCAATAAAGAGCACCGTGTAGCATAGCAAATATCTCCTAGGAAACCTGTTATCGGTCACTTCTCTTTGTGGTGCTGAACTGAATTAAAACATTCCTTATTATTCTTAATGATAATGTCTATGTTGTAATATTTAGTTTTGATTAATCATAATTTTGACTATTTGTTCATTAATTTGTTGTGTTGCATTTTTTTTTTTTTTCTTCAGGTCCATCTGGCTTTCTCAGTGTGTGTTAAGCCTAAATAGATTTTTGTTATCACCTACATGTCAGTTCCACCACATCCTTCTACAGAAAACAGATTGGTCCCAGGTATCCAATTAAAGACACAATGTTACACAGAGACGAGTTGTCCACAGTAGGAAAGTTTCACAGCCCATGAGATTAAACGGCCTCGATGCTGATACACACTTGCATGACATGGCATTGTTTAGTATGGAATGTACATTAAAAAAAACACCACTAAAAAAAATGTTTGTATGTGTCTGAGGTCAAATTCAGTGTGCTGCCTGTTTGTGCATTATTCAGGGGGAAGTCTGAGATAACGACACATTTTAGATGCGTTCGTGTTGAATAAATCAGTGTTGTGTTTGTGGGCTTAAATGCAAGGGAATGAGGAGAGGGGGGGGGGGGGGGGGGGCCTTGTGAGAGATCAATTGGGCCTGTGATAAATATTCATGCTGAAGGAACGTGTGTTAACAGTTTCACTTTTATCCGTCTGAAATAAGAGGCATGTCACCTATTCGGAAGGGAGAAGAGGTAAGGAATCAGCGTCCTGAGGGCCCTTTAGTTTTAATGGTGTCGTAAGAGGTCAAGTGTAGGATGTTGCAATTTTAGACTCTGACAACGTCTCAGATAATCCTCCAAACGGTTTTCCCAGAGGCAGCAGAGCTCTCAGACGTCCTTGTCAGTATAATGGACTGTTTGTGCTTCTGCTGCTTTGGCTCCATCTAACCTTTACCAGCTGTCAATTCCCTCACCTCTCCATCCGTCCTTAACCTGTCTCTCCTTTTAAAAACACCACTGAATGAATCAGAGTGTTTATTTTGTAAGGAATAATGAACCCAGATGCCAAGAGGTGCACAGGGACTCCGGTGACACTTGACGATGAGTGGAACTCAAATGATGCCGTTGTATGATGTTTCCCCAAGTAGCTGTGAAGGGGCTGTGGGCACATTAATGTTCTTTATAATGAAGCTCAGCTGGAGGCAAACACATAATGACTCTGTGGGGCTGGACTCTCCTCGCCAGTGGAGCAGTTTCGGAAAAAAAGAACATCTTGGCTCTCGGCATTTAAATTCAGAGAGATTCTCAAACAAGCAATCTCCGCAGATCACAGGAACACCATGAACTGCATAGTTTGCCAGAGATTTCCTCAAGCTGTTGTTCGGAGCTCTTAAATTCTCCTCAGTCACATATTTTTGCCTGCCTTACAACTGCGAGAGTCGGGCATAATTCATCCCGCTTGCCTTGTTCCCATATTAATAACAGCTTTCTTACAGCTGCGGCTTCGTAGAAGAAAGATTTTCCACCCTTTTGTGTGAATCTATCTCCCTAACCAATTCTTGTAAAGAATAGGAGGCTGCAGTATTCACCACATGTGGGCTCTACAGTATATGTGAATCTGCAAGGTTCATACTGAGCCTGAGGACATAATATGAGGTGGCATAATAGAGATATGTTTCAAAATGATTTTTCAGAAGAAAAAAACTTGTATGCGGTGATATCAAAATTGAAGTAATTTGTCTTGTACACCTATGATCCCTTGTGACAGGGATCTAATGCCGCTGCTTTGGCATATGAAAAGGTCAAAGGTAAAGTCTGACTCTGGAACCCTAATCATGATAATACACACAGGGCTAAACCAGACAGGGCACACAGAATCAACTCATGCAAAGGGGTCAAACACATGGATCAGCACAGTCCATCATTTCCCTGTTGTCTTATCTTTCTATTCGATTGGCCTATCGTTCCAGTACTTCCTGCCATCGGATCTATCAAGCAGCCGTTCAGGCAGTATTTCCTGGTTTTACCGCTTTATTGGTTTGGATATCACAACAGCATGATAACATAACAGCTCATTTAATGAGTCACACACACACACAAAATCTTTCAGAACAAATTCATGACAAATAAGTCCCACATTTAAAATATAAATATATAATAGCTTAGAAAGACAGATAGACAGACAGACAGACAGACAGATAGATAGATAGATAGATAGATAGAAAGACAGATGGACAGATGGACAGACGGACCGACGGATAGACAGAAAGCTAGATAGATAGACGGACAGATGGACAGACGGACAGACGGACAGACGGATAGATAGATAGATAGATAGATAGACAGACAGATAGATAGATAGATAGATAGATAGATAGATAGATAGATAGATAGATAGATAGATAGATAGATAGACAGACAGACAGACAGACAGACAGACAGACAGACAGACAGATAGACAGACAGATAGATAGATAGATAGATAGATAGATAGATGGATGGATGGATGGATAGATAGATAGATAGATAGATAGATAGATAGATAGATAGATAGATAGATAGATAGATAGATAGATAGATAGATAGATAGATAGATAGATAAACAGATAGATAGATAGATAGATAGATAAACAGACAGATAGATAGAGCCTGGCAATTCACACCCCGGCCTTTGTGTCTGACCTCCCATTTTTTTGGATCAGAGGGAAAGAGGTAGATCACGGTCGGCCTCAGTTGCCTGGTTACAGCCTCCTTAGGGGTTTCAGTGGGTTTCCCTCAAAACGACTCTGAGCACCAAGGTGATAAACGCACCTTATGAACTATAGAGAAACAGTGGTTGCCGGGGACACTTGATAATACTTAGGCTTATTAGGGTGGTGTTATGGTCCCTATTACTTTTGTAAAGGTATTTCATTTTGGAGCTTGAAGGAAAGTATAGTTATAATAAAATTAAGAAATACATTATATACATATGTGAGTATTAAAAGTCCATAATAATAATTTTGATATCATGGGACAGAGGCTAGCGGTTTCTTCCTGTTTCCTGTCTGTGTGCTAAGGTAGGCTAACCAACACGCCGTTTGAGTTGCTTCATATTAATAGCAGACAGGAGAGTATCAAAATCAAATTTTTAACCTAATGAGAAATAAACATACTCACTTTCTTGCTGACACTTTTTTATTGGAAAAAAGTAGAAGATGATTGTTCGACAATGACGACATCTTAAAGATGGTTTGTGTCAATTTAGGTATAGTTCTATAGTGTTCCTATGGTGTTTCATATTTAAAATGAGAACGTAAACGATGTTTCTTTCTAGGAGCAATGGATCTGATATAAAGTCTCTGATTTTTAAATTGAGGGTAGATGGTCACCCAGAGTTATTGTTCATGACAGAGTTGATCTTGAGTAAATATTTTATGTCCTGCTGTATCACCTTTCATGTAATTATTCCTGATCATATCACTTCCAATAAAGGTTTGACACTTGACCCATATAGTGTCGTGTGTATGTTCAGTGAAAGTAGAAGTGATCTCACTAAAAGGATGAAACCCACGTAAGTGATTTTCTCCCTCGTGTGTGTTTGCTGAACAACAGCCGAGTGAGCGACAGTGTGAACTACTTTTGAAAACACACTTTCCATTGAAGATAAGAGCAGGGGCCACCCCATATGGTGCTCAGCAGGATATTACAGGCTGCTGTATCACTGTCACATCTCCACGATGAATACACTTCAGCTTGTTTTTCACTTTGTTTAAATACCATCTTCTATTGGCAAACACACACACACACATGTGTTGCCTGCTCAAATCATTTTCATTTTGCTCATCCATCCATGATTAATCTCTTTTATAATGCTGAGGAGATTGTGGAGTGGGCGTGAATCAAGCCAAGCAAACAGTGAGCGAAATAAATTGGCCCCGGAACTCATGTCCTCATGGTGAACAAACACAATAAAGTACATTAAATTACAATTAATCACAGACTTGACGGGATTTGATGCAGGTTTTTCAAAAACAGTGCAGATAAAATCTCAGCAACAGTCAGATGGAATATTCTACAAAGTTATTATTATCACCAGACTGTATTGTGTTTCCGGAAACATTATGAAGTTTCATGTTGTTTTCTAGTGCCCTCTGGTGTCTGTTTGTGCACTGAGCTCCTTATAGGGAGGTGCAGGTCTGATTTTTAAAGTTCTGCTTTGGTAAAATAGAAACAATTAAACGTAATAGGTTTTTCAAAATAAAGGTTTATATGCTCTTCTTATGTTCTGTAAAGAAGACAACATATTTTTCACTATATCAGATTGGTCTCTCTCTCTCTTTCTTTCTTTCTCTCTCTCTCTCTCTCTCTCTCTCCCTCTCCCTCTCTCTCTCTCTCTCTCTCTCTCTCTCAGAACTGCTCCCAGATCTCAAAGTAACCTTCACATTCATACCTGTGCTGGAATAAATAAAAATTGTCATGACACAGTGTATGATGTGGAAATCCTACTGATTTATCAAGTTGTTTAATTCAGGTGTGACTCTTCAAATACAACAGGGATCTTTATAACGTAAGCCGGTCCGAGAACCACAAGGAGACATGGTTTAAAACACTGAAACTCTTTGCACAGCATAAATCCAAGGCTGGACTGGGCTATAGTCGGTTTTATGTTCCCGAAACAAAAAGATACCGAGGAGAGATAACTACTCTCTATCACTGCAGTGTTTAGTTTGGGGTTTGAGATCTGAGATAAGTAAAGAGGAAACAGACAGATGTGACTAATCCGTGGGAAAAATCAAGTGAACACTCCCACGTCACCATCTGATCTGGTGATAATGTCCAAATCTGCAAACAAACTGCATTTGTCGATGCTTTTACAGTGGAATGATCCGATACAGATGCACTTAAGTCTGAGACCATTTACTGCTTCAAAGAAAAGTCATGAGATATTAACAAATATCCTTGGACAGGCTCAGGAAACATGGTGCAACACTATTCTTCCTTTCTTTCTTTTACAGTTCCAGTGCAACCACCAGGGAGCAATACTGTTTTCCTAATATGTACAGAAGGTGGCACACTATTCTTCATCTTAGATGACGATTAATCTTTTCTTAAGATAATGTTTCATGGCATCATATCTTGTGAGTTTTGAAATTACTAAATCTGCATGTTTAAAAATGTAACCATCAGATTTTTCTTGTAAATGGGTCAGAGGTCAGGCAAGATCTGAATAATCCTTTGTTTTGCTGTTGATTACAGGAGTTGGATCCATGAGCAGTGTCAGCTGAAGAAGGCTTTAAACATTTTACATTTTTTGAAATAATGTTAGTAATGTGTTCATTGTAAATGTTGTACATCAGAAGAGTATCTATTTGCACTGATTGTAATGTCATTTATCAATGTCCTGTAAATCTGGGAAATTCTACATCTATAGCTGGATATGGTCTCGATGAAACGTTGAATGAATTTTGCAGCATTCCGGCACTTCTTTGGGGGACTCAACAGTTGTGAGCGCCGCGGAGCATGTCGGGGCGAAATTTTCACAAGAACTCAAATAAATGCCCCGTCAGATATCAAAACACATTTGGGGGGAATTGATGACAGAGAGAGTAATTTGTATTCTTAAATATTGATGAATGAAGAAAAAATTGGGCTCTAGCAGAAGGGCACTTTTCTCATCCAGGGCAAAAGGGCCAGTGCTTGAGCACCACTAGGGGTCTATCTGTGCACGTGCCTGTGCAAGTGTGTACTTTGGTTATTAAAAGGCTGTCTTTGGCTATAATTGTTATAATGACATTACTGCTCATAACTGACACAGCCACAAGCAGCTGATGTCCTGCCTGTCAGCATCTGCATTTGTTAAACTTTAGATTTCATTCTGTTGTGTAGCTGTGTTACAAAACTAATTCCATCAATGGATCAAACACCTTGGTTCATCTGATTTCCCTGTTGCATCACATATGTGTGTGTGTGTGTATGTGTGTGTATGTGTGTGCGTGTTCAGATGGACCTTGATGTAATAATAATCCTTTTCCAGGATGTTAATCTGTTAGAAACTGTAGGGACAACATGTGCTTCAGTCTAAATGAGAGGTGGCAGATCCTTTGTGGACACAAACAGAATTAATTCCTTCCCTCAAAAGAGGAGAAAACATTGAGAGGGAACAACAACGTCTCTGAAAGACAGTATCCATTATCACCATTATTGTGATGGAAATTTCAATCAGCATGTCATTATGGTGATTCCCACACAGTCTGTGCTGTTTCTTGATGATACGCCATCAGTGCATCATTTACTCTTAGGAGATAGAAAATCTGCGTTCGTCAAAAGCCTCATGATACTGACCTTAATTGTCTGTGTAATAGTGAAACCACTGCTGAGAAGTACAAAGGTGAAATTGGAACAGTGAATACACATCAGCCCCCAAAAGACACATGTGGAACCAGAGGAGTGAATTTAAAATCTTCTCCTGCAGCCAAAGAGTCACTGTCAGCCACACATCCTGATTTAAAATGAGCAACAGTCGAATGATAAAACGGGTGAGGGTCAATTTCTGCGTGGGCTACATTTCAATTTGACTGATAAGCCAACACCTTCAATATTTCAAGACGTTGTAAAGTCAAAGAAGTTTCAGGACTGGAGATTTGTTTAAAGTTACTCGTTCCTTTTTCTTTTTTTCAGAGAAAACTCTAGAGAACTAATGGACCAGTCCACAGGATATTACAGGCTGCTGTATCACTTTCACATCTCCATGATGAATACACTTTTGTTTGTTTTTCACTTTGTTAAAATTGCATCTTATATTGGCAAACACACACACGTGTCACCTGCTCAGATCATTTTCATTTTGCTCATCCATCCACTAGTAATCTTTATTAATCCAGTGGACAATATCGGCGGCAATCATGCAAAGCCAACAGAGAGCGATAACAATACAATAAATTGGCCTCAGACTCATGTCCTCATGGTGAACAAACACTATAAGGTCGGCTACAGTCAATTACAACTAATTACAGTGTTGATGGATTTGGTCCAGGTTTACAAAAACGTTTCGATAAAAAAATCTGGATTTTCTGGCAGATTATTTTAGGAATCAGAAAAACTAGAATACCAGAGTAATGTGGGAGCAGGATGAAGCTTGGTGTTGGTTTAAAGTTCCCTCTGTTGGCTGTGCACTGAGCTCCTGATCAGTCACAGTGTGTGCAGTTCAAATCTCGCTTTTTATTTGCTTTAAAAAATGCTTTCTTGTGTTTTTTCCTGAGTTTTTTTGATTTTCCTGAACAAAAAAACTCAGGTTATTGTGTCAATGGTTATATAGTTAAGCAAAGACAAATATTTATTTTATTCTGAGTGTTTTAATTGAATTTAAATGGCACAGGTCATGTTTTCCTTTCTTTTTTATTTGTGGAAGAAGCTGGAGCAAAATCATGTAAACCGTACACAGACATGAAAAGTAAATAAGATATCAGTGCCTTCGTTCTTTAGGGCAACAATGCTAAGCACAGAGCAACTGTGCCGGCCATTAAGGTGAGGGTAAAGAGGGAGAGGGTAGACCGGTAAAGGAAGGCAGATGAAGAGAGGATGAGTAAAGGAGGAAGATGGAGAAAAAAGCAGAGAAAGCAGAGCTAAAGGATAGGAAAGATAAAGGAGGAAGGCTATAAGAAAAGGAATTACATTGAAGGTGGATAGGGAGTAACAAAATATTAAAAGCAAAGGATGGAGTGAGGGGTTGGATGAGAGAGAGAATGAGATAAGATGATAGAGGGAGGGTGAAGAACAGGAGGGGTGATGAGGAATATGACAAGAACATGAAGAGGAAGGTCAGAAGAAAGATAGAGGAAGTGGTGAAAGGGGAGATTAGGGACAATGGGAAGCAAGTAAATCGGAGTGATAGTCGCATAAATTCCAGAAATTTGGAGATGTAAATTACAGACAGAGCCAATAGAGGTTAATGAGAAAGATAAAGGAGAGATTGAAGCACAAAGGAAATAAATGAGACCCCGACCGCGGCAGATGACGGACAGAAAGACGAAGAACGAAAAGGTTAGAGAGATGCGGGCAAACTTAAATCCCCCATGAGTGAGGATATAAAGAGAGGAGAGGTAGCGAAAAGGAGGAAATAGAGGGGAACAGATGAGATGGATGAAGGGGAGAGAAAAGATAAGAAAGGGAGGATGGTGTGAATGAATTGGGAGGTAAAACATGAAGAAGTAAAGAACAATAATTGTTTTGCTATTGTAATTACTTATTTAAAAATACAGTAATCTTCATTTCTTATATGTTCTGTGTCCATTCCCCCTGTCAGTGATGCTGTCCTGAAAGAGAGAAACAGGTTCAATCTATGAGAACATTTCAAACTCTAGTAAATAGTCTTGGCTTCAGAAGATTATTAGAGCCAGGCATATGGAAAACAAATTAGGAATTCCAATTTAAGAAACTACTGACGTTATGAGTGTCTCTACAAATGCCAAGTGTGGATAAATTGATAAAATTGTCTTCAATCAGAATTTGCAGTTTTTCTTTGAGTGCATTTATAAATAGTGTGGTCATTAGGACTGTGCAGAGACTCAATCTGTCTGTTCAGGAGAACCGCATCGACTTTAGAGATGCAACAGAGGCAGCTCACTCATTCATCTTCATTCTCAACATTTTGACTCAACATCTCAACTTAAATATGGACTTTTCAACATTTCAAGTTAATTTATAACAAATTGACTTTACTCTCAACATTTCAGCTTAAATCTCGACCTTTTAATTGTTTTCAACCTTATTCTTAACTTTTTGACTTTATTCTTGACCTTTCGACTTAGTATTCCACTGTTTCAAATTTATCTAGATCTTTTACTTTACTCTTAATATTTTAACTTAATATTCATAATTTCTGCTGAATTCTCAACATTTTAACCTTATACTTGGTGTTTTCACTTATTCACAAAGTAAGAAATTAAAATCTTCCCCTTCTTCTCGAAGCGCCTAAGGAAAACAAATCTTCCTCTTCTGTATTTTTTTTTATGTCTCAGCCTTATACTCTTGCACTTGGCAGTGCTGATGGATGCATCCAAAACCAAACACAAAAGAGAAATGAGTCAAACTTACAAGGAATCCTTTCATCCTGTAAATTCCAGCAAAAGGTGATTCCTCTGCACCACCCAGAACACTGCAAGGTGAGTCCACACGAGGGAACTCCTCAACTACCTGTTGAAGAAACAAAACATCTCAATGAATATATACAAAATGAAAGAGAAACATCGAGTGAGACTGATAAACGCTCACATTGCCCAGAGTTTGAGAAAGACTGTCCAGTTCCCTCTTCCCTCCTGGGCTCAATCCATATGACCAGTGCTGGCAGCAGTGCTGAGGCACCAACGTCCCCACAAGGAGCAGCCACACTGACAAGGTTTTCACAGCCATACTGAGGAGAAATGGTTACACCCATGTCATGTCATATGCATTTGTCTCTTGCATCTACCCATCATCAATGATTCACTTACTTTCTGTGCATTAAGCAGGCAGCCTCTCGGATTCGGTGGTCTTCAGTACTTTGTGAGTACTCCTGCACAGTTGCCCAAGGTTTATATGTGGCTGTGATGCCTCCACTTCTCGCAGCCCAGCACTTCACTACAGGGGGTGTCACTAACTGGGATTAGACGTTTACCGGCGACATGCAGAGCTCTTTAAAAGCTTGTTTTTGGCCCTTCAGCAAAAATAATATGTGACATGGGACGTGTAACCACAAACCATTTTGAGATATTTCCGGTCAGTTTGTGTTAAACAGTTAGAAAACTCATTCATTCCCCGCTGAGTCACATAAATATTGAGTCTTTCTTCATTGTAGTTTATTTATAACAGTCATTTATGGAAATAAAATTCCAAGGTTGAGTGCAATAATCGTACATAGAGACCTACATCCTTCCCTCTTTCAAACACAAACTAACCTCTGCCCCATGTTGCATTCAGCAAGATGTATTAAAATAAATAGCAATTGCTCTTCAATTGATTCTCACACTCAAGGTGAAATACACAGTTTGATTGCCTTCATCGTTAATTCTCACAGACTGGGTACCTACAACTGAACTGAGTGAATAGTATTGCATCGGAGCAGCTTTGAGCCACGGACAGAGATTAGCAGTAACAGCTCTTTACACATGCAAACAGACACTGTCCAGTAAGAGCTGCAGAGAGATCCTCCACAACAGCTCCCAACACCTGCCCTCTCATAAGAGTATTTAACATTTATTTTTCTGGGAAGATTTGGAAGCACTGGATTTGATTGATAGAAGATAACAAGCACCAAGCGTTTTTGGTGAAAAGGAATAACACGTTATAAGTTAACATACATTTGTGCAAATAGGTTCAAAGCATGATTAAGTGATATACATCAATATATTTATGGAGCATGTTTCCAGGTAAACCCACTCTGACAACATGAACACAGAAAAATGGCTTTCTGTTAAAGCCCAGGTTTTCTCATTAAGGAAAAATAACATCAACAGACCACCAAGCAGTGCCACAGTTAAATGCATGCAACTGTGGTTCACTCGCACACTGGATTAAAAAAAGAGGTAGATTCACAGAGCGCAAAACATGGAAAAAACTTCTTTTTTTTCTCGAGAACACAATATTTAAGAGTAGGAAAGGAGACACCTCACAGCTGTAAATGATGTATTGCATACCCAAACTGTAGAACTAGCCTGCAGCATAGTTTCAGTATCACTTTTAGCCTTTGATTAGACTGTGCTGTTGTATGGCTTTGGCTTGCATTGCTTATTCATAATATGTTGAATTCAGCTAAATTAAGCTACACAGTTTTTGGTAAAGGACACCTTCAATTTATGCTACAGCAGCATTCAGCGAAGCTCTGAACTTCACTGCTCTGACTTTGTCTACTAACAAATCATATGAATGCATAAATCATGTCTAATATTAAATGAGTATAGTCATCGGATTGCATCCAGACTCATCTAAACATATAAAGAAACCTGTGGTTGTTTTGGTGATATACGGCTTTACATTTAAAAACATACATTTACAACCCTGGATAGATTCTAGTGCAAGATATTTAAAGCTAACATAACATTGGTGGAATGACCAGGGATGTGCATACGAGTACCTGTGCTGCAGACAGGTAAAGAGAGATGGGGAGTTGGGGAAGTATGGGGGAGGAGGACTGGAGGAGAAGAGCATTAACAGCAGCCAGCTGTGGCCCACAATGGACCTGTGGGCGCACGCCGAGTTATCTGACACTCTGTGACATATGCAGCGGGGTCAGCATCTCTTCAAAAATGGCTCCTTTCACATTGGACCCCCTCAGGTTGGCTTCTTGTAGATCGCAGCCAGACAGGTCGCAATTCTGCAAATTAAAAAAGCATCGGGTTCAAAGCAGTAAGAAAAGCGAAAAACTGTTAAACACCATTAGTGTCATATAGAATCTGGCTGATACACAGTCAAAAGAACTAACTGTAAAACACCAATACATCCAGTTTTCAATCATACAATCATTAATGTCATACTTGGGTTCAGCCTTGTATTACTGTGACATTACTGCTGCTGATTTACTAAACATTAAAAATGTTTTGGCAAAAAAATTGGATGTAACAAAAATAAATAGTGCATTAAAATGATCTATGAAACCATTTATTCAGTTCTGCATCATTTTCTACCTGATGGCTCTGAAATGTGGCTGTAAAAAACACCGACTGCCAGCTGAGTGTACATAAGTGATTTTTAGAGTTAATCCTTTCGGAGAGCTTTAATTCACCTCGAGATCAGTCCCTGCTAAAGTGGCTCCCCGGAGGTTACAGTTCTTCAGCTTTGCATTTTTCAGAGTGGCCACACGCAGGTTGACGCCGGTCATTTGGCTTCCTTCCATGTCAACTCCTTTCAGATTGGCACCTGGTCAGAAAGACACATGGTTAAAACGATGACTATAAATGTGGGACCAGGTCGTCTTTGATGAAGAACTGAAGCAGACTACCTTCCAGGTTGGCCTTCAGTCCAGAGGGTTCTTCAAAATTACATCCTTTGAGAGAAGCTCCCTCAGCATTGGTACAGAGCATCTTCACCCCTTGTAAGTTCGCACCCTGCAGGAGACAAACCAAACATCAACAGGAGTCAGGCTTTTCATTTTATATGCAGATATTAAGTCACGTCAACCATCAATCATTTGGTCTCAGTGAACAAAAATGACACGTGTGCATTTTTGCATATAGAAAGAGTCTAAAGAGTGGGTGTGTACAAGGGATACCATGATGATGTGGCAGTCCACTTCTCATAATAACAAATCTTTAATAAGTTTTGTGCTGTTGCTTCATCGTAGAGGATTCAGTACCGGTATCTCTTGATAAACGAGGGTGCTACACTGATATTAAGAAGGTTGTATTTCTACAAAAACATGACAGACAGTGGGGTCGGTGGGGACGTTATGAAATTGGTAAAGGCCTGAACACCAACTACCCAAGTATGTACCATTGGCAAACATGTTTAGCAAGTGAATGGCCCTTCTTCCACACAACTGAGGAGCAAGGAGTGCACACCAAAAGTTTTTCACCAGCAGGAGACCCAACATCAAAATGAAACACAAAAAAGATACACACGAGTTGGAATGAGGAAAACGTTGGCTTCCCCACTGTTGAAACATTTTTGAGTGCCTCCTGCACTTTGTATGGCCTGATACTGTGTGTGCACATGAATCATTCAGTGCAGACAAGAACAGAGTTTTCAGACTCACGTCCAGGTTGGCTCCAGAGAGATCGGCCCGCTCCAGATTGGAACAGCACAGGTTGGCGTGAGTCAGATTGCAGCGGCTCAGATTGGCCATTTTAAAATTGATGTAGCGCAGATCAAGTCGGGACAGATCGGCACCACTGAAATTAAGTCCCTGAAAACATTAAGAGGAATAGGATTAAATATGAATAGGATATGGGGAAATGGATCGGTAAATGAAAACACTTAAATGAAGCTGTACCTGACAGCGGAGCTCGGACTTGGTGGGCGTTGCCAGAAGAAAACGAACTAACTCTTTACGGGAAATGGGAGAGTGGTCCTCAGGTGGCTGTGAGTTCTGTTGTGGAAATGAGCAGAGTCAGAGTTCATTTGAGGGAAGCATCACATTTCTACATGTAAGCATTCCACTCTTCCTGTTACCTTGATTGCTGCTTCCAGCTGTTCAGCCAACTGCTCAATTCCAAAGAACCGAGCCTCCTCCAGGACACCTGCAAGACAGGCGCCGCACAATTTAAAAAAAAGATTTCCAAAGAATTGCTGCGGGAATTATATCAGATTATTAAGAACTTGGTCACAGTTATTCCGGTAGACAAGCTTACCTCTTATATTTATGCCTTCGTTGATGATGAGCTGACCGTGTCTCAGGTAGTTGAGAATAGGCTCAAAGTACTCAGGGCTGCGGTCGATAAGGTAAGCCCCATGCTCGTCCTGCTTGTTCCCCCACACATCTGGAGCAAACACAGAGGTTGATAAACCACTTTCAGTTAGGATGGTTTGACCTTAGGGATTTTCAGTCTTAGATGTAGGGTTTGGGATTTGCCATAATTTACCTTTCTCTCGGAACATATGAGCAAGCATACTCTCCGGCTCTTTGCTGACCAAGGTGCTCCTGAAACACAAAACACACACACAGTCCCGTTACAAAGTTAACGTAAACACACCCTGCGGTTGTGACAGGCCCAGTCTGTTGTGATGTGTTCATTGCTAGCGAACCCAGCTCACATACCTGGTGGTGGTGAAGAGGCGCCCGCCGATGTTGAGGGTCAGCCAGTCGGTGTGAGCTCCATGCAGATCTGCTCTGACCTTGGCTTCATCTTGAGGACCTGAGACACGAGAGAGAAGGAGGCAGAGATGTTGAGACCACGTGTAACACTTTCACCGGCGGTGGCTGGGGACTCCTGCAGCAGACATGGCAGCTCTCACCGATGAATGGATCTCCCTCTGACACGTACAGCACATCGTCGTCTCTGTCAGAAACACAGAGACACGGTGAGGTGAGGCGTCCATTGGGTTTGAGCAACATGTTTATCATCATCTCTGAGGGAACTTACCTGATAAGGGCTATGTCGTCTATCAGACCACCTTTACCATTGTATAAACTACAGGCTTTGATCCCTAACTTATTGCTGGCTACAGATAGTAAGTCAGACAAGGTCCCGTACACTGCTACAACCTAAAAAGGGAGAGGTTTAAAAAAGAATTAGTGGGTTGTTAGGAATTTAAGCCTGAAGCTAAACGGGTCATTCCTGCCTGGTACAAGATGAATGGAGCAGTTACGTTTCTCTTACATGTGAGTTCACGTGTGTTAGCTACAGTGTGAGCTGAGTTAGTTAGCTAACTAAATCAAACACGTACGCTGAGTGGAAAAGCCACAGTCATTCTGCGGCCCGGGGCTCACGCACTCAACACACTCACACTTTCTACCCACCTTGCCATTTTTAGACGTCCCGTTGATAAACAACGTGACTCTTCTCATTCTTTACGCTTTGGTTATAATTCGTATAATAATTTCTTCTGTGGAGACTGGATCTGATGTTTAGCATCAGACAACAACACGAGACTACAGCTGCCTTCACTGGCCAGCAGGGAACATCGGATACGTGGCTTCTTTTCCCTGTAAACGCGGAGGAGTGGTGGATATATCAGATGGATAGCCATACCTGAGCTTAGAAGTGTTATGAAGTTACAACATTGTATTTATTACTAGTTTATTATAAGAATGTATTTCCTGTTGGTGTAAATAAGAAAAATAAACGCAAATGGGACTGGGCCAGTCATTAATAACAAAACGATTTTTAAATATATCTGATGGTTGATACATGAAATTATCAGTGGTATAAGGGCAGCAGTGCATCTTTCATCATCATTATCCCGCCACAGACCAAAGGTTATGTCTCGTCGCTTCTTATTTGAACAAAACTAATACACACCGAAAAGACCCGTAAGCACCTGAAGGCATCATCCTGAATGCAGCTCTGTGATTGGTCCGAGTGTTCATACGCAATCGCGCTGTCATTGTGATAAGACTAAAGTGGAGCAAACAACATTTAGCCTTTATTTATGTTTAATAAAACATAGTGAAATAATTTTCCTGAATTATTATGTAAAATGTGTTTTAATTTGTTTACATATTTACTGGATACTGAGCTTTACTTCTGGGCTCGTTCGTGTGCGAAGCTGACATGTAGGTGGCGGTGTTGCACTACTAAGTAGTTCCCAAAGACAAGAAGAAGAAACACGGAAGTTTCAAACAGCATGATTGTCTATTAGCAATCCAAACATCATATTTGATTAATTCTCTGGTATTACGTTTATTCAAACGTGTGACTCACAAACTAACAGTGTTCATCTTCAGGTCGGAACCAGTCTGGGACAGTTTTGATCAGCATGGCGTCTGACAAACAACATTGCTCGTGTTGCTCCCATCCTGCCTCCTCTCCCAGTGTTTACCAGACTCTGGATGAAATGGATTTTGAACGAGGTTAGTACTCCTATAAAATATAATGAAATAGCTCTGTTATTCCCCAATACTATCGTAATTCTTCATTAAGTAACTTTCGCTAACAGTTATTTTCCTTCCTGTTTTGCATCATTTAGTCAAGTACAGAGTTGTGTGCTGTGTGTTTCTCTCTGCAGGCATCTGGTCTGCTGCAATGGCCAGTGACCTGGAGAGGGTTAAGTCGTTGGTCCACAAGGGCACAGACATCAACGTGAGGGACTCATCTGGATACACAGCCCTGGTATAGTTTGCTTGGAACAAATAAGCGCAGTGCCGTCTTTTGTTCTCTTGTTTATAAATTGATGCCTCTCTTTTTTTGTGTTTTGTCTCAGCACTATGCAAGTCGCAGTGGCCATCTTGCTGTGTGCAAGTTTCTTCTAGATAATGGTGCATGTGCATCTCCGCAGACACCAGGCGGTGCCACGCCGCTCCATCGGTCAGCGTACTGCGGTCACTTGGACGTGGTCAGACTCCTCCTGCACCATTGGGCAAATCCTACGCTCTGTGATGACGACGGTGCATCCCCTTTACACAAGGTACAGAATTGGCAGCAGTACAATATGAACACTCTTTCTAGAGAGAGGGAGAGTTGATGACCATGTAACTGATGTTTGCATTTGCTGTTTTGTCAAATGCTTGAGCAGGCTGCAGAGCAGGGCCATGAAGAGGTGTGTCGGCTGCTTGTTGAGAACTGTCCAGCACTTTGCAGCCAGAAGAACAAGCGGCTCCAGCTGTCCCACCAGCTGACACAGCAGGGAGATCTGCAGGAGCTCTTAAAACCACCTTGTTGACGGCGAACTCACACTGCATAAAGGGCATGCTGTGTTTCTAATATCAGACAAATGAAATGAACTTGAATTTACCAGGTGAGGTTCACATGACTCAGGATCACGTTGACCTGGTTTCACCGTATTGGACTGATTATATTTCTCAACTGAGCATCAGCAAACACCACTGAGTGAATCAGGGTGTACAAAACATAACATTTTCTATATTTATACCACAGACATCAGCCTGTTTTTAATTGATGGTTTACTGCTTGTGTACAGTATACAAACCCAAAGCTGCCTGTAAAACCTGTCAAATAACACCAGTTTCCCCCGTCTCCTACAGCTGCTAGATTCTTGTCGAGTAGTAGTTAAATAAAATGTATAACGAAGAGAATGATCTAAAGCCTGCCTTCATGTTGAAGGAACACTAATATTATTTAATATAAAGATTTGACTATTCTTTGTCTCTGCCTCACTAAAGAACCCCTGTCACATAAGCCAGAGCTGTGCAGCGCATCTTTCTCCATTTGTGAACAAATTATTATTAAATAGTAAATCTATTTAACTATACAATGACAGTGGCCATTTCCAAATTGTTCTTATCACTGACAAAGAAAAAAATACATCAACCTTTGTGCTACGATGAGCAAATGAGTCATTTAGTTCTTCACGATCAACAGCATCTACCCTCACTGCAGTATTTATGATTTTAAATGTCATGTTTGACACAGCAGTTTACAGTAAAACCGGAGGCAGTATCGATCTCAGTTAGGATTGTTGTTTGTTTATTATTATGGTCAAATGTGTAGGATTTATGAGGGGTCGAATAGCGTAATTGGACTTTAGTCATCGTTACATTTCCATTCATATATAATCACCTGAAAAGGGGGTCCTCCTCCAAAGAGCCAATCTGTTCTACACAAGCACTTTATATTAAAAGTGGAGGCAACATCTTCCTGTATAAGTTTTATTTGTCAAAGTTCAAAAAACTAATTTACAACCACCAGCCACGACATTAAAACAGATAACTGCTTTTAATATTGTGGCTGACGCATAAATGACATGTGACTTGATCCTCGCTGCTCTTTTTTTGTATCGCTGGCTGCAGGGGGCGCTGTTGTCTTACAAACGTCATGTTTTTTTGTTCAGCGCACCATATGAATTCACTGCCAGCTTTTACACAGTGACCTCATTGGCTCCTCTTAGTGCATTGCTGGAAAACTAAACAGAGTAACTGTGAGAAAGAGAGAAAAACATCAGTGTCTCCATTATTTACTTTGTATTAATGAAGTGGAAAAAATAAATCAAACATTATAACCTAAACTGCTGACAACCCCAGGTAATACAGACAAATAAAGTCGACATGGTCTTTAGGAACATTCATGTACAGCCCTCATCTTTCCTCAATGATCTGTGTCTCAAATTACTTTCACTGCACTAGTGTCATGTCTTTCTAACGATTTTAGCAAAGACTTAAGTTCTGCTGCTTCTAGTGTGAAACATTGACACTTTCCTACACTGAGATCAGAAGCTGATGGTCGATGTTTTTTTTTGTATTTATAGTGAGTTAACGACCTGAAACCTGAAACCATTTACAAACGTGGAACCTCTGGCTGCTGGTTTGCCACCTCATGTTTTTAAAGAAAACTTCTGTGCTTGAATACATTGTTGTTAAACAGTTCTAAAAGCATTGGAAGTAATTAGATTTGTGTCATGTCTCTCACTGACATGAATTGTCTTCTCTTTTGTTATTAAAGACAGAAGATATTATTACCCAGTATTTATGAGCAAAGGGAACAAAGGATGGAAGCCTGGGGTGGATAAAGGATGTTGATATTTCCATATCTACTGAGGCATCTACTGTCTTATATACTTACTTATTCCAAGCATGTTCAATAAGTAACACATGCAGAAACAAGGGATAGATACAGATGCACAGTGAGCGAGCACTGCACTTCTCCTGTGCTCCGGCAGTCCGCACAAACAAGAAGCCACGACAGAAAACCTCTCACTGCAGCCTGTAGGAACTTTCATTGGGTCCGCCGGTGGGTGGTGTTTCCAAACTACCTTCAAACCACATCCAGCGCCGTGACTGGAGGGGTGCCGGGCCACATCTGGAGCTCATTGCAGCTGACGCCACACAGCACAAAGAGATGGGGTGTCTGGGGTTACTAGATGAGATGGGGAGAGGGGGTGTTTTAGCTCGGAGAACTAAGCCAAGAGAGCTGTTTACGCTCACTGACAAGTTCCCTCTGCCACACAGCGGAGGAGCTGGTGCCAGGATCTCCCGACATGAGGGCCACATGTCACTAACGGCAGTGTTTGTTTTTTTGCAGTGGAGACTGGTTAGAAAATGACGCTGTTTGTCATGTAAATGTCTCTACAAAAAAAAGTACATTATGCAGTTTGATTTGAATCAGTAATTTTGTCAGTCGACGCAGACTGTCGTACCCACAGCCCCCTCTGATTGTTCCTCTGCCAGCTTCTATGTAACATAATCAAAGGTGATGTTTTAGATTTGCTAGCAGT
The DNA here is from genome assembly GCF_947347685.1 of Pleuronectes platessa. Taxonomy (NCBI): domain Eukaryota; kingdom Metazoa; phylum Chordata; class Actinopteri; order Pleuronectiformes; family Pleuronectidae; genus Pleuronectes; species Pleuronectes platessa. The sequence continues at coordinate 10,390,192 of NC_070629.1, forward strand.
GAGCGCGGTAATGAAAACCCTCTGTGTCACTCGGTAAAATCAGAGGAATGTTCGAGGGCCTCATTCTTTTTTGATATTTTCTTCATGAGCTGCTTTGAATTTGAGAGCTTGCTTTGCCCCTTTATGTGGAAACAATCAGAAACCGGCCTTTGCTGGGCGAAAATGAGCAGCTGTTTCTGGGGGTGAAAGAAAAAAGGATTTTCCACCCATTTTTTAGAAAGTTCATTTCAAGCAACTGTGCTATTTACCTCAAGTTTTATGAAATGTAACGAGTGACATCCAGACAGACAAAGAGTGATTTTTGAGAGCTCTCTCACGTAATGTGACGACTATGGGAGGACTCCACAACACGACGAATTTGGATTAGAGCCCTGTTTAGTCAGATTTATTTGGAAAGCAATGAAACTTCCTGGCCCTGGAACCCACTTCCACCATAATGAGCCCAAGTTAAACCAGGACTGGATGTTATTTCCCTCAGAAATAGAAGGTGGTCTGTGTGCCATGTTTGCGTGGAGGATTTTTAGTCAGTGCTTAGGACTTTATTTTCAACAGCACTTCAGCCCAAGAGTTGATGATAAGAATAGCTTGTTCTGTGTTTTTCTCCATTTTGAGAATATGGTTCAATTTGCAAGATTTTTTTTTATTTTGTGGCAGCAAATTTTTTTTAGTTCAACATTATATTCCATTGTGCCAAATTTCAATTTTCTCCATTTAGTTGATATCTGGGTTCTTATTTTCATGGATAAAAGGGTCATCTGGTCCTTATCTTCCTTGTGTCCAAAGCCTAATGCCATTCTCCGTTCTCCCAGCTGCTCTGGTACAGCCAGAGCCGTCTGAGTTATACAAAAGTAATCAGGTAAATGGCTGGCAGATGGGCACACATTAAAAAGTGCAGTACCAGACTCCAGCATGGAGCACCGCCCTGCGTCGCCTCATCTGCTTTGAGGGAAGCAGGAGTGTCAGTGCTGGGTGAGGTGGCGTGCGTAATCAAATCTACAGGAGCTGCTCTTCAGAGATGCTCCATAATCCAATTTGGGTCCACTTCCACTTCAAAGCAGCATGTTGTCTGCTGGTTGAAGAGATGTCGCAGATCTTATGCTCCCACTTTCTAGGTCAGTGGGTGATGAGAGACACGAGTCCTCAGGGCTGCAGCTCAGCTCCTCCAGGCAATAAACGCTGTTGCTGTGGGCAGTGTGAGTCCTATCAGGTGATCCAGCCAACACAAAAGGGATCATGTGATAGAATTTTATTTTCCAGCTATAATCTACTTGATTCTTTATGTTTTGATCCCAAAGGCGTTTTTTCACTCAAATTATTGATGATTATGAAAGCAGTGCATATTTGGGTTATGGTAGCCACGCTTGGATTAAAACTCACATCTGGACAACTTCAAAATGTCGCTACCTGTGACCATAATCAGGAAAAAGGTTTCTCCGGGAAATAGCCCTCAGTAAACATGTAGGGTTTGAGAGTGTGTGTGTGTGTGAGTAATTTTGAGTATATTCGACGGGTTGAAAGTTTATTGTCCCAGATGTGTTGTTGTTTTTTAGAACCTGTGGTGAATGGACGTTTCTTTTTATTGATTATGGAGATGTAATCTTCTCAAAAGCATGGCCAGCAAAACAACCCATAAGCTGTACCATATGAGTAAGAGGACAATTAGTGACGCTTGTGAGATCTTATATCTAGATCCCATCAAACTAGAATGTTGTTATAAACCAGCTTATTAGGCATCGTCTAAATAAACTACAGAGGAACTTTACAGACCTACCATATTTCCCTTGTATTCCTTTGAGCTTTTCCGACATATTGTTTCACATGCACATTTCATCCATCCCATTGAGTTTGAATTTGCATGTCTATTTTCCTGTCTGTCTGTCTTTTGATGTTTTTACTCCGCAACCGCTCATCCAATCGACTTCAGACTAGGTGGGTGTGTTGCTGAGGACCCAAGGAAATGCCTTAACAATTAAAGTGTGTTTATATGTCTTTTTGAGACCCTTACCCCCATTTACATTTAACTGCACTTGCTGTAATAACTGATGGTGGGGTGAATCCCACAATGTTGCTTTGTGAGTTTTTAAATAGAACCCATGTCTCGCATCAGTCTTTTATTTTCGACGGGCATAAAACATGATTACTAGTATTGACAACTGCAGTGACAATACTCCCATTCAGTGTGAATGTCTAGCAAACGTAACACCGGGCTCCACGTGCAATTGAACAAGATGGTTACGCTGATGAACTAAGACTCATATAGAGGCACGCCGTCCCTCTGTCAGTGGGTGCCCGGCACACACTGGCCCATTCATATGCGCATTCCTGTCTCTCCACTCGCAGCCCAGCAGGTTCCTCCCGTCCAGGCCACTCAGGACATGGGCCGACGCACACAAAGGGTCTTCAATCTGCCTAAGACAACAGCCAGCATAAAGGCCCGGAAAACCACAATTGCGTTATGTCAAAGAGTAGGCTGGGGGGCAGTGGCAGAGCTTGGGGGGCCCTGTGTAGAAGGGGGGCACTGCTGATGGATGGATGAGGGCTGGGCTCAGGCGATGGAGGGGAAGGCCTGTCTGAGGTTTTTGTGCATAAAGGAGGATATTTGTACTTGCCCAGTAAAAATGGAATGCAAACACAAACGCAGGGACAATAAAACACCACTTTGGGGCGACGATCAGCCACGAGGGAAATCATCATGCAAAGCATCAGCGGGGGGAAATATTATTCACTTTGAGGATTGCATGACTCTGAGGTTAGTTCTCATGCTGATGAGTGGCTTTGCCTGCCTTCAGTTTGTTTTTGCATAAGGTATTCCTGGGCTTTAACAGTGTCTGGCACATTTCCTTACGCTCAAAGGAAGTGTGGAGTGATCAAAAATGCCCCACCTCATCTTAAAACAGACCGCAAGTCAGCTGAGTTTTTTTCTCAGCCTCGTCCAGGCAAAGGTTCAACTGACAGTTTTACATTACTTGACCCCTGTTGTTTAGTATTTCTTTGTAAGAGAAAAACAACAGCACAGGGTAAATATTGATGTAAATCAGAAACTTTATTTTCATTTTATAGCCAGTCTATATCATTCTTGAGCTACCATGGCATGTACGCATCACAGGGACAGGTTACTGATTAATGATGGAGTCTTTTTCCAATAAGCCCCCAGATTAAACAAGCTTTTATTGTCTTATGTGTGCTAGTGAACTTGTATAGAAGTATAGACTGTATGTCTCCACAGCGCTGCTATAAACAACTGAGGACCATCTTTTATGGGTCGCCAATTTTGTCTCATCTGTTTTGCATAACTTTTACCACCTTCAGCTTTCTCTCTTCTCTGGTGTGGAGGTCTCCAACGTTCCAGATCTATCACTCACCTCTTATCATCAGAGGGAAAAACTATAAGCAAGAAAATTAATCAACAATTAGCAGATGTCATGAATTCTGCAAAGGCTTTTATCTCATGTGAGGAACTTCATTAACAGCTTGATCTCAAGAGAACTCTTAAACAGGGACACAGAGAGAAAGAGAAATGTCTATAAAAGGATCTGGTTTCAAACTGTTGTGGCTTCAAAGATCTCCTCAGTCGTTGTGGCTGCTCTGAATTTGTAAGATGTGGCTGATCGCTGCACATGAACGCTTAACTCTCACTATTAGTATCTCTAATAAACATGCTTGGTATGTAAGTGCTTGTCAGATTTACACTGCATGTGCTTCATAGTTAACAGCTGTCTTTGAAGCTGCACATTATTTAGAGCACAAAGAGAGTTCGAATACAAAGCCATTGAGCGATGAACCAAAATATGGCGACCGTAAGGTGAAACATTAAGACAGTATAGGCATCTAATTGTTCACATTCAACCGCCCCTATTTGGTTGTAGAAATATTAGCAGTGCTCTGGAATTTTGTAAAGTTGAAAAGGTAATGTTTACATGAACATTTTGTTTACTCGCGGCCATGTTTCATGTGTGCTCTCTCTCTGCTTGACAATGAGAGGGTGCACACGGTGAGGCTAAAGGCCTACATGTTGCCTGTAGTCCTGTTAAAACTGCCTACATGTTCCATCTAAAGTCATAACTTTAATTCAGATTATATATCTGAGTTGGATCAATAGTAACTGAAACTTTGGTCAACATTTTTAAGAATTATATGTATTTACTTTGTTACCAAGAGTTCAGTGAGAAACTAAACAGCGCTCTTTTGTCTGTACGTTAAACATGAAGCTACAGCCGATGCTTGCTTCGCTTAGCATGACGGCTGGAAACAGAGACATGGCTTAACAATCCAAAGTCATCATAATCTACCTGTCATCACAGCTAAAGCTAACAATTGAAAACTTTACCTCTTGTATTTCTTTTCCATGCAAAAAGCAATATGTACAAACAACATGTTGCTAGAAAATACTAGAACTTCAAGGTAACAACTAGACTCAAGGTAGACACAACACCTGTTTGAAAAAGAAGTCCAGTAGATAGTCAGTGAGCAGACCACACAACCTGTTTGCTTTTTGCTAAGCTAACTGACTCCTGGCTGTATCCTCATAGTTAGCACACAGACTTGGAAGTGGTATCAATCTTCTCATCTGACTCTGCATGACATCATGCATGATTTCCCAGATAGTTTGACTGTGCTTGTAAAATAAATTATTATCTTACATTAGCATAGCTGTACAATAATGTATGGGTCTGCTAAAAGGGTGCAAAATTCAACACAACAGAACCAGAGATATCATATTTTTCATTCAATGCAACATCCCTATGGTGAAAACCTGGGATGTGCATGTCCTATGTGCAACATCATTACTGACGGTTTGCACAGAGATGCATGTGTGTTATTATGGTAACAGTTAATGCGGCCTCCAGCTGAGATGGGGAGTAGCCTAGTCTGGAAAGCAATTTTTTTCTGAATTCACACCACCAGATTTTTTCCTTTATCATTTTCAGACCCAACAACGTAAAGTCTGATTACGCCCTCGAGGCCGTTAATCAGACCACACAGTTCTCTCTGGAACCACTAAAGCTTTATATAACTATGCAGCAAAACTCCTCAACACCTGTGAACAGACTCAGATGTGTAAAACTAGCTGTGTGCTCATAGAACCAAAATTATTGACACTTAAAATAACAATAATGACAAACTTAGCAGTGCAACTATATTCCACATTTTGCGCCTATATTATATGCACATCTAATTATGCTGCCTTTACTGTATACAAAGATGGACAACATGACTGCTCTCCAAAAGTGAAGCCAAAACATCTAGATTGCCACTTGCTGGCTGGCTGCACTATAGGACATAAATCCTGCCCCCTCCATGTTGGTGAATGGAACATGGACAAAACTAAAAAGTCAAAGTTCAAGTCAAATAATTTGTTCAAAAAGATGGTGTCTATCATTTGAAGTATATCACACTGATGCTAACTCATGTGCTAATTTTCTTGTTTTCAAGTTTGGTTTTAATTAGTTGTTTGATCCTATAAAAACAGTGTGAAATATCAATTGTTGTGCATATGACAATAAACTCTTGAATCATGAATCTTGAATGATGGCAGCTGAGATGGCAGCTGAGACTGACTCATGATTGGTCGAGCATGTGCCGAGTAACTCCACCCCCTGATCTGCACGGACTCAGGCCCCAAAAGAGCAAGATGGCAGCTTTCATATCCAAGATATTTTGGCTTCATTTCTGGATAGTGGTAGGCAGTATTTACAGTCAAAGGTACAGAGTGGTTGAGTAAAACAAAGCAGTATCATCAGCATGTAGTAATTCATGTATCTAAGCATATCTTGCTCATAAACTCTTATGCTTGCACTTTATATTTTAATCTAAGATTCTAATTTTAGATTCATCTGTTATAGTGTTTAAACTTAATCCAATCTCAATGAGTCATAAGTAAACAGGACATACATTGTGTCACATAGTGCCAGGATCCTTCCTGTGTTTGCTGATTGGAGCCTGGTTCAGGGATTGGGTTACAACCAAAACAACAGCAATAAGGCAATGTTTACTTTCTCAACAGACGATTAGAATAGTGCAACATCTACAAATGTGGACGTATATTTTTGTGTGACTGTTGTTTTTTTCATATGCGAATCTCTACGGACCTTCAGTGCAAAGCAAAGCAAACAAGAGAGTCACCTCATTTTGTGAATGTGTGCAACATTACATGTGGTTAACGTTGCATGGAAGATGAAAGAACAGCACATGTTGAAACACAGATCTCTTTCTTTGTGTCCCATTCTTTAATGTGACGCCCAATCTGGCCTTCACGTGTCTCTGCAGCTTTAGTCGTCAATCATCTGTCAATTTTTTCACGGAATCAAAGACCATATATGCCTCAGATATGAACTATGTGCTTGATCAGATGGAGCAGAGTTGTATTTGTGCTGAGCTGGCAGATACATTTGAAATTCTGATGCTCTTTGAAATGCTGCCAAAGCATACGATCTTCACGCCAGCACAATAAAGCTCTTTTACTGTTGCCTTGAATGGGAAGTTGATGAAAGTACCCGTTTTCTATCTGTGAATTAGTATTGATGTTTTTTTTAATCTAAATTGCTTTAAATGAAAATAAATGTCCCTCCTCAGATAGAGACTCATATCACTGTCTGTTCATTCACATGCTAAACATCTCTTTACACGTCAGTTTACACTGATAAAAACCTTTGTCCTCATACATAAGCTTTTCAAAGAACATTATACTTTTGGTTTGGAAAACGTAGTTGTTAAAGTTCTACTAGGAAAACAACTTGTTTTTTAAATGCTCAGTGATCCTTTTTGTCCTTTCAAAGTAAATGAGTTGATCAAGCCTTTGTACTCAGGTCCTTTAAGTGCATCCTGCTTACATTTGCTATCCTGTGAATTATTACATAGTGGGTTTTTTTGTGATCAAATCTGACGTTGTAGTTTGCACCGATATGTTTTTTGAGTATGTGGTTTTATCCACTGTGATAGCTGAAATGTAATTTAGGTGTGTTTCGTTTATTTGACCTTATAATACTTGGTTGTGCATTGTGTAGGTTTCTTATCCCACGATGCAAAGAGCGCGGTAAGGAGACTTGCTAAATCTGAGCTGGAGAGGTGCTGTGGATGGCAGAGGGAGCAGACCTGCAAGAAGTTAGAAAATAAAAGCAGGGATAATGCCAGAATTCCGGCGATATGACCTTCAAAGTAAAATCTTCACTTTCGTAACATTAGACAATGCAATGAAGGTGGACGCGTCCAATATCTCGTACGTAATGAATAAATACGTATGAGACCTTGTGCAATTATCTTCTGTCAGTGCATCGTACTCGAGTACATGTCTTCACAAATAATTTGCACATCTCTAGGGAAAGGTGTAAACTCTTCACATAGTCTCTGTGTGTTTATCTAACTTTATTTTCTATTTTCTTGCCAACAGGCATTTCCAGAAAAATTGTATTGTATTTATATAAATTGTATGAATGCCCATGGTGTGCATTTTTTATTTCTTTAAAGGAAACACACAACTTTGTATATGAATCACATTGTAACTTTGAGTAAAAGTATGACGTAAATAAAACATAACGTTGTACGTGGAATAAGTAACAGAATAGATGTGTAAATGCCCTCTTTTTGTTAGAACGAGGCTTACTGTTCATTTTTAATCCAAACAACAACGACCACCCAGCCCAAATGAGCACTCTCGCCTCTCCTGGATCCTGTCCATCGAGCAAAAGTATCTCACCACCTGGGTTATATTTTTAACCAGCTCTGTTTACTTTAATCCAGTGAGTTAGCCCACCACTCGCTTCTTAGACTCAAGCAATTCACAGTTTGCTGGGTGTTTCTGGTGTAGGCTTTTATTGTGCAACCAAAGACCGGATGTCGTTTGTGTCTCTGCCTGTGCGTTGCCGCTGGCCCGGAGGATGCTCTCGCTCTCAGATTTAATGGGGGGAGGTCTGGAAGCAGCTTGACTCTCGTTGTCTCACAGCGTTTCTCTCTCCGACAGGAATGTCCTCAGTACTTTCCAGGATTCACCGCAGAGCCGTCCCGACTGTAGGAATACACCCCGGCGGGTGCACTGTGTTCGAGCGAGTTGGAGCAGTCTGAGTTCACAGTTTATCGGAGGTGAGGACACTTTGATTTCATCGCGAGCGGAACGTTTTGGGGATAAAGGGGCTGAAGCACTGGCTGCTCTCCCGTAGCTGCTCCGGCTGACCAGGTCTCTGCTCAGGGGGATAAAGGAGCTCGTGAAGAAAACAGTCCCTCAATTCTTCAAAGTTTCGTTTTTCTTCAAATTAACTGTAAGTAACTATTTTTGTTTAAGTTTTTCCCGCTGTGTTGATTATCCGCTTGGTTTTGGGACGCAGGCGAGGGAGGGGGCGCACATTCTTTCCCTCTGCCGCTCAAGTTTGGTGAAAAATATGCGCAAACTTATTAGCTAAACGCTGAGAGTTGGGAATACGATTGTTCCGCACGTTTTAAATGTGGATGTACTGTTTCCTGGAAGTTTCCCTGCGTCCCGTTTGAGCCCAGCAGTCTGCTTCACAGCCCCGTGTCTGTGAGGTGAGCTCTTACTCCTTGTCCTTTGATTTTCCTTTTAATGTTCGCCCACTCCGAGGTGAGCTCAAATGCCGCGATGATTTTATTGAGAAACATCTTGTCCTGAGGAGAAAATGGAAAAACGTGGCTTTTAATTAGACACGCGTCTAATGGTTCACAATCCACCAGCCCTTCTTGCTTATATAAATATTGGCTGTGCTATGGAATGTAGTAAAACAAATTTTTACGTGAGTATTTTGTTTTCTCGTGGCCATGTTTCATGCGTGCGCTCTCTCCGCTTGACAATGAGAGGGTGCACACGGTGAGGTTAAAGGCCTACATGTTGCCTGTAGTCCTGGTAAAACTGCCTACATGTTCCATCTGAAGTCGTAACTTTAATTCAGATCGTGTCTCTGAGTTGGATCAATAGTTCTCACACCAGAGTTAAAACTTACAAAGCTGCACATTGCGGACGTTATCCCTTTTTATACCAAGGATTTTGGCCTCATGGATCCACTCCACGTCTTTCCACACTCTCTTCTGATTTAAGTCGGCAGGAGTGTAACCATTTGAGTTGTAAGTCTGCAGATTGATGCAAGTACTTGTCTTGTGCATATATGTCACAAATCTATCAAACACGATCAGCAATTGTTAACATTGTTGCTTATCCTGAAATGTGGTGCAGGAGGTCCCTTATTTGGAATCTTCAGAGCACAGCTATCATTACATCTGTCCTGAGGTCTTGAGCATTCAGACCTTATGTTTTTTTTATATATATATAACGCTCCAAATGTCATGTCATTAGAGGGAGAAGGTAAAGAAGATGGATGGTTGAGAGAAGCAACATGTCCACAGGGACATCACAAGTTTTTTCCTGAAGCATATAATGGGAAGTGAGGACTAGTCCTGCCCTTTAATTTACTAGACTGCTCCCCTGGCAAAGGATTGACACCAGAGCCGTATAATTCTGTTTATTATAGTTTAATCAATCAGAAAAAAGTTTAAATATAAGTAAACTGTAGTCACTCATGGTTCCGATTAATATTGTTTACTAGAAGTTGAGGTGTGTTTTTTTTAATTTGATTTAACAAAATGTATTGAGATAAATCACACCTGTGTATGTTCGTTACAACTCCAGATTCAGATGAGTTTTCTTTCTTGATCTAACACTCAGATGGAAAACAAACAAACAAACACACACACACTGAACAGAGCTAAACTTACTGAAAATCCCCCTGGATCCCAGTGTCAACCAAATGGCACAGTGTCAAAGGGCTTGACATTAATTGTCTTTACATTTGAGTGCAATCTCACGACACCTGATCTCCCTCCGTGGCACGCTGCTGGCGACCCACTGATTCCAATTGTGAGGCTGCGAGGAGAGAGAAAAAGGTGTGTTTTTGTGAAAACATTAGCCTGGGGGGGATGAGGTCTGATGCTCTTATCTCCGCTGAACTGCAGCCGTGGGCAGACGGGCCTGTTGCTGGCTGTGATTGCAGACTTTAGCTGGGAAGGGGGCTACAGAATTCGGGAGCTGAGGAATTTTATGCATGGATGGTGGTGAACAGTGATTACGCTGCAGGTCATGTTATGGGTTAGGCTTGTAACCTTTGTCTTTGTATAATGAGAAGCTAAATGTGTCTTGCATCTTCTAATCAGTTTAGTTTAACCCCATTTAATTGCCAGATTTTCAGGGAAATGTTTTCTTTTCTGAACGGCAGAGAGGACTTTACCAATGTGATTTTGTACATATTTTCTTACCCAACAAATTAGCTGAAAGAGTTTCTTTTTAGCTAGAATGTTTGTTTTTGGAGTTGAAACTCTTATCAGGGTTATTTCTCAGTTCTTTCTTAACCCCTTGGAAATTAAATTGAGGCACCCTTTCCTTTTCCTAGTATTTGTAACATAAAATATGTGTAATATTAACAGAAATGGTACGAAGTAGAGCAAAAGTAACATTAAAGTTATGAGCTGGTGTCGGTCCTGGTCTCATTTGAGGCTCTAGACTCGCTTCACGGTCCCAAGATACTTAAATTACATTGGAAGTGAATAAATCTATACTTTTTTTCAACCTACCTTGACCAATCCATTAATCGTAGCTGTTGTGATTCCTCAATGTGTCTTGGGTTCATTCACTCATGTATTTACAGCTGTCGTCTTATGATCAGCTCACCCAAGACACTTGTTATGCCAGCTATGAACTGGGCCCAACTTCATTCATTTCATAACTGTAAATCAGAAAGTGTGCTCTATTATCTGGCTAGTTAAAAAAACAAAGTCAAAATAATGCATCACCTGCTATTGTGTATAATCAAAATCACCTTCAGATTTACTTCTTGCAAAAAATACACATTTTACTATTGATTAAGAAATTCAAAAATATCAGTATGCAAGTAACAGTACATATTGATCAGTCAACATTGATGTCTAAAAAAATTGTATATGCCCATAATTATTATGATCATAGATTTTTCCTTTTAATAATCAAGAGTAAGTTGGAGAAATACAAAGTGGGATATTTTAAAGTACAAAAAAACATTTAATGGTTACATTCTCAGTTAATGCAATTTCTTGTCTTATTTCTTGATCTTTTCACACAAATGGGTACATCTGCAATAATCTAATTTCAGCCAATATATTGGCCTTCTTATTTATCGTCTCAGCTTAAATAATAACAATCGCTAAAATGTTGGTCAAACATACACACAAACGGATAATGTTTTATGATCTTTTACCATAACTTCTTTTAATACAAGTGAATGAACAGTGCTGTTGAGTAGTACCGGCCTGTTATTATGTGGGTTACTCTCTGTTCAGACTTAACAAGTTTCGAGTTAATCCTGCGGTGTGTGTGTGTGGATAGTAAGAAACAGTGCAAGTATGTTTTGTATGACAAAGCGTTGTGTCATCCGTTAAAGAAGCAACTTCCGCTTGTTTCAATTATTGATGGCTGTTGTAGAGAGGGGGAACTCTGTCGGCTGCTCTTTGCTGTTCCTTCTGTCTGGCAGCAGGCAAACTTTTCTTGGAGCCCTCCCAAACACTGACTCACTGGATACAAAGCTGCAATGACCAAGCTTCTTTATCCCCCTCGGACCCCCCTGACCCAGCTCAGCTGCTAGAACACTAGACCATTCTTGGAAAGAGAAATTGAATTGGTTTTGAGCAGAACACAATGATGGTTTCAGTGATGATCGCTCACACAAGTGATTACCTCCTAAAAGAAAACACAGCTGCATCTGAACATGGTGTTTTGTGAAAATATAAGCTGTGTTGGGGTTGCTGTGACTCACATGTGACTCTTGTGGTAGTCTAGCAGAATGGACTTGGCTTGATATCTTGGATTCATTCTTGGCAATGTAGATTTCTTCTTTTCTGAATTCCCAGGTCTTAATTAAGATGAGTGAAGAAACCCTAATAACAGCATTTGTTTGACACTTCTTGGCAGCTCATGGGAGCAAATGGTTGAAGGGGTCATTTTAGGCTTAGGGACCAAAACCAACTGTTAGGTGATAGATCTCTCAGCGTGGAAATGATGGGGTCTAGCGGTCTCTCTCTACAAGGGTGTCATGTGGCAGGCTGTAGTTTTTTTGGCCTTAAACAAATTCCTCAAGGGGGGGTTTTGGGGTTTAGGGGCAAGTGTTAATCTCTGTGGCCAGATGCTGCAGAGGTGATGATGCAAGCAGATGTGCAAGTGAGGGTCACCCACTACTCTCTGCCCCCTTTCGGAGGGCACTGTACATCCTTCAGCTGTGGTGACCGTCTTTATGTGCTCCAACTTTGATGGCTACTATGAAGATTTGAAAACGTAATGCTTCAAAGAGCTGAGCTTGGCGCTCTTTATTTTCTTTGAGATATCAGAGTGAGGCTGATGCTCAGGGGCTTCTTATCAGTGGTTTTGAACAAGCAGCCCTAAATCCTGAAGTTCCTACCTCGAACAGAATATCCTCTTCTTTTTAGACGAGCAAGGAATTTCCATGTCACCTAACACATCAGTTAAAAATGGGCGTACAGAGAATATATTCCACTGAGCAGCACCTTTAAGGTTTTAATTGGCCCCGTTTCTGTCTCGTATCAGTTTATTTTCCTCAAGAATCTTTCTCTTTGACTTATTGCGTATCGTTTTTCTGACTGAAAACCACCTCATAAAGACATGAGGCCTGTTCACGTGGTCATGCAATTGTTTGTTTCATTTTCTTTTTTGTTTGTTTTTCAGCTGAGCACTGCGTATGACCCACTGCTGATGCCCCAAAGGTCTGAATGGAGTTCCAGTCGCAGAAAAGCCAAAAGTTGTAGCTCCCTCAGCAGGATGCTGATGAGGCAAAGTTTACTTCTGTTTCTGGCTTTCTTTGCCCAAATTGTAAGGACCCAGGGTCGACCAGCCAACACTGATGAAGGTAAGTTGGTTCTATAACTTGAAGCTACAGCCACTGCGTTTGAACACTGTTTTTCTTAGTTCTGGTTGTAGTAATATTAAATAAGGTGTAACTCTTTGAACTGATAAACTTATTAAGTCTGACTTATCTTGACTCTTGCCTTGAAAAACAGTCCATTGATAATCAAAGCTTTGTTCTTGGAGCAGGAATGTAATCCTAACACACTCCAGGCTTTGGTGAAGTTGCTCCTTTGTAGCGTCACTGTTTCCAAAACCTACTCCATTTGAGTCCAATGTTGTTTAAGTGAGCAGGAATCTGTCGAATGTGCCACAACTCCATTTCTTACTATTTGTATAAAAAAAAAATGTTCCCCCCTCTCCTGCCCTACTTAGCTTATTCAAATCCCTGAACTTTCTGGAAATGGGTTACTGACAAAACTTACCTTTTTTGTGCTCTAAACATTGACAGAACAACTCTAAGATTTTCTGGTTTTGGCTGCTACTCAAGTTCAGTTCTGAAAGGGGGAATGAGGCACTGAAATCGAATCCTTAAAAATGTGTTTCTTGGATTCAGTCCAGCGGTGTAATAGCGGCCTGGACTTGTGGGCAAATGGGTTTAGATGTTTACACTTTGCAGTCGGAAGTGGAGAGCAGCAAAAGAATATGATAAAGTTCAGCATTATAATTAGAGTAATTAAGCAAGAGGGTCTCTCTTGAGCTGTAAGCCCTAAAATAAACTTGTTGAGGCTGTGTTTAAGCCAACAGTGGGACAGGGAGGAGAAAATGACTCCCATGTGTAGCCCAAGGGCAGCCCCACTACCTAGCAGTTCCTGCTCCTATCCTCCTTTTGTAATGAAAAGGTATTTGTTGTCACTGAGAGAGGAGTTAACTGCCAGGGAAACTATAATTAAGCCTGTTTTTTAAAAAAAGGAAAGAAGATGCTACTTTGAGTCCCCCTTTCCTCAAGGATAAGGTTTCTGAGGAGAATGTTTGTCTTCTAAGGTGAGCCATAGATTTTCACAGGGGTGGGGGAAGTCTGCTGCATTTACACTCCACAGTTCTTAATCACCAAATGGCCAGGTACTATCTATGCGCCTCTGTGCTTTTCCTCCTGCTCCCCCGCTGGCTTGTGCTTGGGAATGCTACACCCCGCCCCCCCTGCCTCCCTGCTGGGTGACGGATAGCTTCAGCTGTCGAAAAACAATCACAGCAGAAGCATTTGGTTGCATTCCTCTTTGTCTTGGGTGAGGAAACAAAATAGTTATATGGAAATGGCGTTGGTGTTTTATGCGCGCTTCATTGTTGGTCTTGGGGGGTGTTGTTGTGTGTTGTTCACATAAGAAAAGAATATTCACTGAACAAATTCAGCTCATTGGATAATTCCAGGGGCAACATGCACCGCCATTCAAATGATTATAGCCCTTTTTAACATTTTGATCACAGATTGGAGAACCTCAACTGTTTTTTATTTAAATATTTCCGAAACACGATTCTGTATATTTTTAGCTGTGATGGTGAAATGGCAGATTTATCCCAGTGGATTTCTGCTGTCAGGGAAGAAGAGCCACTGACCCTTTAGTGTGTGGCTCTTAAGATTGGAAGCTGCCACAGTCCAGAGACGGACTCTTTTCAGAGGAAAAGCAGAGCCCCAGTGGAGCCCAGCCACGCTGACTCTCTGAGAACAGACAGTAAATTTAAGGGTTAACACCAGACCAATATAACGTTATGCCTGTCAGAAGTAATCTCAGCTGAGGGTTAACTACCAACATCTGTCAATGACATTATATTGTGATGGGGCAATATTATCCTTTATATTTTCATTAATAGACCAAAGGTTATTTGATATTTTAGTATGAACACTGGGCAGCTTGAGGGCAACTTCAAAAGTAGAAACTTGTGAAGGACTGAATGAAAACTGATGCAGAGCAAATGGAAGAAGCAGCACAGCATTATTCATTTAAAACATTATTGTTTGTCCATTAAAGACATAATGTCAGTGTAAGTGTCGCTGAACTTGTTTGAATGACAGAAGAAGAGCTTTGCACTGCATAGTAATCATTGTAGCTCCCAAGTGTTAATCCATGCTGATTGCCAGCGGCTCATTTAGGAATGAAAAGGTCCTCCACTGGAGTGCTTTCAGGAGGGACACTCGCTCTGTGAATTTTTTTGGAGGGGGGCTTGCTAATAGGCATTGTCCTCTTCTCTTGCTTCCTGCCAGTCCTGTCTTTTGTCTCTTATCAATCCCCTCTACACGTCACCCATCCTTTCACTCTGGTATGGTCGGATCAGCAAAGAAAACTTTTTCTCTGTGAGCCACAGCGGAGCCTCAACCCGTCCGACTTCACTGCATTCAACCATCACTCCTGTGAGAGCAGGAAATCCCAGCAGTCATTCACGCGGCATATTGCTTCCTATCTTTTTCGCCAGAGAAAGTTCCATAGACTGGCGCCAACTCTTCCTTTTAGTTGATCTTGAATTTACAGGACTAGTGACCTTTCCCCCTGGCCCGGGTTAAAACCCCCTCGAAGCTTTCGTCTGAAACAACATTCTTTTCACGATTTACATAATTAGGCTGATTATAAATGATGTCAATCAATTTTTCCAAATGGTTGGAGGACCAAATGCAAGACCATTCCAGATGGATTGCATGGAAAATATGGTTCTTAATCCAGTTATAACTGTGCGTGAACGAAGTTTTTTTTTTTTACACTGAGGGAGTCAGGCAAATGCTAGCTCCGTCTGTTTTTTAGACAGTGGCTTGGTTTGTTTGACAATATTCGTTATATTTTGCGTGAGTTCTTAGGTAGGGTGTAACAGAAGCACAAATGGCCGACAATAAAGCAACAAGCAAATTTGATGGCTTTTATGGGCGTTTTATGATGTCTGCAGCCAGATTAACAGCGGGGATGTTGACACAGTCTTATCTTTGGCATCTCCATTTAGAGGGCAGGGACAGAAACTACACATAGATATATACACATACACAGACAGAGCACAGACCTGGTGTTTACGGCCGTCACGTGTCCAGGTTGGATAGCTGTAGCCCATCACTAAATGCCTGTTCTGCTTTCACCCCCTTTTAGTTTTGTTTTTGAGGAGAAAGTTGATCCTACCCCCCCCGGCCCCTTTTCCTTCAGGGATTAAGGGCCTGTCAGACACATGTGATCCAGGAAATACCTTTACTAGGCCCAAGTGGGGTCACCATAGCAACTGGCACTAGAACCTGCCGCTGCAGGCCCTCTCCTGCTTGCTCCTGTGCACATGCTCACTGGCTCGCTCGCCCTGCTCCCTCTTCCCCCTTTATTGTGTGGATGCCTTTGTTGAGATGGTGGGAGGGATTAGTCAGGTTTGCTAGTGTTGTCCTGAGGTTATGCTATATAGATGTGCTTCCTGTTGTGAGGAAGTGCACTTGCAAACACACAATGAGCTCCGAGAACAGTCCAGATTGATCCAATTTTGAGAGATTGCTCATCACTATGGAATTAGATTTTCGACTTCAGGTTTCCTTGTTACAGAGCTGAACAAAAGAGGATGAGTCAAATGACACATTTTTTAATACTCTACTTTTGTGAATTTGTTTTGTAGAACACAAAATTACAAAAAAAATCTAAACAGAAGGGTCACCTAACGCAGCACAGTGCAGCTCATACATTATCAGCAATTATGTTTGTTTAAAGGGTTTCATTCCCAATAGTCCCAGGGGGAAAAGAGGCAGGCAAATGCATCAACAACATGACCTCACATGAGGGTGGTCTCATCTCTATATCGGTCTGAAACTGCTCTTAAACCATGTCAATAAAACGATAGGGCAGCAATTCAATACAAATATCAAGTAAGACATGAGTATTAAATACATAAACAGGATAGGGGAGAAACCTGCCAGAATTATTTTCTAAGCAATATTCATGTGTAGTAACCTTTTGGCCACTAAACTTTTCTATTCCATTGTAGCAACAGGGGATTTCTTCAGAGAAGCCACAGCAGTAATTCGAAGCTGAAGGGATTAGTTGAATATTTAGTTAGTCCACATAACATTCTAAAAGCAGCTGTTTTGATGGTCTATTATTGATTTTGGTACATCGTACATTGTGTGCGTGTGTTTTTTTTTTTTTGCGTGTGTGAACCCAGTGCCCAAATATCAAGCAGGTTGTCCAGTGGCGATCTTCACCTTTTGTAATGAGAAAAACAACACCACAGTGATGGACAGCGTGTCAGAATAACTGAGTTACCCCCTCCCCCTCTCAGACTATGTAGTCATTTTGAACAGGGGGGCTCAGGTGTCTCATTCAGTGACGTCTCCCCTCTCTTCATCCCTCTAATTGAATTTCACCTTCCTTCCCCCAAGTACCTCTTGGCCTGCCTGCCTGTCGATGGGGCCTTGACTAATTTGGGATGCGATTTAATTTTTGGGAGAGGTTAAGCAGGCGTTGTGCCGAATAGGAAATCTGGAAAGCTCTTATCTGCTGTCTTCTGGACGCTGTTTCGTGATTGAAGTAGTTTGTGATGCGTTTTATCATAAAGATACAGCCTGTGTTTATGTGAGAGCACTTTGAACATCGTAGACTCTCTGTATCCCGTCAGCTACTGTTTATTCAACCAGTGAAATTATGCATTTTATTTGACTGGGAATTGATCCCTTGTGAATACCTTGTAGTATGTATTCTACTGTGTTCCCATGATGTTGTTTTGTGTTCATGGGGGCATGTTATTGTGTATTATATTTGCTTAGATTTGGTGTTAAAAAGCCGATTGAGCCGATTAAGCAGAACCATGTGCTATGTTTCCTTTGCAGGGTTTTTGGAAACACAAGCAGAGCTTTTCACGCTCTACCTTGGTGAGCGTCTAGATCTTAGTTGCTCAGCCAAGGAGCAACTCCATGCTGTCAACTGGACCAAAGACCACATGGTTGTAGCTGATGGAGAACACACACACCTCCGCAACGGCCAGCTGGAAATCAAGGCGGTGGAGCTGACGGACTCTGGTCTGTACGCATGCACCACCTTTGGCAACATCAGCCTCTACTTCAACGTCACAGGTAAAGAGCAGATAAATTGGAACTTTTACATTTTGTCACAGAATAATCACATTTCTGGCTTGATGTATAAATGCATATACAAGTATCATTTTACCATCACAAATTAATATTGAGCAGTAAAAGCATTGAAAATATAGGTTTTCTCACCTAAACACAGAAATATTGATGCTTTGATTAGTTTGATTTTTACTTTTGAATGTTATGGTAATAATTATGTCAATTTTGTGTATCTTTGTCTTTAACATCACATTGCCTCTATGATCAGACGATTAACTTTTCATTATTATTTTCTCACTGACATTTTGATCACATTTGCATGATCTGCAACCACAAAGAGTTAAAGTTGATTTGAAAAAGGTGTGAATCACCTCCACTAGTCGAAGTCTGTGCATATCACTTAATCTACATACTGACCCTTCTCTTTTTGTCTATAATTTATTTATCACAAAATACTGCATGGATCAGTATGAATGTAAATAATTAATAAATTGTCTTTGACCTCACAATTGTTTTCTGTTTCACTAGTTGATTTGGCATCATCTGAGGATGATGATGAAGAAGAGGAGTCTTCATCAGAGGAGTCCAAACTGTTGGGCAGTCAGAAACTGCTGCGTAAGTGTGCTGATCTCATTACTAATGCTTGCCCATGCTATAGTAACCAACGGTCATTACTCATTCGCCCAAAAGTCACAGGTTATGACTAAGTGTCGTGGATGGTCAGTGATTTGAGCACTTTATGACTCCATTATGGGTGTGTGTGTGTGTTACATTTGGGTGAATGATTTCACTGTGAATCAGAGGGTTTTCACTACCCCAGTGACAGCTTTTATACGAAGAATGTCCCTATGGTGACTAACTGTGGTTAACCTTAGATGTCTTCCAATTTGTCCAAAGACCAATTAAGACACTCAGGCTTAATCATCCTGCTGCTACTGTCCGCTCTGCCCACAAACAAGTGCAGCCAGCATTGCAACCTCCGGTCTGCTCCGACTCCCAGAGTTTCAACGCCCCCTGTAATTTGCATAGCATGATATCACTCAACTCAAGCAATTTTGAAGCCACAGCATCAAAAACAAAAGGATTATTAATTGAGAGACAACACACTGTGAATAATTACGATTTTTTTGTTAACATACATGTCTGTTCTATGTATTAAATACACAGTTTTGTTTCCATCTATTTCAAAGCTATAATTGTACTTGTCACTCGTGTTCTGTTTTTCCAGTTTTATTAAGTTTTTTCTTCATTTGAATAACTTGAATACTTTACATAAGTCACCTAGGAGCTGACAACACCACACCAACATCATTCTAAAAAACAAACTAATAACACGATGCGTATTATAGTAAAACGTTATCAACAATTATCAAACAAAATTGATAAATATTCAAAACTATCATCGGCTATACAGAAAATATTTGTCCTAATTGTACTATCAAGTTGATAGTGTAACTGTTGATGAGATGGCCTGTTATTTTTCATCTAGTTCAAAGCCAGATTGTCAATTGTTTTATCCCATATTTGATCCTTTAGCAATGGCTCCACAATGGGCTCAGCCAGAAAAAATGGAGAAAAAGCTTCATGCGGTCCCAGCCAGTAAGACGGTGAAGTTTCGGTGCCAGGCCAACGGCAACCCTACGCCTACTCTGAAATGGTTCAAGAACGGAAGGGAGTTCAAGAGAGACCATCGCATCGGAGGCTTCAAGGTCAGTAATTATATTTTGTCGCAAATGTGTTCCCTCCTTTTTCCTCTAAGCGATGCTACACCCTCTTAAGCATTTCTTATTGAATCACTCTGAACTCATTATCTACAAGTGAAGAAGTGTCCGTGATCTCATCTCACATTATATCACAACACACTCTACCCTGGAGTAAAAAAACACTCTCTGCAAATGAAGAGCAGACGCAAGTTTCATATTTAACCTGAGAAACAATGCAAGACGAAACACTACGCCACAAAAAGGCATAATACCTCCAGGTGGGCAATCCTAGCCGCGCGCTTGGCTGAAAGATAGCTTTGGCTGTCCTCATTCTGCTTGTCAGTGCGTCGGCTTTCTTGTAATTACATCCACGCAGCAGTGAATTTGCCATGATACTTAGTGTATCGGTTATAAATCATGTGAATGATTACTCTTTTTGTCTGCATCTTCCAATTTCCAGGCGGGCAGTGTTCCGATTGTGACGTTAACTACTGACAAAGTGTGAGGGTATAATGGTTGATGAGACAGTTTACACCAGTCTCTAGATTTACTCAGAAGAGGTGTGGCAGAGAAGGGCGTGGACTCGCTCTATTGTATCACCATCGTTAACTGTAAATGATACCATGAACCCTGAGAGACCAACAATTAATCGTTTTTTAACATAATTTCCTCTCGTGCACAAGAGGGTTATGAGGGCCAGTCACTGATCAATCCACAACCTTATCATCCCAACACATAATTTGGTCATTATGTATTAGGAGGGTGTAGATGATTTATGTACCTTAGTTGAAACTTGTCTATGAATGGCTGTATTCATTGGCAGTTGCGCCACAGGTGTGTGATGCATGTGCATGTTCACAGAGACTAGGAAACAACAGTCTTCCTTTCCCCAGCATCTGCTCTTCCAATCAACGTGTAGGCCAGCCTTGTCTTGTGCTTCCCCAGCCCCGTCTCCCTCCCCAGCTGGGACACATTTAGGAGTTTCCTCTCAGCTGCCTGCCTCCCTTCCCTCCCCAAGCCCCCCACCACCGCCACCACCACCCAGCCAGACAGCACACTTAACCATCTGGCTGCTTTTTTTTTCAGTCAAGGTGCAAAGGTCTGCATCAGTGGCCAGGGACGTCTGTCATCCCTCCCACACTCTTGCTTTTATGGCCGGGCTTCTATTGTTCATATCGTCTGCATGGAGACATGCAGGAGGGTGGGGAGTAATGTGGACCACATGTATATGAAGCCAAGCACAACACATCTGGCAGCTGGACTCCCTCATCATGTTTTTGAGTAAATGAGGCAAACTGTATGGCTCGGTCTCTGTATATGTATGTTTGATGTTGCCATTGCCTCAGAGGTTGGTTGGTTAATCACACACTGCTGTTCTTGGCAGATTTATGGAAGAAAAATTATAACGTGTCTCGGGGTAAAAAGAGCCAGACATCAGTTGGCGCTAATAAGACATGTTGGGGCACATGTATATTAAACATCTACCCGTTTTCCCTTTGGTCTTTTTTGGTCAGGACAAAGATTCACTGTTAAAAACATTGGGTGGTGTCAGGAAGTGGGAGTAGTGTGTTATTTTGTTATCACATCACACATCATTGAACTGAGCTGTTGCTTTTAAGATAAAAAAAATAAAAATTCGCTGCACTTCATAACGGTTACACGGTTGCAGAAAAAAAGCTTCTCATTTTTGCTTTGCTCATTCTTAGCATTTCAGTTATGGACAGGAAGTAAAATGATCTGCCCAGACAGATTAGGTGTTTTGGTGAAGAAATCCACAGCCATCAACAAATCATCTTTTCATGCAGCTGCAGTTTGTACAATAACCAGGATAAAGTCCCTGAGCGTGACAAGTCCAACTATAACCTATTACCTATTTAAAATATAAATTGCACTATAATCACCGAGTTCTGTCTGAACTGTGTGATGTCTGGTAAATTGTTGTTCTAGACGTTAGCCAATGAAACCTTTTTGTCATTTCCTCCAAATGTTTAGGTCCGTGACCACGTGTGGACCATCATCATGGAGTCTGTAGTTCCCTCTGACAAGGGAAACTATACCTGTGTGGTGGAAAATAACTATGGCAGCATCAATCACACCTACCAGCTTGATGTAGTCGGTGAGTGTTAACCTGATTTCATGACAGATGTCTTGCACCAGTATACCTTCCTAACAAAGCAAATGTGACGGTTTTTTTCTTGTCATGTTAGTTGAACTTTCCTTTTATCAGCCATTTGATAAATTAATCCTGTATTGTGGCTTTATAATGGGGTTATGCTGAGGAGAGCGGTGATTACTCCTCACGAGCTGACCCGTGACTCGGCCTAACACCACTGATCTTATAAATCGCGATCCCACTTCCTCTGTCAACGTTATCCACTGAGCTCTGCCATGACCTCAGAAGTCTAGAGCCTGATGAACTGTAAGGTCGCAGCAGTACCAGGAGAGTTTTTGTCACAAGTGCTCACAAAGGTCCCTTGGGACTGACTGAGTTGAAACTCGTCCAGGTTCTTGGCTCATAAGTTTACATTGGAGAGTTATCAGTCATCCCCAAGGAGACACAAGAACATTTCATTTTTTAGGAAAGGTTCCAAATGAGAAACTTACCTTCCTCGACCATTTATTGTGACTGAATCATTACATAAGCTGAAGTAGGAGCTACTTTTAAGTCTCTACATTTAAAATGAGAAATTCTAATCTTTAACATGTTAAATTGTCAGAACAAATTATACAGCCCTCTTTATTTACCATCAGCTCTGGTAATTTCCAGTAAAAGCCCTGATGTTTTATTTGTTTTATTTTAGAAAATAGGTCAGCTGTGTGTACATATGATACATTTCATGTGTTTGTTATTAATATTTACACGTTGGCTTCTCTACACCAAACTAACATTTGTGCACCTTTTTCTGTTTGTATTGCAGAGCGGTCTCCCCACAGGCCGATCTTGCAGGCTGGTCTACCAGCTAATCGTACTGTCGCAGTGGGCAGCGATGTGGAGTTTGAGTGCAAGGTGTTCAGTGACCCTCAGCCTCACATCCAGTGGCTGAAGCACATCGAGGTGAACGGCAGCCGCGTTGGTCCTGATGGTTTACCGTATGTCCGCGTCCTCAAGGTAGGAGCTCACTCTGACCGGTCCCACGCCTAACTTCTGCATGTGTTTCTACAAAAGTAACAACCTTGGATTTAAACGTTATCATAAGCAATGCTGTAAATGACTCCGTAATGTGCATACTTCTGCAAAGGCTAAAGAAATGATTTGAAGGGAAT
The DNA here is from genome assembly GCF_947347685.1 of Pleuronectes platessa. NCBI lineage: Eukaryota > Metazoa > Chordata > Actinopteri > Pleuronectiformes > Pleuronectidae > Pleuronectes > Pleuronectes platessa. The sequence goes on from NC_070629.1 coordinate 10,413,053, forward strand.
TTTTATACACAGATTTCCACATTATTTCCTGAATAATTTGTAGAAATTTCTCCAAATAACCCCACACAAATGTAATGGGTTCTTCTCTTATCCCTTCCTCTTCCCTCCAAGAAGTTTGGCAAACAGTTCAGTACTTTGGGCACAACAGTATTTGATCATTTGAATTAAAGTTGCTAGGGTAACTGAAATAACCCACACAAACCAAAGATATTGTATCCAGAGCCCGGCTGACTTATCAGTTGGCAGTTATGATCCTTTCAGACGTATCAGGGTCAATGTTTGCTGATAGATGCACTAACCTAAAAGTGCCATCTTTTTTTACAGACCAAACTATGTAGAAAAGATATGCATATATGTTAAGGTATCATTTGCATTATTTTTGTATGTCTTCCAGTATATCAGTTTTAAAAAAAAAAGAGCAATGTTTTACTCTAATATCGACATCAGGCTCCAAACAGCCGTATTGGTCGGGCTCTTATTGTGTCTGCTTCCTTTTGTCTGTGCTGCACATGACTTGTTCTTATTTCCAGCATTCTGGGGTCAATAGCTCGGACGCTCAGGTGCTGACCCTCTACAATGTGACTGAGGAGGAGAGCGGAGAATATATATGTAAAGTGTCCAATTATATAGGAGAGGCCAATCAGTCGGCCTGGCTGACTGTCACCAGATATGAGCCCACAGGTAACCACCACCACCACCACCACCACCAACAGGCAGCAGCACAGGGATGACACAGTGGAGGCACTACTGGGACCACCTGGAAAAAAAACTAGGGCCATATAACTCGAGACAAGCTCAGCTGTTTCTCTCCTCCCTCCCTTCGTTTCTCCCTCCCTCTCTCCTGCCTCAGTGCTCCTGACTGTAAATGACGCTATGGAAAATTCCCAGCAGAACAGTTGAAAGTGTTCGCTCTCAGGTTTATGTTTGGACCCGCTCTCATTCCTGCCCCATGCCTTTGCTGTGCCCTCCTAATAAGGGCCTCTCTTGCCATCCTCTTCTATTACTCTCGGTCTCTTGCCCTTCAAAAATAGTCAGTGTGCGGCTCACAGACTCTCTCTCTCTCCTTTTTGTTTTTTCCAGCTGTCCTCCTCTACTTACCTATGTTTCACAGACCTCCTGTTGTTTGTCTGATGCTCACATAGTTGGCACAAGTGTGAGTGAGAGTTTTGAGTGTGGCCTGTTCTGCAGCGGAGTTTTCCATGTTGCCCATCTCCTGCATGTAGAGATGAGACTGAGGTATTTGATGTGGTGATGGGGTGGACCAATGTGACTTAACCTAACCAGCTCCTCCACTAACGGATACTGGAGGGCTCTTCCTGACAGAGTCCTCTCCTGGGGGCTCTCTGTGGTACCTTCTTGGCAGATGGTTTTGGATCGTGGAGGAGAACACTCCTCTGTCACCCTTTTTCTCTCTTTCAGAATCCTTTACTCATGGCTCTTTTTTCCCTCTTGGGCCTCTTGTTGGGTCTGCTTCCTTTGTTATTTTCTAGACCGCTGGCCTTAACACCACGGACAAGGAAATGGAAGTCCTCCAACTGAGAAATGTGTCTTTTGATGACGCTGGGGAGTATACCTGCTTGGCGGGCAATTCTATCGGGTTCTCTCATCATTCTGCATGGTTGACCGTTTTTGAAGGTATCAGTAGTTCTGTCTCTTTTCTATATTTCCTACCATTTCATTTTCCAACTCCAGCCTGGCTATCCCTCTTCACATTTTCCAGAATGAGGACTTTTCTGACTTTATTTCTGTAAAGAAACTGTGAACGGAAGCCAGTGCAGGTTATAATTACTAAACCCCTCCCCTCTCCCTATGCTCAGCATGGCTCCTGCTCCATCTCTCTAGATGGATTTGTACGAGGCCATGCTCTGCTGTTTCTTAAATGAAATCTCAGAATGCCAAACAACTCATCAGACTTCTCCTACCTGGTTAATCAATCAAAATAAATCAACATATAAAAACGAGCATTATTTTAAAAATGAGCTCATATAGATGTGTACTTAATTGTTTAAGCCAAGTAGATTGTCAGAAGGTAGAGCGTGTTGTCCACCAATTGGAAGTCTGTGGTTCGAACCCAGGCTCCTCCATTCTGCGTTTCAGTGGGCAAGCCAGCGAACTGTGTTTGAAGTGCTATGTAGAAGTGTTGTTTGGCAGCTCTGATCAGATTTCACTTTGAACTTTCTCCACTATTCTGCTCTATAATTGGTGTTTGCATTTGATTCGGTGTGAAGCTGATTTCCTTTGACAAGTGCTACAAATGACATGTATTACTGATGTCATTTCCTGCTGTGAGCACAGCGGCTGGCTTTGATAATTGGCTTGCTGTAGTGGATGTCTCTCATTCCTGAGGGTTGGAATGGGCATTTGTCCAATTATCATGCTGCTTGTCAGTCAGCCTCCTCACACAAGTGCAGCTCACTTGTGTTGCTGGTGTTGGTTTGGGGTGGAACGGCACACTTAAGTAAGTTCGGGACCCTTGGTTTGGGATCAATTGCTGTACATGTAGTTGCTTTCAACTAAATAAGTTGTGTAGTATAATATCCCACTAATATAAGACAACAATATTCAATATGTAGTATTTTTCAGTGGCGATTTATTATGTAATGCTTATAAATATATGTAAACAATTAAAAAAACCAAGGAATAATTTCATGCTCTGTAAAATCAAAAGAGCAGTTAGAACATGTGCATTGAAAAAAAACTACCAAATACCAAGGGGTTATAAGTCAGGTTTATTTATTGAGAAGTGTATATAACAATGCACCAGGCAGAGATGACAGCTGTTTACAGCAGGAATTAAAGTATTATTAAACATTATACTCTGATTTAAAATGTATAAATGTAAAGACTGTACAATTAACTAAAACCGAATGACACAAATAGAATCTGAGGCCATTGGTAGATTTATGTTAAAACTAAAAAAATTGATTCATAGTTAGTTCCTGTTCTCAAAACTACATCCCAAGCCAAGCTATGTCCCGAACTATCTATTTCACTAAAATACTGAGTCCGTTACCCCCCCAGTTGGTATGAATAAACGTTGGTGTTTTCACTGAATGGGAGGAAAAAAACAAGATCTGAATTGATAGTTTATATATATGTTAGCAGTTTTATGATATAATTTAACTCATAAATATGTTGTTTACATTACCAGCACCAACACACAACTCTTTAAAAAAATACAATATGCAGAAATGATATATTTGATATATCAAACAGTGATTTGAAGTACCCATATTTTGTCAATTTACAAGTTTATTATTTTAACATAGGAGTCAACCTTAATAGATTTATTTACGGTTACAATGGCACTGGCTCCACCATACCAATTAATGTCATGCTAGCTGAAAAAACATAAAGCATAATATGGGAACTTTAAACTACTGTTGGAGCTCATGCTTTGAAGTTAAACCTACATTTAGACATGAACTGTGAGCTGGTTTGTTGTAGAAAATGATTTTCAGTGTTTGAAACATTCTGTGTAAAGTGTTGATTGTTTAAAAGTCAGATCCTTTGCACACTGATGCACACTTAAATGTAACCATTACTTAGTAACATAAGAAAACCAAATATACATGTTTGTAATTAAAACATGTTTCTACTTTACTTCAGAATCTGGGTTTATTAGTGATTCAAAGAGATTAGGTCTGCATCCATCCTAATACGTTTCAGTATTACAAAGGCTTTTCTCCGTCCATACTCCTACACCTGATGAGTATATTATCCTTCACGTACCCTGGGCTTGTGCGTATTGGTTTAAACAGGAAGCAGATAGTTGGCCATGTTGCTCTGTTGAAGAAAATACAACGAATTAGCAATGGTAATGGTGAAAAGTTAGATGAGGGATAACAACCAATGAGCAAGTTAAAGGAGTATTTCCACACTTTTTATTGTAGGCGCTCGAAAACGGGTTTGGTGTGGATGGAAGGAGTAAATGTTAGATGTTAATGTTATTAACGTTAATGTTATGACCACTTCTAACTCAGACAACAAATGTAGAGCTAAACAGTGCACAAGGACTTCACTTCCAAAGAGTGTCTGTGTCAAAGGCTCTGGTTTTTAAACTGTGTGTTGTGTGGACCAGTTTTGTTTTTGAATTTCTATGTGCCTGAAAGCATGGGTATGTTTGGTGTGTTTGTGGATGTAAAAGTGAGTTCATGCCTGACAGCTGACCCCACCCGTCCCTGCCCCCTTTCACCTTGCGTTCCCCCCCCACCTAGCTGTTACACACTACCCACCGGCCAGCCACACCTACCTGGAGGTGGTCATCTACTGCGTGGGTTTCTTCTTCATCGCCGTCATGATTGCCATCGCCGTTATCGTCAAGATTCGCACCTCCTCGAAGAAGAGTGACTTCAACAGTCAGCTGGCTGTCCACAAGCTGGCCAAAAGCATCCCTCTGCGCAGACAGGTAACAGAAAGTAGATAGGGGGTTTGGAAAACATATACCTTTTCACCTTTTCTTTCTGCCACCTCTCAGTTTTTTGTGAATTCAAAGTTTACTATGTATTTGACTTGTTTGACTCCCCTACAAACTCCCCTGAGTTCATGAAGCTCTCAGGTTGATTGTAGAGACTTGAGAACTTGTGCAGAAGGTAAGTTTTCAAGGAATGCTTAGACTCCATGGGCTAGACACATCAGAGTGCTGTGGGTGGGCTTGACATGGTCTTATTCATATTTAGATTTCATTCATCTTCTGAACTCTGTTGACTTAAATCAGCAGCTGGTTTCTGTTTCATTATGAGGGGAGTAATTTCAGTCCTCTTTACCTCAGGTTTCTGTGGACTCCAGCTCCTCCATCCACTCTGGAGTGATGCTGGTTCGCCCCTCCCGCCTCTCTTCCAGTGGATCTCCAATGCTGTCAGGGGTGTCCGAGTATGAACTACCCCAAGATCCCCGCTGGGAGCTTTCCCGGACCAGGTACGTGCTGGACAACAACAGCTTAGTGGCTAGAAAAGGATCTTCTGAAAGGAACAAAATTGTTATTCTGCTTGGGACAGAAGTTCAAAGATTATTTCACTCGTCCTCAAGAAACGCATATAGCGGTTGTTGTGCAAGGCAACTTTATTATGTGTGTTAAACTAGAAGGGTGCTCGGGAGCAGATGCATCCGGCTAGTCCAGGAGTCGGCAACCTTAACTATCGAAAGAGCCATGTTGCCCCCTCTTCCCCCAAATTAAATCTGTCTGGAGATATATATATAAACATATTTGATAACACAGGTTATAAAGTTATATATATAGTTATACAATATATATAAAACTATAGTTTGTTGTATTTATTAAATTATAGAATGACAATTAAAAAAAAAACTGTTGACAATTAACTGCTATTTTTACCTGTTACAAAATAGGAAAACACCAAACTCTTATGAAGAAGAGAACAAAATACATGTGTAGGCCTACTTTGAAATAAATGAAACGCAGAACTATGCTTATTTTGGTCATCTCTAGCTTGGTACTTTTCAGCAGATGTTTTGTGTTTGCTCTGGAAATGTCTTTAAACATTAAAAAAAAAATTGTTTACTAATTCCTCCCAACATAGCAAGCATACAGGTAAACCTGCATCGTTGGCAGTGTAAGCAAATTAATCTGACCACGCTGAATTAAATTCTATTTTCCTCCCAGACTTTTCTTTTAGGGGATTTATCCATGGTTAGTTTACCGAGGGCGGGTGTCGGACACTATAGATTAGCGACCTGCAGGGAAGAGCGCCAGGACGTAATAGGATGTGACTCATATTTTAGTTGACGAAATATTAAAGCAAAACTTGAGAGCAGGTCAGACTGGAGGCGAACACAGAAACTGAAGCTTGGTACAAACCAAATGCAGCTTCTGCTTTGATCAAGAAGCTGCGGCGCTGATCTCTGAGCAGCTGAGACCAGAGAGACTCTGTGTTTTCACTGTTTCCACTGATAAGAAGCAGTCAGTCACTGAGCGGCTGCTTTACGTGAACGAGCTCTGATCTCACTGTGTGAGGTCTGAGCGACTGAGGGGGGCGGAGCCCCGGGGCCTGTGTGTCTGTCCGCTATCTGGGAGCGCGCACACACACACACACACACACACACACACACCTGGTATTTCATGACGGCCTGATACGATGATGATTTAAAAAATGAACTTGAACGTGACGTTTACTCGCGTTCGTCAAATGAAAACTGATTCGTTAAGTTCTCCGTTCGCGCAACATGCACAACACTGTACAGGGAGCCACTGCAGAGGGGCTGAAGAGCCACATGCGGCTCCGGAGCCGCAGGTTGCCGACCCCTGGGCTAGTCCTATTTTGCCAATCAAACACAACCTCGGAAGTAGAGCTTCAAAAAATTGCCAAACTTTATTACTCACATAATACAGACTCCACTATTGTCAACAGTTGTCTCTTGTGTTTTCTTACCCTCACAGACTTGTTCTCGGGAAGGCCCTGGGTGAAGGCTGCTTCGGTCAGGTGGTGATGGGAGAGGTGCTGGGTCTCGACAAAGAGAAGCCCAACCGGGTGTCCCAGGTCGCAGTGAAAATGTTGAAATGTAAGTTGGATCTCAGTCATGTGAGTGTGCAGTCATTGTGGATTGACGGATACTGAGAGCAATTAGATCTGGTTGATTAAGTTTGCAGAGAGGAAAAGTCATCAGTGTGTAGAATTTAACAGAAGCTTTAAGTCCAGGCTCTAGGAAAACTTCTCCCACACTGATGAGCACACACTAAGAGACCTTGGATCCAAGCCACCCTGCTAAATTTACGAGGACCCTTGACATCCCATATTAAAGAAGTGTTTATTCAAATGGACAGAGGAGTGAGGTTGCAGAGGAAGTTGTTGAAGTGCCTTCCCCAAGGGAGCATTCTTCAAGACAAACGGGAGCCAGACTCTGCAAGAGTGTACATCCTCTTCACTGTGATGTTTGTGAGTCCTAGTTGGAACAGTACATCAGCTAATTACTCATGATTTATTTCCCTCTTCCTCCAGCTGATGCCACGGAGAAAGACCTGTCGGACCTGATATCAGAGATGGAGATGATGAAGATCATTGGCAAGCACAAGAACATCATTAATCTGCTGGGCGCCTGTACACAAGATGGTAAGACCAGACAGGGGGCCTGCTGCTGACCATACCAACACACCTCTGACCCACAGCGGCACAATGAGCTTGAGAAAGCATGAGAAATGATTCTGATGCCAGCCTCTGAGCTCATAGTTTGAACCACCCACAGCTGCCACCATTTCTCACCAGTCATCCCTGATGCAAAACCTTGAAGTCCCCCTCCATTAGCTTATGATGTTAAAACTCTCCTTTGTTCCTCGAAATCACTTATGCCAACGTTATGTCAGGAAAAATTCCCCTGATGGGCTTTAAATGGCTGGCTTAAATCTTCCCTTCCTTGTTTTGTGACTGGGATCTATCATTGTGCTGACATGGCGCCGCCCTTGCTCCCAGTCTGCTCGCCCCCCCACCCTCACAGCCTCACCTGTAGTTAACAAGCCTTTTTCCAGCCATTTAGTTGGAAGGGATTGGTGTCTTAGGTTTGTGACATCACAAACCCTGACTGTCTGAATCAGGTTTTTTTTCTTATTCAAACTCAGTCATGTGGCGTTGACTACTTATTTGGCTCTAAATTAGTTTTTTCATACAAAAAGCTTAAAATGGGCACGATAACAAGTTTAAAAAGTAGATTTTCACTGAGGCGGTACATTAAGGAAAGCTAACCTCTAATGACCTTGTGTTGCACAGTCTTTGGCCTTCACACTGACAAGTAATGTTTTTCGTTCCACCTTTACCAACTGTTAAAGCTTTGAAATGCACTTATCAGTTGAAGTATTTATTAGCTCTACCAGTGAGTACAGCTCATTTCCATTTGCTTGGCTGTAACCCCAGATTTTAAACTGTTAGCTGGACCTGTATCAAATTTTCACATTACGTCATGTCGATTTTCACGACTAAGTGACCTTTTTTGCTTCCATCAGACATGTTTTCAGTTTTAAAAATAATATTTCATAAAGAGCTCATTGCTTTTACTACATAATTGTCCTCCAAGCAGCAAGTGATATTCAGATCATTGCTGCTACTGTTACTTTTTGATCAGTACTTGTATCAGAGCTGTTCTGACATACTACAGAGTTATCAGTTTAGTCACGTGGCATTGTTTTAAAGTGATCTGTTCTAACATTTTTTTACTTGTTTCCAGGTCCTCTGTATGTGGTAGTAGAGTTCGCATCCAAGGGGAACTTGAGGGAGTACTTGAGGGAACGACGCCCCCCAGGCATGGAGTACTGTTACAACCCAGACCAGGTTCCTGACGAGAACATGTCCATCAAAGACCTGGTGTCCTGTGCTTACCAAGTGGCTCGAGGCATGGAGTATTTGGCCTCTAAGAAGGTAACTACAACATACAGTTATAGACATTCTCAGCCAGTCCATGACTAATACAGTCAGCAACTGAAAGAGTTTGGACTCATTATTGAGAGATTCGTTTTTGTATTTGAGACACGTGGTTTAATTGTAGTAATGTCAGTCTTTTTTTGTACAGTGCATCCACAGAGATCTTGCCGCCCGCAATGTTTTGGTAACAGAAGACAACGTGATGAAAATAGCTGACTTCGGCCTGGCAAGAGATATCCACCACATTGATTACTATAAGAAGACCACCAACGTGAGTCCTCCTGTCATTCCAGTAATGCCATTTATAAATGTGCTGTGGCTGGTTGTAACATGCAGACCTCTCCCGCAGGGTCGTCTACCAGTCAAGTGGATGGCTCCCGAGGCGCTATTCGACCGGATATACACACACCAAAGTGATGTGTGAGTATTACGAGCCATTCCATTTCCAATTCAGTCTTGTTGCAACGTGAGGAAGACATTTAATGGTGTCTGGTTCTGTCTGCAGCTGGTCATTTGGGGTGCTGCTCTGGGAGATCTTCACCCTGGGAGGCTCTCCATATCCCGGCGTCCCAGTGGAAGAGCTGTTCAAGCTGCTGAAGGAAGGTCACCGCATGGACAAGCCCTCAACATGCACGCACGAGCTGTAAGGGAACATTGCACACCTACCATCAAACATGTTTCCATCACTGTTTCTCTCTTTATCCTTTTCTCTTGCATTTTCTGTTGAAGATAAATCAAATAACTGAATGACCAAACTTAAATGTGCCATTTTGAAAAATATCTTTCAGTTCACTAGTTATAACAAAGTGTGAAATGATCACTTTCAAGGCCAGACCGATGTTATTGAAATTTAACTTGAATAAAAGTTGCATATATAAACATTTAGTTCACACAAATCTGAAAAGAGATGGCATTCGAAGGAGTCATATTCTACTTTTAATAGCACCAGACAATGTGCAAGACTTGAAAGTGAAGACAAAGCATAGTCACTGCCGTGTCTCATGCTTGCCTTGCCAACAGAGAGTTGGCATCTTTATTTATATTACCCTTGTTCTTGTATATCAGACGAATTCCGGTTACTTAGCAACGTAGGGCTTAGCCAGACTGTTTGTATGAAAGCTGAGTGAGCTACGAATGGAACATAGCTGACATGGATTTGAATGCTCTTCACATGAATTAAACTTTTTAAAGTTTTTTTTAGAAATTCAATCAAAGATAATTAAAAGCAGAAAAGGTTGACTTTGATGTTGTGAATCTCTGCAGGTACATGATGATGCGGGACTGCTGGCATGCTGTGCCCTCTCACAGACCCACATTCAAACAGCTGGTAGAGGATCTAGATCGCTGCCTGGCCATGACGTCCAATCAGGTCGGTTCTCATCTCCTCACCTGCAGAGATTAAGTAAAACGGTCTGTTTTTGGAAGCAAAATATTGATATTCCCTTCTCCTTTTGTGCCTACAGGAATATTTAGAGCTCTCAGTGCCTCTGGACCAATACTCCCCCAGCTACCCGGACACCCGCAGCTCCACCTGCTCCTCCGGCGAGGACTCTGTCTTCTCCCACGATGCTGCAGCCGAGGAGCCGTGCCTCCCGAAGTTCCCTCCCCACGCCAATGGGGCAGCCATTAAGAAACGCTGATACCTCATCTCTCCATTTAAACATTGATGTTTCCTCCGTTCCCTGCCTCGTGGGGTAGGACTCTTCCCCATATTTCCAGAGATGAAGCTAAAAAACACTGGTGCTCTGTGAGAAAAGAGCTCTGAGTCACCTTGTAGAACTTGTTGGATCACACGGACTGAAGTGTGCAGCGGTTTTCCAGCTCTCAGCGGTGACAGTGTTTATGGGGCACTCTGTATTAATGGGGAGTGGCAGCTTGTTGGTGTCAGAAAAAAAGGAGCAGACACTCACTCTTCTCTCCACGTGAACCCTTCCGTGGTTCAGAAGAAATGGAAAGGACCCACTGTGATCATATCACACTTTTTTTAGTTTTTTTCCCCCTCTGTTTTCATCAGTAGTGAAGGACTATTCTGCTTTTCAGACCAAATCCAGCGAAAACACTACCAAGGGACATAGAGCACCACGGTTCATTGCCTCATTCACTCTATTCTTGTAAATACAGTTAGAAAATTATAAATATGAATATATATTTACACTGTACTCTTATTTTTAATACCATAATTGATTTATTTTCCTTTTGTACAAGGTGGCTTTCCTTTTGATCCATTTTTGAATGTAGTCATCAGTTGGGGCAGTTGTAACAATGTTACAATGAGAATATCTTAAAATTGCTGAATTACATGGCCAGTCATCAATGGAAAAAAAATGATATGTTTTGGGTTTTCTATTTTTTTTTTTTTTTTTTTTTTTTTTTTAAACTAAGTGCTTTTCACGACACAACCTGCAATACAGTGTAAGTCAGTGTTTGGGGTATCTCTCAATGAAAAGAGATGGATTTAATGAAAATTGTTGTGAGTGTGAGTTTGCGACTGTGTGTGTGTCTGTATGCTTGGTCCATGATGATTTTTTTTTTCCTCAATCAAGTTAATTTACTTAAAGGATGGTCACAACTGTAAATATTCCTGGTTGTAGGCCATGCTTGTTTAAAAAAAAAAAAAAAATTCCCTGAGTAATCTGCTTCCGTCAACATCATGCACTTCCACTGTGCATGCCTTCCATGTGATAAACCTTTACTGTAAATGCTTAAACGGGAGTTACGTTTGCTGCCATACAGCTTCTGATGAAGGGTTGCAGAACACGTATGTCATTGTAAAAAAGGATTACAATTAAATAAAAATGCTATCGAAAAACAAACCGACAGAGCTTTCAGATCTTGAACTCCTCTCCATAAACGGGTCTATAAATATCCTGATTTTCATGTTTGTGATGTAAATCATCTTTACGGCAATGGCCACTTCAATCCCCCTCCCATTTAACACGGGTGGCCGGGGGCTGATTAAATATGATAATGCGCTGCTGACATCATAAGACATGTTGGCGAGCTTGGAGAGCCACAGCCGGCAGTAAACATGTAATTTATGTCCGTGTGAATGGCTTGGCAAGTGCTGGTGCAACGCTTCCATCAATCAGTCGCACCAACCTTGATGCCTGTGTGTGGCTCTGGCTTCCTGCCATTGGCTGACTCATCACCTGGATTGCAGTCTCCACGCAACAGGCTGAAATCAGCGGTGCGACCGGCTCTCGACCCTTTATAAAACCGGCCTTTGCAGCTCAGGTCAATGCAGTCAGCAGTCTGCATGTACTATATTACAGCAGGGACTGAGTGCAGCTTATTAAGTAAGTCGAAGAACAGATCGTGTCATTTGTATCCCAGCAGTCACATGAATCACGCTGCTGGGATTTGTAAGTGAACACCGACGGCACATGTCATGGCCTTCAGGGATACAAGGTCACGTCTGTCACCTCCAGATTCCCAGGCCACACTGCCAAGGATTCAAACAAACACACAACCTTGTTTTGGGGAGAAATATCATCCACTCCTGGAAACGGGGAGTAATAAAAAGTATTGTGTGCGCCGTGGTTCAGGTGATGATGAAGAGCTCTTATTTAAGAACAGAAAGGACAGGAGAGGCCTTGCTTTATAACCTGCTAATGGTGCGGAGCAGCGAGCAGAGGTGGTGTTAGGTGGAGGGTATTATCACTTCTGACAGATGGTACAGAAAGAGTTTGGTGGAGCAAAGTTCATCGTCCGGTGTCGCTGCAGAGACTGTGCTCTGATGACGGCTCAGTCGCTGTTTGGCTCTGGTGGTGATGCATCATATTATTAGGAGATATGGTTGGGGGCTTTGACAGCATCTAATTAGCAGCTTCTTATCAGTGAGATGCAATTAAAACAGGCTGCTATGTCCTGTTTTTGTTTTGAGAGGGAAATCACCGTCTGATGACTGATTCGGAGGAACTGTAAATTGATTTTGGAATTCGGGAAGTTGAGCCTAAAAGTGTTAGACCAGCAGAAACAGCCTAACACATGGTTCTTACCAGGATTGCTGGAAACCGCGGATGAACGAAATGACCAAGGGATCTTTGTTTGCATGGGGAAAAAACATAGATCACACATAAAAACAAATAACAGTAAATCTGCAGTGCACTGAGTTCAATCACAGTTGGATACAGTTCAACAAACCCATTACAAGAATAACATAAATTACAGTACCTCATACTTAACATATTTAACACATTAAGTAGCACTTGGGACAGAAGATTTCCAGTAAATATTTTTGATGGCTCATGGCAGTTTAAAACAAGGAAGCAGTGTTTGGGGGGTTATTCATCATAAAGCTGTCACTTAGCTACAGCTGTTGTTCCCCTATGATAAAAATAAAAAATGTCTTGAAAAGTGAAAGATATTTTCTGCTCAACCTCACAAAAATGGTTTAGAACAGGTTAGAGAGCAGTTGTTTAAAAGTTGGGCTATGAAGCCATTTTCAGTCTTAGTCAAAGAACTAAGGTTGGGATTATTAAAACATTATCTTCAAATCTGAAAAGTAAGAAATAACTACTGGTAGACCTGTGTCGATTTCATTATCTTAACATGAGGATGGATCAGTGAGGTGGTATCATAAACACTAGGTCCTATAGAACCTCCAGTATAATTACACAATAGTCATTGTAATGCTGTTTATCTCACGTTATTTTTGTTGGTATTACCACTGGTATTAATGGTGATGACAGATTTAAGAAATAATGACAAAAACAGTTGTAAATTCCCCCCCTCCATATTGTTTGTCAGCTCAGACTGATTGAATGTGTCTGACAGGCTGAGGGTGTGTAACAATCCATCTAATGACTGCACACAGCTTTAAATCTGCCTCTTGTGACTCAACATGATGTGTGGCACAAAATGGCGGGAGTGAAACCTTCCAAGAGGAAACATAATTCATTTCGTAGTTACACATTTCTGCATCTTGAAAAAAAAAAAAAATGAATGCGTCATCTGCAGACTGAGTAACTTTCCTGAAAGTCAGTAATATGAGCAAGATGGGGAAGCACGGATCTCTGCTCGGTGGTCTGCGTCTTGTTTACCAGAGATGGTTTGATTTATTCCGTTTCGGGGAGCATCATCTCCAGGTCTAGAGAAAAGCCCGGGCCGCGGCATTAATCTCCAGCCCGACACAACCTGACAGATGACCTGCCCTTCAACTCCCTGCCACCCTGCAGGAGACACGTCGTCAATCAGGTTTCATTTCTCAGCTTCACGGATTCAGAGGAGAGAGGGTACAGGGAGGATGACGACGTGGTAATGATGGCACATGTGTGTCTGCATGTGTGTGTATGTGGCTCAGGTATTACTTGTGTTATGAGGACATACATCTGTTTACAATGTCACATTATGTGGACAAAAAGCAAGTCCTCATAAAGTGAAGCTTAAAAAATGTACAAAGATTTTGTTGAAGGGCTATGTTTGATTTTGGTTTAACTTTAGTTTGAGGTTATGGTTATGGTTAAGTTTAGGTTTAGATAAGGCTTAGCTTTTGGTTAGGGTTAGTTTATGGTAAGGTTAAGGTTAGGACGACCTTAGGTTTTAGTTAGGGTTGGGTAAGTAGTAACTATGGTTAAGGGTAGATTAACTGTTGGGGATATCAATGTATGTCAATGAAATGTCCTCTGAAGTCATGGTGACACGGCTCTGTGTGTGTGTGTGTGTGTGTGTGTGTGTGTGTGTGTCTGTGTCTGTGTGTCTGTGTCCAGGAAACAGGATCAACAGCCTGCTACTGTGCACCTCTGTCTCCTGACAAATGAACAGATTATTTATGGGAAGCAGGAGGACGAGGGTTTAGTGGAATAGGGAGGTGTCAAAGCACATGAAGGGACAGAGAGAAGAGGGTTAAGCAGCACTACACTGGAACTCATGAATATCATTCTGGCCAGTATCCATGTTCAAGGTGAAGGAGACGAGTCTCTTGTCCTGGTATTCCTTGCTGAGCTGCATTTGTAGAAAAAAAAAACCAAGAGACCACAGACAGTTAAGGGAGTTGATAACCGCAGACAGATTTAGCTCCGCTGCTGATTTCAAAACAGGAGGAATGTTAATTTTCTGTTGTTTGCTCACTGTGACAGATTCCCCACCCTCGTCTACAATAGTTAAGATGATGAACAGCTGCTTATTGTCCACATGTGACCGCTGAGGTTTTGGGTGCAGCTCACTCAGGAGGGACTTGTTTTGCAGCAGAACTAAATATGCAATCTTTTTAATGATATAAATATTCTGTCAGTGCTCGTCGACTTCTTGGTGCTGAATCCTCTGTTGGCCTCCCGAAGAAGAAATGACAGATAAAGGCACTCGGCGTTCTCTCTTTGTTTGTGCTCTCCGGTTGTTGATGTCCGTGTCTCCACAGAGGGCCCAGACCCCTGTTTGTGGGATGGCTGTCTCTGTGACAGCTCCCCGGTGCCCTGGCTGCTCTGTGGAACAAACATGGATAGAAGGGGTCAGCGTGGGGCATGGCCTGTCACTCACTGCATGTCTCACTACTGTTTGGGAGCCGCGGCCCCCTTTTTCGTCTTTTCTCCTCATCACAATAGCCGAGGAGCACTTGAATATGTGTGCCATTACAGGTTACAATTTCAAACCGACAAACTTAATCAGAGATGTTTCTGCCCTCTCATAGAAAAATATATATCTGACACGCTTCGTGGAGTTGCTATTTATGGTGTCTGGAGGCCCGGGTGTGGTCGGGTAAATGAGACGGGCGAGGATGTTTGTTTGGTGTCAAGCTAGCAGGGGCGGGTGGGGAAGGGGGGTGGCAGGCGGTGGGGGTGTCTGCCCGACAAGGTGTGCGTTTGGCGTCCGTACAAAAACGGACGCCCCGCAGGCACGGCCCCGCCTCTTTCCCACCAGATCAACTTTCTTCAGCGCAGGAATGAGACACAGACACCTCCTCCAGGCTGAGACATATAATCGGGGTCTGTCAGGGCCTTTATCAAACAGGATCAACTGGTGCGCTGGGCCTTTCTCCGCGGTCCCCACAGGCGGCCGGATACCTACACACGCATTCCTTTGACACATCCCCGTCCCAAGAGGCGTATCGCCTGTCCATTATGGCAGCTTGGCTCAAGGCACGAGGGTGCATGGAGGGCCGGGGTACAGTTGCTCCTCTGCATTGTCCTGATTGAAAACTAAGATAGCAGCGTTGCCTTCGGTTTGGAGGATTCTCCTGATCCCCTGAGTCTCAAAATGTCAGCGTGCTGGGCAACAAAACACACAGATTGTGTGTTTTCTTGTGGGTTTCATGGCTGTTGTCAATTTGAACTGTGAAGATAGTGACAATATGACCTGTTGATGGTGAGGGATTAGTTCAGGAGGCCTTTTAAAGCCCCTTGAGGACAGGACAGTCCACCATCGGGTGTTTCTGCTGGAGGGCAGCATGGTCGCTGTGAGTGACCAGAGAGGAAGAGTGGGTATGAATCAAAGCAGAATGTCATCGTGCTCAGGACTCTAATCATATCACTCCCCCCTGAGCCATATGTCTTTGTACTCTCTTTAATTGAATTGAGCGCGGGATGAGATTGGCTGACATACCTTCCAGTGACTTACAGAGCGAGGCTCTGTGATGGTTGTTCTCTTGGCACAGCGAGGCACAAAGTCCTGAAGGCATCCTCCAGCCTGCCTTGGCCCCCTGACTTATCCAACGCCGCAACATTTATTGTCTAATATGAAATAATTGCCAATTTTATTGGCGGGTTTTTGCAGCCATGCGATTGCTCATTAAAGACGGACTCGTCAGGTATGACAGATTTGTGCCTCAGGAGGGCCTGTGACAAACACTTACCTTATTAAATTTCTGGCTCACGTGTGAATGCATTATTTGCTCCTGACTCACTAGGTAGGACATGTGACGTCAAGCTGTCCTGAAACTTCACCGACTCACTAGCGTCCATCCACCAGTAGCCTCAGTTAACTCAGAAGTTAATGATTTAGTCACCGGTTTATCTGTACCCTTGTCCACCTCTGTTGATCACTTTGTGTAAAGAATGTGGAGGTGGGGCGGATTGTGTCTCCATATCTCCAGCCGTACAGTACCTACAGTATAGACGCACCACAAACGTGTGCGCACATGTCTGACTGAAGCGTCAACACCTTTGTGGGTCCTGTGTGAGACACGTTGCCTGGAGCTGTTGGGATTTTCCCTGAAAAGAACTGAGGTGAAACCAGATTTTTGCTTTTCTCCGTGTTTTGCTTTTCCGGCTTCCTGTGCAGCCAGGAGGCCAAACTCTGAAAGCTAAACAGAAATGGAAACAGACAGACAGAGAGGCCTTTTCAGGATCCTTGGCCCATAATCGGATAGGGATGTGGGTTTGAAACCCGGGGCGAACAAAGTCGGTGTTAAAAGCGGCTGTGACGTAGACTTAAAGCTGTCCAAACAGCACACACAGAGGTGAAAAGCTCTGATTTTAGAAATCATACGTGCCAGACAGCGGAGGATGTAATGAACATCTGGCACAGGAGACAGGAACACTTTGTGATGTTTGACGACATTTTTTTTGGCCAGACTCAGCTTGGCCAAGTAGCTCCTTGTACTGTTGAGCTCTCAGAGTGAGTGGTGACTTGGCTGAACTTGTCGTTATGACCTGAAAAGTTGATATGAAACAGGGCAGCTCCAGAGGCACAGCTGTTAACGTTATACAGGACCTAAAGGAGAAATGTGTTGAGGCCGCAGTGCTAATAGAAGCACAATGAATTACTGTATATAAAGATGGAGGACATGACTGCGACCTAAAAGTGAAGCCAACGCTTCTCGATCACCACCTGGTGGCTGGCCGCGGTACATGTCATAAAGCCCACCTCCTCTGTTAGTGGATGGGACATGCACAAAATTAAAATCGTCACTGAAAGTAATTAGTTATTGAGTAAAAGTGGAAAGCTACAATGTACCTGGTATCAATTAACCACATCTCAGTTTTACAGTGAATATTTGTATATTATTTATACAATTATGTCGGCAATGGTCAGTGGCCTTTCCAGGTTTGATCTGCAAGCAGCACTGGGGACAAATCATGGACTGTACAAAAAGATTGGTCAACACGTCACCACTTCCTCTTACTATTCAGAAATTAAGCTTATATATCCCGGACAGCACAATATCAATCAGGGGATGGCGCCCAGTGAGAAAACAAAATTGTGTTCAACATGTACTTTTTAGTTTGCCCAATGTCCCATCCACCAACATGGAGGAGGCCAGATTTTGGACCTGTACTGCAGCCAGCCACCAGGTGGGAATTATGATATAATGGCTTCACTTTTGAGGAGCTATCCTGTCTTCCATCTGTTTACAGTCTTTGGTCGAGATAATTAACCATATTATATTAAGTGAATTTAATCATGTTCAAAGAGGAAATTTAAGGAGCTGACTAACAAGTCAGAGCTGGTTGTAATTATCTGTGTTTTCACCACACCAAGAGAAACAAGCTGAGACCTGCTGGATCTCCTGCCGCAGGTTTTTCCAGAACTGCAGCGTCCTCCTGCAATATTTAGCACAGAAACTTTGCAGATTCTGAATATTGATCAGTCATTCAATACGCAGATTAACATTCTGAAGACATAATCCTGCTTTATTGTGATCCCAGATTCATTCCACACAGCACATTCTTCAAAAACAGCATTTTGCACTGAAACCTGTGATTAAGTTAAGTTGACTCTGATAGGAAGCATTGAGAGGGTTAATCTCAGCAGCATTTCAGATTCCTCACACACAGGGCATGTTCCGGGTCTCCAGCTGCTGTTTCATGCTCCCTTCTCTGTGCCATGCAATTACGCTGGTTCCCACCGGAGATTTGGATTGGGTGGAGCTCTGCAAAGGAATAAGCTCCAGCATTAACTGCTCCTCACTGAGCATGACTTACATAAAACCACAAACACAGTTAGAATAGAGGAGCTGAGCAGCACGCAAACACACTGGGGCAAAGAATAAAAGAAGATAAAACCTTCTTTTTTTTTAAGTAGCTGCTGCACAGGAAACGGCATTCCTTAACTGGATAAGCCAAAAGGAGACACCACCCAGAATCTTGTGACTGATTCACTTTTGAATTCACAGATTTAAAGCTCAGACGCTTTTTCACTTCACAAACACAAGAGTGTTTGGACAAACATCAAACTGTCTCCAGGCAAAGAAAACATCTAACAAAGAACTTGAAGACACTTTTTCACCTTTCATCCATCAAGAAAGAAAGAAGGAAATAAGGAAGGAAGGAAAGAAAAAAAAGAAAGAAGGAAAGAAGGAAGGAAGGAAAGAAAAAAAAGAAAGAAAGAAAGAAAAAAAGAGAGAAGGAAAGAAAGAAAGAAAGAAAGCAGGAAAACAGAAAAGAAGAAAAGAAGAAAAATAAAGATTACATATATGTACAAATGTCCCTGTGCTATGTGCTGTGTTGTAACAGTGAGAGGTGACAGACAGTACGTAGCAGGGTCAGTCTGTGACAACACAGTGGTTGTGTAGGAGGCTGGTGATGCCTGGCACTGAGGCCACAGCTCTGACATTCAGCCACTCGCCGACTACTCCATTGCCCTCTAAGCACTTTATTATATGGCCAACAGCGCCCCCTCCTGTCATATCCCAGTACTGAGAACCACCAGGCAGATTCATCTTTTCAGACGTGTTATCTTAAACAAGAAACCTTTTTTGCTCTCCAGATTGAATGCATCTGCCTGATTTAGGGATGTTTTTACTTCTCTGCATATTGGATCATCTAAAAAATTCAACCTTGTTTGAACATGACTAATTCAATGGGCCAATCATTGGCCAAGAGGTGGGGTACACTCTGGACAGGCTAAAAGCGTATCACAGGGGTCCAACGAACAGGAAGCCAGAGTACCCAAGAAAAACTCCTGCATACACGAACATGTAAACCACACACAGCCTGAGTCTTGCTGGGATTCAAACTAGAAACCCTGTTTTAGTGAGGCGACAGCAGTAACACTGCACCACCATGCCGACCCCCGTGCTGTTATTATGACAAAATAATAATTTAACTCTATCTGATGCCTGAGAAGATAATTTTTCCATCATAGTTTTTAACTTCTATTAATCATAATAATCACAAGACTGTAATAATAAAAATCATGTGTGAATATTGTCAAGTGAACTGATCATCTTTGTATTTTGATTGGGTTTGTGTGTGTGTGTGTGTGTTTGTGTGTGCTTGTGTGTGTTTTTGTGTGTGTGTGTGGGGGGGGGGGGGGTTGTGTGTTGTACCTACAACAGCACTGGTTGCTGCTCGGAAACAGCCAAAAAATATAAAGCCTCCCTACCATACACGCACACACGCACACACTGACACACGCACACACTGACACATGAATACATTAACAAACGTTCCCTTGTGTTCTCTCATGACTGCAGCAGTTTGACACCTGATAAGAGCAGAACACACATACTGCTGATGGTACAATCTTCACATCAGCACTTATGTGTGGCCCACCCCCCCATCCACCGACCCTCCCTTCTCCACACATCCCCTCATCTCCCCCTCTGCCTGCTGCAGCTGTTGTAAGGCTTTTCACAGTAAATAATTCATTGTCAGCGACGCTGCCCACAGGTCGTAGTGCGGAGAGAGCAGCCCTGCTCGTCATTCCTGCAGTGTGCACTACAGAGGCTGCACAGATCCAAGGGAGGCTGCAGAGCACCCACACCCACCCAGGATACACCATACCTATACTTCATACCCTCTCTCTCTCTCTCTCTTGCTGTCTCTCTCAACTCTGTGCTCAGCATCATCAGAGCTGCTGGGGTTGTGGGCAGCCTGACCGTCGTTGCCACTTAAGGAGAAACTTCAAAAACCTCACTTCTCACAGCTTCCCTTTTCCTGCTCCTGCCTAAGGATGATGGAGCTGGGACCTAGATGGATGAGGCTGATCTGCTTGTCCCTCCTGTGCCTGTATCTCTGCCTACCGAGGGAATTGAACGCCAAGAGAGCCCCCAAGATACCCCGCTGTCCTGCGACCTGCTCTTGCACCAAAGACAGTGCCTTCTGTGTGGACACCAAGGCCATCCCCAAGAGCTTCCCCCCTGGGATCATCTCTCTGTGAGTAGAAACTAAAATATTGTGTGTGCTTTTCACTAAAAGCCTGATAACCTGTCTCAGCAGCATGTAGGCTGGTACAGATGGCTACATCCCTGATGTCAGCCTCCATTATGTAATGATGCATAAAAAACCCTACTTGTCCTATCCAGGACTGAATATATATGTTTCTATGTTTCTTGTTCCTTGATGCAGTGAATTTGCATTCACAGAGAGATGCTGAGCAGCCAGAATGACATAATGATAATAAAAAAAGAGTGTCCCTCTGATTGATGCTGAACTAAGTTGAGGGAGCAAAGCAATAAAATCCTGCTGAGCTCCAGGGAGGAATACTAACAATAGACTCAGTATCTCTCTGCAGGAGACCTGCTTCTCCTCTGAGAGATTTCATCTTGAAGAGAGTGCGCTCGATAAATGGAGTGTGTATAATGAAATGGATAGATTAGCACTTGATGGGAGGGGAAGGGGAGGTCAAGACCACCCCTTTCATCTCATATTGACTTCCATTGCCCCTGGATTGAACACTGGGTTTAAAGAGTCAAGGGAATACAGGAGCACGGGCTGATGGAGGTGCCCTCATTCTAGAGTAGAGAAGAAGTAAAGAAGTGGAGAAGGAAGTTATGTGTCCTAGTTTTGAAAAAATACTCCCCTTCATATGTGAACTGTAAAGCTAGGAGTGTCCTGAGACAAGAAGGTATGAAAAATGACATGATTAATGTTGATAACAGAAATGTTCCACTATGAAACACATGACGTCACACATAACTGATGTTGTCTGAACAGGACCATGGTGAACGCGGCCTTCACTACAATCCCAGAGGGAGCTTTCTCACACCTTCACCTGCTACAGTTCCTGTGAGTTCCTCCACTCGACCGAATGTTTTAACTCAGTATCTGTCTAATAACCAGCTTGTTTGCCCTTATCTGTAAATACAGTCACACAACCTAATATCTCAATTACGTCTCCACACGGCTGATACTGTCACTCACTCAGACGTCTCTTGTTTCGCAGTGAAAATAACAGGACTTGAGCAGCTGGAAATGAATGGTTATTGAACGCACTGGTGACATAGCAGTAATAAGTGTAAAGTGGCTCTGTATCAGTGTCATTGCCGATGACTGACTCCCTTCAATTGTGCTCCAAAAGACAAAGGCCTGTTTGTCTCCTCAGAAGGAATCACAAGAGTGTCCTTGTGTGTCTTTGGAAACTGTGTTTATCTTATAGTTCAGCAGTTCAGTTTTCTTTATATGCTGTGAATGTTTATCGAGACAACAACTAGTATTTTTCTTCTTCTTCTTAAACATCTCTTAATTTTCACTTTTTAGTTAGACACACACAAGACCATCAGTATGGTTTGATGATTTGTTTCATTATTCCCTCTTTTCTGCAGGCTCTTGAACTCTAACACATTCACCACAGTCGCTGATGATGCCTTCGCTGGTCTGTCTCACCTGCAGTACCTGTGAGTGTCTCACCTTATGGTACTGAATCCAAGATCCTCACTGTGGTTGCAAATTTAAGCCTACAAATCAAAGGTTACTATTGTTTAGCCGTAATATGACCCTTGCTGAGGTCAATACACTGAGGCGTGTTGCTGCTACGGCCTAATTTGGTCTTGCATGACCTCATATGTTTGGAAAAGTTTGAACAGATGTTATTCTATATGTCAGTGAGTCAGTTTTATGACTGTGACTCTCCTCTTCTTGAGCCACCCCTACATTATATCTCAACAATTACTAGTATACTACAGTTGGACCTAAGTAGGTTAGGTGCACTTGTTTTGAGTTTTTTAGCTATATGTTGTATCCTTTGTTTTTGTGAATGACTAGTCACAGTGAGTCTCGGCAGGTTTGTTTCTGCATTGAATGAATGTGAGTCAGTAAGATTTAATAAGGATCGGACTCTGCAGTAGAGCAAAGAATGCCAAGAGCAAACCTGAAAATAAATCCTCCTGCAGGAGTGAGCACACTGCAGCTGTAGTGTGATGAAGCTGCATATTCCCTCCTGTGGAATTGATGAGCTTTACCGAGTAGTTAGCTGATTGCCTGGAGTGTGCAGCTCTCTGTGGTGGCCATACTTCTGGCTTGGCACAGTGTCTTTGTCTGTGAATGCTAATAAGTCATATTTTCATATCCAGCCACCCCCAGAACATCTGCACATGCTGTATGTCCTCAACTATCAACAGATAATAATACAAAGACAGGGCAGGATCAGATGGTGCAGCACGCAGTATTTCGGTTTATCACATTACTCAAAGACAGAACATGGGCTTTCACCATTAAGAGTCATTTAACTTTAACTTTAACTTTTCTGTGGCCAATACACAAATCAAAATTATTTTTCTGCATTATCTTCATATGTTGCCAACTCAGATCTACGTTTTCCTTAAGATTCGCAGTGAACTAATGACTCACGAAATCCCACTCTTATTGTATTCTCATCATTACAATACAAACAGAAACGGCTTTATAAAATGTTCTGCTATCACTCTGTCATGTATGAGCAATTCCTTCTCCTCCCAGGTTCATTGAGAATAATGACATCCAGGCTCTGTCAAAGTACACCCTCAGAGGACTCAAATCCTTGACTCATCTGTGAGTATTTTCGCGGGCGAAGACGCTGAGATTCTTTGGCAATAACAGACTCGACAAGCCAGACATGACTGTTTCCTCTGTTCCTTTCAGATCCCTCTCAAATAACAACCTGCAGCAGCTGCCCAGAGATCTCTTCAAACATCTAGACATCCTCACAGATTTGTAAGTGAGCCCACGCTGAAATCTAAAACAGTGACGTCCCGAGAGCTCTGCCCCGACAGTGTGTCACGGCAAAACACTGGTCCACTTGGGTTCCCTGGGGCTTTAGTGGACCGCTGCACTCGTCTGTCTCGCTCAAGTGTGTGGCTTGTTTCTGATTTAAACTATGCTGATTTACTTTTTTTTTACGTCCTGTAAGATTTTGATGTTTAATTTCAATTTCAATTTTATCTCTACTGAGCCAGCAAACATTATCTCAAGGCCTTTAACATATTAATATCGTGACCATACAGAGGAACCCAGGAGTTCCCACAACCAGAAAACGCTTGAGAGAAAAGAAACCTCGACCAGTTGGGGTGAGCAGAGAAAATAGGGGAGAGAGAAGAAAGAGAGTGGGAAAGAGAACAGGTACAGAACAGGTGTTTAACTGTCATAGTAAAGCACCGTCAGACTTGTTACTCGAATGAAAATCATAAGAGTAATACTTTGGAATAATTATGATAACAAATTAGAAAAAGAACAATAGGAATGAGAAAAAGAAAGATAATGAGAATAGTATTTATCTTTTTTGATTTAGTTGTTACCTAATACTCTCTCTTTTGTCTGTGTGTTCCTCAGAGACCTGCGGGGGAACTCTTTCCGCTGTGACTGTAAAATCAAGTGGCTGGTGGACTGGATGGAGAGGACCAACACCTCTGTTCCTGCCATCTACTGTGCCAGCCCCTTTGAATTCCAGGGACGCAGAATCCACGACCTCTTACCACGAGACTTCAGCTGCATCAGTGCAGGTTTTACTCGGTCTCTGCTGAACATTGTGATTGATCTGAAGCCACAACATGACTTCCTGGTTTCTAACTTCTCTCACACTGGTTTTCCTTCCCTTAGATTTTGCAGTGTATGAAACCTTCCCTTTCCACTCTGTGTCTGTGGAGACGTACGAGTTTGCGGGAGATCACTTTGTGGCCTTCGCTCAGCCTGAGTCAGGCTTCTGTACTCTGTATGTGTGGGATCATGTGGAGCTGAACTTCAGGAGCTTTCACAACATCACCTGTAAGTTATTAGGAAAGAATAAAAATGGCACATATCCATGTCTAAAAAACAAATTGTAATTTTTCTTTTTCCTGCTGTGTGTTGCAGCTCGCTCTGCTGTGTACTGCAAACCTGTGGTGATAAACAACACACTTTACATGGTGGTGGCTCAGCTTTTTGGCGGATCTCATATCTACAAGTGAGACTTGATCATTTGGCCTTAAGTCTTTATTTGTCCTCTTTGTGAAGCCCTATGCAATTACTTTTTTGATAGGTTTAATAATTCTTGTTATTATTATTATTACAAGAGAGAGGGAAAGTTTGGTTCGGTCCATAGATAACAAAAGCAACAAAAAAAATTAAGTGTAAGTTAATCTTATTTTTTACAGAAGATTGTGTTCTAGACTAATTCAAGTGTAGATGTCCCATTTCACTTTATGCTATTATAAGTAACGTGAGAGTGGTATCAAAACTCTCATCTAACTTTAAACAAAGGCCAAACTTCCTTCATTTTGTAAAGCTTCAGGAACACAACAAACTTTTGATGTTGTCACAGGTGGGAAGAGGGTCCGCTGCGCTTTGTGAAGATCCAAGACATAGACACCACTCGTGTGAGGAAGCCCAACTTTGTGGACACGTTCCAGCTGGATGAAGAGTGGTACTTCATTGTAGCAGACAGCTCCAAGGCAGGCTCCACCAGTATCTATCGCTGGAACAGCAACGGCTTCTACTCCCACCAGTCCCTCCATCCCTGGCACCGGGACACCCACGTGGAGTTCCTCGATGTGGCGGGAAAGCCTCACCTGATCCTCTCCAGCGCCTCTCAACCCCCAGTGGTTTACCAGTGGAACCGAAGCCAGAAGCAGTTTGCCTTCCACTCCCTAATCACAGAGCTGGCTGACGTGCAGATGGTCAAACACTTCTGGGTGAGGAAAGTTCTCTACCTTTGCCTCACGCGCTTCATCGGTGACTCCAAGATCCTCCGCTGGGAAGGACAGCGTTTCATAGAGATCCAGACTCTGCCATCTCGGGGCTCGATGTCTGTGTATCCTTTCACTGTGGGCCTCCGCCAGTACCTCATTCTTGGAAGTGATTTCTCCTTCTCCAGAGTTTACCTGTGGGACGACCTCACGCAGCGCTTTCAGCCCTTCCAGGAGCTCAACATGAGAGCACCGCGGGCGTTCAGCTTGGTCACCGTTGACAGCAAGGACATTCTGCTGACCGCCAGCTTTAAAGGCAGCACCCTGGCCTACCAGCACCTGTTGGTGGATCTCAGCGCCAAGTAGACATGTTACAGTACAGTCAGTCGCTGAGTATATAATGTGCCAAATAAATGAAAGACTGCAAAAATGTTTATGCCATGTAACTAAAGACCTGCTGTTATAGTTGTTGTTTTAAGAGAGGAAACTGATTGGATGATTAATCTCTTTTTATGCACTGTCCCTTAAAATATGAATGAAATGATGTGAACATTTAACATGCCGACATAAGTGTCATCATATCACCGCTTCTGTTCTGCCAAACACATGTCTAAGCCATGTATTTTTGAAAGTACTGTGTTGTATATTGTACTTTACTAATGTGAAAATGATGTGCATGTGCATCATCTGAATTATTCACTGAATGACACTGGAAATTATATCTAACTGTAAAACTATGGAGGTTTTGTAAATTACACGGTGTAGTTTAACTGTGTAGCCTTTTGCATGATGCTGTACACATGATAAAGCAAGCAATACTTACAACTGCAATAATTTAAATCATTGTGTTCATCTCTGTATACGAGATAGTTTTCATCTGTTTTGGATTCAATGTTTGTTATGCAATAATAAGATGGGACCATGGCCTGAGCAGACTAAACAAAGGCCCCCACATTTGAATGATAATGTGAACTGATTTAAATTTTGCTCTTTTTTTTATCGTTTAATATTAGAATGAAACATTCCTTGATTTGATTATAGTTCCAAATCCCCAAATATTCTTTCAGTTTAAGACACAGACTATAATTTTTTTTTGAAAACATGGGAAATAAAATAAAAAAATGCACTCTTGCCTGTATAACTTATTGCAATTAGACCAGTTAATCAATTCAATAGGCATTCTATGCAAAAAGGAAATTTGTGGTAACTATAACAAGATCAGAGAATGAATATTAAACCCTCCAATGTCATCTTCTTTCTCAATGCACAGTCACAAGCTGTATCTAATTGTTGCTGTGTATGTGGTTCTAACTGCTTTTCAGACAGCATTAAGAACACCAGCAGACACAACAAGACAGACAGACAGATAGATAGTGCTTCACAAAGAAAAAGCCAAATAACACTTATACATACGTAGCACAAATACAATTATAATATAACATATTTTATTCTAACATATATAATGATGAATAAAGAAAAAGAACGTGCAGAAAACAAATTATTAAAACGTCAAGTGAAAGAGAAAATCTCATCGATCCTCGTGCTCTCGAAGAGTCATGGGTGCGCTTCATTTTTGATTCAGTACTTCTGCTTGGGCGGAAGAAACGAAATGGCACGTACATGACTACACACCGCCCTCCCGCACGGTCGTGAGCTGACCGATGAAGCGCTCTGGCTCCGCCGTGTGTTGTTGTTGACATGTGAGACGCTAGCTGTTAGCCACATTGTGATGCCCCGGGCGGAGGTGAGCTTTCTGTGGCAGCGACATGTGAGCGAACATCCACCTCCACACCCTGAGCTCAGTGACAGTCATTGGTAGGTTTCTGTTTCCCGGTGAGGACAGCTAAGCTAAGCTAACACAACACTCCCCTGGTTCTGAACCAGCCAACATTAGGTACCACTTCCTGCCTGCTGGGTGTTGCTACGTCTACAGCTAAAGTTTAGCTTCCTATAAATGTCTAACTCCGCCAACATGCCGCTGCCACCGGACTGGGACGACGACGAGCGGATGAACTTCATGTTCTCCGACTTCAAGGAGAACCGGGACGTGGACACGACGGACTGGGACAGTAAGACGGACTTCTGGACGGCTCTGGTCCTGAGCAGCTGCAGGCACCAGGGCTCCGTGTGTGTCCGCCTGCAGGAGCTGAACCACAGCTTCAGGAGGAAGGAGAAGTCCCCGCTGGGCTTAGCCAAGGTCCTCCAGTCCATGTCCAGGTAGACGCAGCTCCCTGCGCCCCACGTATCAGGCTCAGTCCGCGTGTTTATCCCACTGTCTGCGTGCTTTCTCCCGGCAGGTGTGGGAAGATCCAGAGGGAGTCGGAGTTCGCAGCTAACGTGGACTGTGGCTGGGTGTCCTGGGGGGTGGGCCTGCTGCTGGTGAAGCCCCTGAAGTGGACCTTCTCCACTCTGCTGGGCAGCAGCAGCAGGGTCCATCCGGAGGAGTCGTTTGTTGTCATCGAACTGGTGAAGGTTTGTCCGACCGACTGTCTGTAAACAATGGGATTCAGATGCAGCAGCAGTGTCCTAGAACTTGAGCCTCCATGATATTGCTCTCTGTTATTGCAGTAAGCTACTGTACATTAAATGTAAATGATTGTTCCTTTTGCTATCGTCTGCTAACATTTATATTGTAGCAGCACATTACACTAAGTCAGATTTCATATGCAGCTAAACAAAAACGTTATATATTAGATATGCAAACTGCTTTGGATATATTTTATATTAAGTACTTTAAAACAATTCTTTAAGACACTTTAGATTGGTTAAAACAGATACAAAATCGGACAAAAACATCCTATATAATAATTAAAATGCACTTTTGTGATTAGTAGGACCACATCACTTTTTATTAAATTAATTGCCTTTTATTATAATGCATTTCTGTATTATTCAGTGTGTATTGTTTTGATAATGTATCTACAATGACGTATTATATTATTCACTCATAGTGACTCAAAATCACTGTTTATAGGTCTTCCTTTTTCTGTCTCCTTTATCTTAATGAGACCATAAAGTTGGCAGATGCTATAATATTCTAATTGATCCTATGTTTTCCAGGAGAAAGCTGCGGAACTGCTCAGGGTCTACAGGGGCAGTGAGTTTGAAAGCCGCTCGGTTCTGTCTTTTCAAGAGCTCTGTACTCTCTCCTCTGGAGTCTGTGCTGATGAGAGCACCCTGTGCATGGCTCTCCTGCAGCTGCAGAGGAACAAACAAGTGCTGGTCTCACTGCATGAAGGCGAGAAGGTATGAAGTGGGACAACGTCAGTCCAAAAACTGTTCATTTGTAGTATTTAGAGGTGTCTTTGGTTAGTAATCTTTCTCTTTCTTTCTGTGCTTTCCCCACAGATTGTAAAGTTTTGTCTGCCAGGGCAGGACCGCGTCTCTCCAGTCAGTGATGTGGATATCGGAATCTACCAGCTCCAGCACAGTGAGAAGCTGCTGGGGGAGCGGGTGGAGAAACTGGGCCTGGAGGCTGACAAGTAAGTCGTCAACCAGGATATGAACTTCTCATAGAATGTTTAGTTGTAAACTGGTAAGGATTTGTAACCAAGGCAGTCAGTTTGACTAAAGTCAGTGGTATTGAACCTGTAAGAGTTTGGATTCATCATATTATATTATTATTTCAAAGAATCACATTTAAGATGGTATATTATATATTCAGAGTTAAAAAATTGCTCATCCTCTGAAACAACCTGTGCTTTGTGTGCAACTTGATTCCTGAGTCATCCACTTCCAGGCATTGGAGTTTGAGCCAGGCAAGATGGATTTCACTGCATTCAGTAAGACTCTAATTGCTTGACATTATCTACGTGCAGGTGCAGAGAGGAGGCAAAGCGTCTGCTGTCGGAAGGAAAAAAATCTCAGGTTTCTACCAATTTAACTTGCATAAAACAAATGTTCACTAAGTCTCCGATCCAGTCAGTGCAGCTGGTTACATTCATCATCTATTCCACAGGCCCTGAGGTGTTTGAGAGGCCGCAAGAGGGTAGAGAAGAGGGCAGACAACTTATTTGCCAAAATGGAGACAATCCGAGGAATCCTGGACAGAATCGCCCAATCACAGACTGATAAGATGGTAAAAAACGTCCTGTCATCAACACTCTTTCTTTAAAGGTTATTGTCAGTACCCACAGTGTGTGCTGTCTGTGCTGTTGTCTGTAGGTTATTCAAGCATATCAGGCTGGAGTGTCAGCCCTCAGAGTCTCTCTTAAGGACGTGACTGTGGAACGTGCAGAGAACCTTGTGGATCAAATCCAGGAGGTATTAATCGATTTTAGTACAATTATCGCTGTATTTTATCATTTTGATAGAATTTTTGTCTTAAGCACCTTAATAGATCTTTTCTATAATTTCTCCAGTTATGTGACACCCAAGATGAGGTGAATCAAACTCTATCCAGTGGTGTGACCAGCGCAGGTATGCCTTTATGTTACTGCCATATGTCTTATACAGTGGATTGTTTGTATGAATATCACTGAGAGCTAAATTTGTCATGTTCTTTTCTGTAGATGAAGACATGGATGAGTTGGAAGAAGAACTGAAGTCTCTGCTGGACGAGTCAAAGTCAGAACCAATCGCAGATTTACCTGATGTTCCAACAAACCGCCTGCAACCCTCCGGGGAGTCCGATCTGTCTGGTGACCTGCTCAGTTCCCTCCCTGACGTACCTCACGGACTCTTGAATATTACCACTGAGCAGCTGGAGGAGGAGTTGAATCAGTTAACACTTACAGATTCAGGTTTGCACTTTCAGATTTCTCCTTTTCTAAATCTCAAAATGTCATTTAAATGTTTGTAAGTAACCCATTGTCACCTCTCTGTCCAGGCTTTCAGCTGCAGAAAATGACATCGCCTGCGAAGAGATAAGAGCCTGAACAGTGATGACATCTCTCTGCATTAACATTTCAACAAGAAATATATTTAAGTGTCTCTTAAAAAACATTCTGTTAGCCATAATTCATAGAGGTTTTGTTAAACTGAAGCGCTTAAGTACAACATAAGCAATTTGGTAAATCATAATTAGATTTGAAATGATAGTTGAAAAATAAATATCAGATTAAAAAACAAGAGACTTTCCTTCATTTAATGAAAATAAAGAAATCCGCTTATTGTGGTTACATCCCAAAAATAACTTATAAATCTTTCATAAAGCAACTTTAATTAAAATTGAACTTGACAGCTCTGAGATCTGCTTCATTATCAATATCTGGAGGCTCTCAGGTCAAAGCATTTTAACATTTTCAAATATTCTTCATTATGACATCACCATCAGGAATGCATTGTGGTATTTTTGACAATAATAGGAGGAGAACTGCGTTTCTGGTTTAATGTGTCTGTTGATAGTAAAAGTCCCTCATTGACAGTCCTGTAAAGTGTATTAAGTGGCCTTCTGAACTGTAAATATGAACAGAATATTCTGCCAAAAGCTTTATAACAACCATATGTATAATTGAACCCACTGCAACACAACATACTGTATTTTTGTGAATTGAGACGTCTCCTTTAAGTGAGTCAAACCAAATATCTTGTTCAGAATAAAGTTTATTTTAAACATTTGTCTGTTGATGTATCTTTCATGAGCAGATATGGAGCTGAGGAGGAGGAGCTACACTCCACATATATCCAAACTTTGGTTGTTCCAGGGAAATGTGCATATTCAACTGTCAGAGATGATTCTACTAAATGGATTCAGATCATAATATGAACATATTATTCAATAATCAATCATTGTTGAATGTAATATTTTTAACATAACTATTTATACATATTTATAAAGATAGGATACTATGAGTATTTTCTTTTTGTCAAAACAGCTACTATCTGAGAATTTACAGTCCTCTGCCAACAGGGGTCACTATCATTCAGAAATTTCTGACAGAAATATTAAATGAACATTACTGATAGTGTAACACCCAACCTCTTTTTTAAAATCTATTACATTTAAAAAATAAAAACGTTAATATTATATTAACAATTCATTCTTTCTAATGTTAAGTGTTTATAAACTGGATTCACATGTAGTAAAGAAAGCTCTGCTACTGAATTGTCAGGCTTCGTGCACAATATCTTTGACCTGATACAAATTATTGCAAAACATGCGCAGTTCAATTTAAATCAACTATCAAACATGAACACTCTACACTTACTCTGCATCTACAGAGAAATTGAAGATCAGGAGACTGAAGTCTTCAAATAAATGTTATTGGAAATATGACAAGAAAAGACTTGTAGCAGAACAGGTTGAAATAGAGACCAGGTTTCAACTATGCTGGAGGGTTGAAAGGCAGATAACATTTAAATGCAACATATCACTAAAGACTATATAATATAATCAAAGGTGAGACATTCAGATTTATCTCTGCCTGCCAAATCCTCAGCAGGGATACTATTATTTCAAGATTTACAAAGTGTTCCTATCAAATGTCCTCTTGCTTTCAGTGAGTTTGGTGTTTATTCAGAAATTATTTTGATTTAGAATGTGCTTTAGTTTAGAGTCTCAGAGTTTTACAATCAGCAGATATATCCTGGTTCTGGTAAGTTAACAGGAGAGCCCTTTGTGTGTTTCTTCATAGTTTATTGAGGAGACCAACGTTCTCCAAACATTTAGTTATCAGACAGTATCTGAGCATTTAAGCCATTTGTTTTCAGTTAAGGGGAACAAACTTACACGTTTAATGACATATCACACAAAATAGCTGCATATTGTTTGTATGGATACTGGTGATATGTCCTATTCTCCATGCACCTCTATCACCCAGCTTTTACTGTTTGAGTGACACCAAGTGGCCAACTGCTTGAACTACACACACAGCTTTATAAACAGCTGAAATACACTTTTGTCTGTCTTTTTAGGGACAAACTCTTCAGAGTCAGGACATGACGTTTATGTTTTTGAAAGGGAAACGTAACCTTATAAATGAAGATAACTGAAAGGTTTTTGGTGCATGATGGTCTCTATTGCCTTAATAAGAGGCGGTGAACTAGTGGCAGAATAATTGGACTATGGGCAGAAAGTTACGGACATCGGACTGGAAAGTCGCTGGTTCGATTCCTCGCGGTGACAATACAACATACCTGCCAGGACAACACCTGGATCTGTTCCAAAGTCCAAAGAGCACTCTCCCTAACCCAACTGTCTAAGTGCCCCTGAGCAAGGCACCTTACTCCCCCAACATCTGCTCCCCGGGCGCTGTGCATGGCTGCCCACTGCTCTGTGTGTCCTGTGATGTTCACCAGATGGGACAGCAGAAGACAAATTTCCCTACTCTGCATGTCGTGTTATTGTGCATGTTTTTGGGATCAATAAATGTATCGTATCTTATGAGCAGTTTTGAAGTGCACGATAGTAAAACTCTTCATCCTCACATTTTTCCATGGGAGCAGCTCATTGATTTCACATATAATGTTATAACTGTTCATTAATCACTCCCTTGTCAACCATCGTCAAAACAATAAATGAGAAAATACCTGGCGGAAGATTTCCGTTCATATCTTCAAGAGGATCAAGAGTTGTTCAGTGAACATGTTGCAATGGCCCCAAACTTTAAGCTTCATGTTGTCTTCTCCTTAAAATTTGTATCACCATTATACACAGAAATCATGTAACCAAACCAAAAAAGCACTGCTTTATTGTATTGATTCATATACTTCAAGGACAAGTGGTGTTAATGTGAAAAGCAGATTATTGAGTGATTATAATTTTACCATCGAGTTGGTGGTGCAGCAACTACTGAGGTGCTTTTGTGTTCTCCATTAAACAATAGATTAAAAAAAAAAGAATTCGTTACAAATGTACAGCCTTTATGAAGTACAGGTTATTATCAATAATAATAACATATATCAAATTTCTACTACAGCACTGTTTTCAAAAATGCCCTTTTATCACAAATAACATCAATGGATATTGTTTAAGCCCAAACTTAATTCTCACACTGGCCTTCATTGTCTCTCTCCGAAACACACACACTCACTTTCTCTCAATGTCACACACACACACACACACACACACACACACACACACACACACACACACACACACACACACACACACACACACACACACACACACACACACACACACACACACACACACACACACACACACACACACACACACACAAACAGACTCCCTGTTCATCTCGTTACATACTGCATCCAAACGTGTTTGTTTCTCACCAGTCAACAAATGCAGGGTGAAATTACAGCTCTTCCACCTTGACAACCGGCAGATTTCAATTGCACATTATGCGGCTCGTACCTACAGTAATAGTATTATACTGATATCACAAGAAGATGTTTTGGAAGCATTTACGTTTCATCGTTTCAATTCTATTCCTACGCAGCTGCAGACATCTTGTTATATAGTTTGTTGATGCGCCCAGACAGTTGCTGAGAAGACGTAGAGGACAGAGATATGCTATAGCCATGACTACACTACGCAGCTCGTGAATGAACCGGTCAAGCAGGCACTGGTGCAGATATTTGGCCGAGAGTTGGTTGTGTGCACCACATGGAGGGAAAGCAAAAGAAAACAACCTGTGTGTAATACAAGATCTCAATGGGTTGTATTAAGAAACATTTGGCATGCTTTAAAGTAGTCCTTTTCTACTATATATTAAGAAAAACTCTTTATGGAGTACCATAAACAAAATCATCATCTTGTTATTTTCTTTTACATTGCAATGTTGTGTAAAAAGCAGGCTACACAGTGGGTCAGACTCATTCCTGCTATTGCAGTGTAGTGCATGTACAGTAGATGTGTGTATGTTAATGTGCATTTTAGCGGCGCAGTTTCAAACTGTCCTGTCGGCTCCTGAGCGCTTCCGCACAACCTTCTCATCATTGACCTGGTCCACGGCCAGTGTCTCCAGCTCTGCCTGCGGCAGGGCCAGGGGAGGGGTGCCATGGGGGATGCGGTGCGCCACGCCCACGTGAGCCCTGTACTGGCGGTCTCGAGCGGGGCTGTGACGAGGGCTTGCCATGGCACCCAGGGGAGGGATGGGGGAGCGCTCAGATGCAATGGGAGGGATGACAGCAGGCCGTTCACGCACAACCTGAGGTTCTGGAGACTCTCTGCCAGCCTGGAGGAAGGGAGTGGGGTCAGGCATGGCATCAACCGTCTCCCGCAAAATTAGCCGCCTGCCGTCCTGGCCGAGCTTGTACACCTCTGTCAACTCTGGGTGGAGAGGCTGCGAGAGGCTCTTCTTCATACGGCGACGTGGGGTTTCAGGCTGTCTGTCCTTGGATGGAGGCGGCGTGGGCTTGTATGATGTGACCGGACTGACGTTGGGGCTGGCCTCTGAGGAGCTGCCGGCCAACAGCTTCTTCTTAGTGGCGTGAAGTTGTGAGGTAAGGTAAGCGATGGTGCTCGCTCTCTGCTCGAGCTCCCCGGACAAGATGGCCAACTTGTGGCTCTTCATCTTAAGCTCCTCCAAATACTTCTTCTCCCTCTCCTTGATGGTGTTTTCCAGGACAGAGATCATGGCGTTCTTCTGCTCCAGATCCCTGAGCAGCTCCGTGTTCTCGTCCTCCTTCTTCTTGAGCTCAACTTCGAGCTCCTCACACCTCCTTTGCAGCTCGTTGCAACGGACTTCGCTGCTGTCTGCACACACAGGAAAGGGCAATCAAAGAGCAGCTCTTAAGTGTTTGCACAGACGAATACTTGAAGTAAACACATAAATGAGTGCACATCAGAAATACACACCCAGAGACACGCATCCTCCTCAGACTGAGCTAACCACAGCTGCATTAAGTGCAGACACTGAGAATGTCAGCTGACACGCATTATGATCCTATGGAGACTCATCTGCAGTGGACAGAGGACTCTCAAATTACAGGTCTATAGACACAACGGCACTGCCCTGCTCTGACCTTCATTACTGCTGCCCCCACCCTGCCCCACCCAGCTACAGCCATGTCTGCATATACGCAAAAATGAAATTAAATATGATCGGTGGTTTACAATTCCTAAACTTATTTCTAGCAGCGGGAGGGTTGCTTTACTCTGATTATTGTTTTCCCTTCATTTTTGAAAAGGGAGCTGTTCAATTTTTACCCCAGCTGGAGCAGCTGAGCCCTGCAGCACTAAGTAGGTTGCAGGCTGTGCATTAGCGCAGTGACAGATAATCTCATTTCCTGCACTCCAATCTCTGAGATGCGCCACACTAACATGATAGTGCCTTGGACTGCAGCATCACTCAGATCTGGGCCACGCTAGAAAGCTCATAAAATGCTGTGACTCCCGCTGAGGTGCAACATGCTTCCTCTTCCCTTACACACATGAGCCTGCACATACACTGAACTGCATGTAAGGTGGGGGGGGGGGGCTCCTTGACGGAACTCTGCTGTGCTGTGCAGTACATCAAGCCAGCAAGGAGACAGTGGAGCCGGGTCTGAATCAGATCAGTGTTGTGACTCTATGTCATGGCCATGGTAACAACGGGGGAGGGGCAGTTGGCAATGAGTAGTTGGAGCATTAATGAACAGTGGTGGGGGGGTTCCCACAATGCACTGCTTCCTGGGTGGGACTTTGTTACCAGGAAACACACAGAGCTCTCTGCTCCCGGGCCGGTCCACTGACACAGAGCTTTGTTTCTACAGAAACAGATTTATAAGTCGCTCTGTTGTAGAGTTTGTCTGCTGCTGCTGTGCACTTCCACGATATGAAGCACTTCCACTTGTGTGTGTTAAAGTAAAACTAAACTATCAGATTATTATCGCTAATGGCACAAGGAATCAAATGTCACTGGTGAAAAGGAATGTGGTTGTGTTCTATACAGAATGATGTTTGCTTACCTGAGGGATCAGAGCTTCTCACAGTGAGCTCATATGTCAGGTCTGTGAAGAAAACAAACCGACAGGGTTACTCACATGTCTGTGTCATGTGAAGGTGCAACACGGCAGCTAACAAACAGCATGCTCCTAAGACAGCCTAACTAACGCTGATGCATGCTTGGGGAAAACATGTCTGGGATTTCCATAAGGTGGAATGTTCATTTAACAGGATTAGAGAGAGTTCTACATCAGCTTTGGTGACAGGTTAGCCAAGGATACAGAAAAGCAGGACTAATGAACACTGTCTTTTCTTTCTTTAAACTGGGTGACCATCTTGCCTTCCTTAGGGGCAGTGTATATTACTAGTGGTGCAATCGATGCACATTTTTCCATGTTGCATCACCACAGTGCAGGGCGTGCTCGCTAAGGCTTGAGTGCATTTCCCACAAGTCCTTTTCCTTTCTCTAAAAGGTTTAATAGTGGCACCACAGCACATCAGTTTTAATTTGGTACCAAGGCCATTAAGGGCATCTATTGTCTACGCTGTTGTTTTCAGATATCTCATGCAACGTTCTTAAATGTGCTGCTTTTTCCTCAGCAGCATGAGGGGATGAATTGTGGGAACATGAGACGGTGCTCACCTGTGCACTGCTGCTGCAATCTGCGGATCTCTGCGTGCAGCCCCTTCAACGTGTTGGCATGGTCCTGCTGGAGGAACAGCAGGTTTTTCTGTGCGCTGTGCAGCTGATTTTCCAGGGTAACATTTGCCGATGCCATGGCTGATAACGTTCAGACACACACCAGGCTCGCAACCTCCAGAAAGAGATGTACGGAAGACAAGGAGTGACAGAGAAAGGAGAGAGAGGGGGAAAAAGACGATAAATAAAAGTAAACAGATTTGGCAAAGAAGCTGTTAGTTCTCACTCTTTCGCCCATAAACATCAGAGGTTTGGGATGTGCGCCAACTTTGCCCTGTCTCCAGACTGGCAGACACAGTTTGCTTTAGACACCATACTGAGCGATTGGATAATGCAAATATAATTAATCCACAATAAAGGCTGTGAGCAGAGAGAGGCTAAGTGACTGTAAGTAGACAAGCTCTCTTTTTGCTTGCTGTGATTAGCAACCAATCACCGAAATGAAGCCCAAAAAAACAACAAACATTTAAAAAGCAACACTAATCTAATATATGCTAATTTAATCTACGCTGTATTCTGTTATTTTACTAGGACATCTAATGGAATAACTCCTCAGCACAGACAGTAGTTTTATTTCTAACATTTGAATTAAAGTAGGAAATAAGGTCTCAAATATGAAATATACTGTATCATGTACATATATTGTATCACAGCTTTTCTACACTTGGCATGTAGATAAATACAACAGATGGCAGCTTAATCTGCTGGAAGATATTCCCTTCCAGAGTCCAAACCAGCACTAATACAACAACAACAAAAATCAAAGCCGCACACACTGATAGACATCACATTGACACTGGGCGTGGCATGGATGCTGCCAGTCTTTAGCATGCCTCTCCTTTGCAACCAGCATCCCTCCCTCCACTGGACGCCCTTGTCTCAGGAGCCAGATACTGAGAGAGAGAGAGAAACAATCACTCAGCGCCAACATCTCCCCCCTCAGCTAGATGACAATAATGGGCTGAGAGAGTCAAGAGCACATTGATCCCTGTGAACGACCCCCCTCTGAGTGCAGAGAAAGCCTCTCCCCGCATATACAGTAAAGTGTGCTTGAATAAAACATCCCAGTGCTTCTCACTCTTACATCATCAGCTTACTTGCATGAATAATACAATGCATCCCATGGCACATGGCTGGATACACTCCCCAGATTGAGAAGTTTTCTACATGTGTGTTTTTCACCATTGTTTATAGAGGGGAGAAAAGAAGCTTGTGATAAAAAAGAAAAAAAAAAATGACTTGCAATCACAAATCGAGCCAGTGTGTCATAGAGGATGAAGAGATAATCTATTATTGATGAGTAATGTGGCATCCTTCCGGTAAAGCCTGCCTTTCCCCATGCCT
Organism: Pleuronectes platessa; assembly: GCF_947347685.1. Taxonomy (NCBI): domain Eukaryota; kingdom Metazoa; phylum Chordata; class Actinopteri; order Pleuronectiformes; family Pleuronectidae; genus Pleuronectes; species Pleuronectes platessa. The sequence continues at coordinate 10,450,969 of NC_070629.1, forward strand.
TTCCTGGAATAGCTTAGATAGCTTTCCAGTGGCAAAGACATCATCACCTCAGCCGACCCCCGCATAGCATGATGGAGGTCAGAGTGACATCAGGGAATCAAAGAGACAACGTTTACGTCCCTTTGTTCAGAGACAATGCAGAGGGTAAATCTATCAGACAGAGATTGGTATCAAACAATGTCTTTCTTTCTCTAATAAACAAACCATTATTTCCTCATACAGACAACATCCATAATCTATGAATTGCAGCAACAAGATACAGGAACTTGTAGTTTCCATCCTCAGCTAAAACAAGAGCTTAGCAGCCAACTGCTTCAGTTTCTGTGGGCACAAATATCAAAAGTGCATCTTTGGATTGAGCTGTATGGACTATGGCTTTTATTTGAATATCTTCTTTCCATAGTATCTAATTGGTAAATGATTCACTGAACTTTGTCATTGTTCTGCTGTTCACTTTTGTTGTGTATAGTCTGAATGACAATTTAGTCAATGTCGAATTTGTGAATTGAAATGCATTTAAAGCCCACTCTGGAATAGTCAACCTACTCCTCCCTAAAGCTAATGCTCTAATAACCTTAAATATCTACGCACCACCTCCCCAACAATAACAACACAAACTCTAAAACATGTAATCAACCAAAGCTGAAGTGTACCCATCCCAAACCCTGTCTGGAGGTGCAGCGGGATGTGTTAGCCGGCAGCGACGCTTGATGCTTCCCAGTACTTTCAGTTTCAGCACCTGCATTGCGGACAGCACCCTGAACCCCCGGCTCATGTGAGAGACCTCTGCTGCTGGTCCTGGCTGTGATGCTGCCAGAGCCTCGTTACCTCACACTGACATTACTGAAACGATCACCCAGGAGATGACCTTCTTTATCATCATCATCATCATCATCATCATCATCATCATCATCATCATCACACAAAACAAGCGATTATGATCTTAAATCCCGGGGCCTGGCGAGCGGCGCCTGTGAACGAGCATTTCACTTGTCTTCCTCCGATGTAATGGCCTGATGGGCTGGAGGACGGCTTCCCTGCGCTTGCTGCGGTCATCACAAAGCGTGTCCTTGCAGCTAATGTTGTGCTGGGGAAAGCTAATGGGCTTCAGGAAACCGCAAACAAGCTAAATTCCCGGTACGTGCTGTTTATCGAACGGGGATCACGCAACGCCAAACTCCCTTCACAATCCGATACACAAATAATCGCCCGCTGTACAGAAAATGAAACGTAGCTATGCCAAATACAAATCATGATTTATTTTAATCGTCAAGGTGTTCTGGCAAATTCGGCATGCATCGAAGGCACCATGAAGATGTCTTTATCCAATAAAAGTGGCGTTTTTATCATGAGTTGCATATTAGCGTATATCCCCTTGTAGGCTATTCAATGATTTAAGGCAAACCTAATGTACCGGTTAAAATGTCATTGGAGTCAACATGTTTGGACGGATGCCGAATTTGAAAGATGATATTCAACTTGTCCGCAGCGACACACGTACAGTCACATGAATTACTGATCCTTGCTGAGTATTTCTGATGAAGCAGCCTGTTCATGCAGCAAGGGGGAGTTTGTATGAGGCTGGATTTGTGCTAACAGCTAACGAGGCTCCAGCCGCACATCATCTGGTGCTGAAGACTTACCTAATGGCTCTGAACGCCGCCGTCGAGGGTCTGATGCCAGGCTGTGGAGTGTGGACGAACCGAGCAGCCGCAGCGGCTAAGTGCGCTCCGCCCTGCGGGCCATGGCGGTGGAGCTGCCTGGGAGGAGGACTCGCCTGTCGGGTGAGAAGACAGCGGAGGGCGCCTGTGTCACTTTCGCCTCATCTCCCTGAGCTACGAGACACAATAAAGCGATGCATCATGGGAAACCCGGGTGAATTATTTCTGGCCTCTCTTCCATTAACGACTATTATTAACGTCGCCTGTTTAATGAGCGTCCAGGAATACAGCTCAAATTAAAATGGTCAAATGAAGACGGACTTTCTTTATCTATCCGTGTGCGACGTGACGTGTTGAAGGAAGCGTCTGGTTCACTTCTCACTGACCAGCGTCATCACCATAGCAACAGAACATGTCAGAACCCGCAGCGTCACATTTACGCCATCTAGTGAAACCTTGAGAAAATAGAGTCCAGGAAATAAATGAAGAATCTGCTCATTTCTTCACATTGACTACACTGTAGTCAGGTGTCAGCTGAAATTAGCCATTATTGTAGATGTCCGATGTCAGATGCTAAACCATGTAAATCAGGTCAAATCCAGCACTATCAGGTGAAATCAGGTAAGACCAGCTTAGATCAGGACACATTATGTTAAACCAGATCAGATCATGTTAAATCATATCACGTCAGGCCAAATCAGGCTAAATCAGATTAAATCAGGTCAAACCAGATCAAATCAGATCAAATCAGGTCGAATCAGGTCAAACTGAAGAGAATGAATGAAAGCAGAGCAGAGCTGCTTGACACCGTACAGCTGGTGGACAGAGGGGGGCAGTGTTGTCCTGTAGTGGCAGTGAAGAGACAAGACAACAACATGCTGGAGCTACACCTTCATATGCTGTATTATTTGGCTTAGAAAGATTTTTCAGTTTTGTATTATTATTATTCTTTTAATTTTTGAACATATTTGGAATATCTTTTTTTTTCAGTACATTGCTTTATTCACATCCATTAGGTATTTAGTTTTTTATTTGTATAATTTCCCTTGATATTATCAGAATTATTGCATTTTGTTGTGTACTGATTTGTACCTGATGTAGTGTGCACAATTTGTTAATTAAGTTAAAAAAATCATATTGTGTATTCTTAGATTTACATGCAAAACTGTTCTAGTCTTTTCTATTCTAAGGTATTTTACATCACACCTTAGAATATAAAAGTGAAACTCAATTGCTACCACAGTGAGCACATACTTGGTAATGGTGGAGAGAAAAAATCTTTATAAAAAGGTGTGTTGGTAGATAATTATGTAGTTAGGTCATGAACCCTCGATGAGGCTGTCAGGGTTGAAATGTTTGCGGATCACAAGTGTTTGTGTTTGTAATTATCAGCCGTCAAAAGTTTTTTGTTTATCTTCTTCTTTAGAAAGGATTTGAGAAGAATGGTCTGTCAGTGAGGAACAAAAGGGGGATGAATTAAAAATATTGTCAAACTAAATTGTTTGGGCAGTTTATTTTATCAGGGCTGCATCAGCAACAAAGTGCGTTTGTCACATTCTTAGTGATGGAAACATGTATATGGTTGTTGTCCAATTGATAAATATTTCCATCAAAATGTTCTCAATAAACCTTAATTTTCAAAAAAAACATTTCACTGTGTATATGTTTGCTCTTTTATTCTAGTATTTAAGAAAGTTATAATGTTTTGTAATTTATTTTGTTGAAAGCTAGTTGTGATCTGTTATAAAGAATTGTTGTATTTGTTTCTCCTCATGCAGTTTTCCACAGGAACGATTTAACTTGGTCTAATCTTAAGGGATTATCAGCACCCTTGACTGTGAGTTTCCAAGCCTGAGGAATGAAAACTTGGGACACAGAAGCCTTTTCACTCTCACCCATAATATCACCTTAAATTATTCCTGGCAAAAGAAATTCCTCTGTGACTTGGCTACTACGTAAAACGATACAAACCAAAAACAAAAGCATTAGTTTTCACTCCCAACCTAAGTAAGAGTCTCACGTGTCAAAAGAAAACATTTCGTGGAATAAATGGAATTATTGTCCAGCTCCAGAAATGTTGTTTTTCTGATTCAGCTTTTAATCTTCCCCTATGCTTTGGCATGTTTGTGATGGGGATTGAATTTTTCTCCTTTCTTTACTTTTAAGGTTTCTGGCACACGTCCCAGCTGCCTGCAGAAAGCTACCACTTGAGGAGAAGGTAAGTTACACCAACCCTACAAGTGGGGTGAAAAAGAATTACCCAACAGAGACCCTTACCTTTGATTTGTTTTACCTACACGCTACTAGAAATCTCCATATATCATAACAGGTAGTAAAGTAGCTGAATGAGAGACACCAACCAAATAAAACAATCTGGATTGAATCTGAACTCCTTCTGTGACTCTGACCAGTTTATAGCCCTTGTTTTTTTGCCCTTTGCCTACGGGTGATCCGGTGCGGGGTAGAACCCAGCTGAGAAATGTCCTTCATACAAGCTGACCAAAGCGCCTCTCCCGCCGGAGGTGTCCACAGTCTGGCAGGCCTCATAAACGTGTCTGTGATTTACTGTGGAGTGTGTCTGTAGATTGATATTCTGTATTTTTATGACAAAGGCGAGGAAATACATTCTTTCACACACAGCCATGCGCTCAGAAATCTTCCAATTGGTGCCATACAGACAGGGGCGAGGGTGCTAGACACGGGCCCACAATGCCACATGTTATACTGCTGGAAAAGTAATAAGAGTAAAGTATTGAGCTTTTGTTACAACTCCTGGGCATCAGTCAAACACAAAGCAGTGTCAAAAAGAAATAATTTATGCCATTTCGAAATGTTTCTCATAGGTTTAGTTGCTGGACAACAGACAGATAGCTTTGTCAAATTCATGGAATCACAGATGAAATGTAAGCACATGGCAGCCTTTCTCAAATGGCACCGTTTTACTGCCGCCGCTCTTACCGGCTGCCAATACTAACACTTCTCAGGTTGTAATAGTTTTACAGTTATTATATTGAAGTTGGCAAGACGAAATGCCTCTACAACTCTGAAAACCTAATTTAATTTTCCAGGACCTTTTTTTTTATTATTGGTCCGTCCAAAGAAAGTCATAATCACTTCACTGTTGAACTGAATGTGTCATTTAAGTAACAAGAGCTTCAAAGTAAGAGACTGACAGTGCATTGGTATTAACTCATTTCAGCTTCACAGTGCATTTAATACTGGATATACAGTATCATAATGAAAATTCATTTGGACAACATTTGAACCTCTGCTGATTTTATTTAATAATTTGGCATCATGAGAGACCTTGAAATCATTGTGTAAATGCGTGTGTGTGCTCATATCCCACATACAGAGCACAGCCCCTCTCATGGGGAAGCTCATCATATTTTCTCCAGATGTGGAGTCTAGTCTATAACAGGCTTTTGAATCTTCTCTCTGTCCAATGCTAAATGGACCCAGATATTTTACTATTTTGATTTGCTCTGTGCTCGTGTGGTATGGAAAGTATTTGTCCTTTCAAGTCTTTACACAGTATCTACAGTATGAATGCCGGTAGCATCTGGACTTTATATGAGGCCATTTGAAAATAGAGAGGCCAGAATATGTGAAATGAGCACTCAAAGAAAAGGTTACTTCAACTGCACTCAACTTCTCCGGCACAGTTTTGCACCATTCAATTAATTCATGACAAATTTATTAGCTGACAAAACATAGGTGAACACAGAGAGGAAATTATAGCCAACATGTTACATAGGGCCCTCATGTAAAGCCCTGCTATGGAATCATTGCACTACCAGTGCCAAACTCTGGTAATGAGGGTGGACTGCAGGAAACCATGATTTTAATGTAACTTTTTTTCAATTTTTTTTTTTTACTGTCCAGTGAGAGCAGTGACACTTTAATTACTAGTGGTTAATGGACCACTAATACCAGACTTTGAAGTGGCTGTAACTCAAAGTGCCAGCGCAGCCAGCCTCAGCAGGAAAAATGTGTGCCACGGTATAATCCTTTCACACATACTGGTACACGACCCGCTGTGATTAGAATAATATCTCAGGTCCAATGAGCTAATGAAATACATAACATACACATGGCAAATCAAAGGATGGCAACTATGGAAATAAGCAACGAGTGTTCTGTCTTAGACTCTTCTTGCCAACTAAAATAATAGTTTGAAGATTTCAGGAGAATTTAAAGTAAAGCTGCTCTATACATCAGATATGTCTCTCATTTGGGAGGCTAATGTAAATGGTATTTGAGGAGATACTGTCAAATTGAATTAAATTAGATTAATAAAACAATCAATTAATATCATCAAGTATTTTGCTTTAGTATTTGATTTATTTCATTTTTTTGGATCAGAGCATTCAGAATACTACCCTAAAGTTTTTTAAGTATTCTCTCAAGGTTAGCTTTTAGCTTATTTGTATCTGCATTAATTAAACATCCCTAAACAAACAGGAGAATATAAACTAAAATATTGGTTGGACAATTTGTTAAGCTTCTTAAAATGAAGACACTCAAACATAGACATGATTGATCAATTTACAGTGTGTTCCCTTTTTCAAGCAGCTATTCATGTAACTGCTTTTTCTTGTGCAATTACAAGAGTTTATTCGATAATTACTTACCTTGGAACTGTTGTGTCATTTATACAATATGCACAGAAAATAAAAAAGGGCCTAATGGTTAGCCTTTTGGTACACCAATTATACATTTCATATCACATCACAAAAATATGAATTGTATAAATTATGTTTCCTTTCCTTAACTTAGATTTGATAAGATTTGAAGTAGCTATTTTGGTGTCTGTTCAGGTACATATAATATATGTACAGCCTCACACAGACAATAAATCTGAGGCTAATTTGTGTGGTAAAGTTATCGGCAAGCCATTGTTTGTGGTGGACACGTTCGTCTCTGATTATCCCAGTTTGGTTGACAACCAAGAGAGAAGTAGAAGCAGACATGCCTGTCCTGGATGCAGGGCAGGAATGAAATCCTCTGGGCTCCTATTTCAACCACCTCAGCCATCAACTCTGCACCACCACCATCACTGCTCCAAAGTTCTACGATTTTCCGAAAACATTACAGAATAATTGTAGTTTTTCCCTGTTTTCAATATAATGCTTAATCCTGGTGTCAGGCCTTGATAAGGATGAGACTTCTGCTGACATCTTCATTTCATGTCCCCACGTTTATCCTTCCTCAAACCACTGCTGGAGAATGTAATAAGGAAAACTTGAGGATCATCATGTTTCTGAAATATAATGCACAAAGCCTTAGCCACCAGCATTGTAACAAGATGCAGATGTAGACTACACAACTTTCAGGTGTATAAACTTCATGAAGCGGTTACAGAAAACTGTCATAACATTAGTGTTGTGGCCATTTGTGCCCTTGCAGAGAGGAATCTATACATATACATAAGGTCTGTGTCATATTGTTGTGGTGACCCTTGTGAGAAGTAGTGCTGTGGCTTTGCAGAGTAATGCCTGAAACCCTGCTGCGTCTTGAGAACGGTACAGAGAGTACTGGAAATTATCAAGGTTTTTTCCAACAGGGGGTCTGAGCTGTCACCTCTCAAGCTCCGAGTAACCCAGCCCTATAGTACAAATAATAAATGGCTAAATACTGTTTGCACAGGACAAAGTGGAAGTCAAAATTATTACTTGGTACCAAAGAAACAAACCTAAAAAACATGGTTTATGCATTCTTTTATTTTTCATTTATGTTAGTTTTCATCGAGATTTCACAGAAATTGATACCTCTCTCTTCAAATATGAGACTACAAGCAGCAACAACCCTCTGTCTGGTGAAAGCAAAATCTGCCTACCCGATCATTATTCAACATGTAGTATAACTAATTTGTTTACTTTACAGAAAAAACTTAAAAGTGTAACCATATTTTGTCCTTTTATGGTTATGTGGATTTTGTTACCATTGGATGGAGTCAGCCAGCTGGTTCACTCTGTCTTAAACTAAGTTAACACTAACCTTATTATCTGCTAGATTCATACTCATTTGACAGACATAACATAAAAGTTGTATAAATCTTGAATAAATCTAATGTAGCCCCAAGCACAAACGACAATAGGAAAGAAGGTTATTTCAAGAATGTCACACTATCCATTTGATCGACATTGGCACTGATTAAAGTCGCATTAAATTCCTTAGTTGCTACAATCTCAGCATAATAATAATAAGTTGTTAAAAAGTTGTTGTTCAGCGTTACATCAATGACATTGCAGTGACTGGGTCAGTTGTTGGTTTATTCTGTGTATATTTTGCCCTTACTCCGACCAGTGCATGGTAATTGCCAGGACACTTGCATGACAGCACACAAGCATTATGGAGGCATGTTGTGTTTTTATTTCCTGTTGTTGTATTTCGTCTGAAGATGGGGTCACTTTGGCTGCAACACTGTTTACTCCAGAGACTCCCAAAGGGTTTTGTGGACTAAAACACTTTACCCACCCCTCTATTGGCATAGTGGTCAGCGGATAATGAGTGCATTTTTTTTTCCAGTGAACTATCCCTTTGAGCTCCCCTTTCCAGAGAGTGGAGGGGGGGGGGGGGGGGGGGGGCATGCTGAAGCATCACATGCTGTAAATAAACACTGGCTGCTGTTTATACATCTCACATATGGATTTTAGTGCCTGTGTGATCTCCAAAGGCTTTGGGCCTGCTCCAGTCAAGCTGGGCTACTCATCCTTTAGCCCAGGCTCCAAATAAAACAGAGCTGCTTAGCCAAGCAAAACCCACTACAGAGCTATTTTCCACCATCTGTGTGGCCAGGCAAAATACAAGGAAACCAGCTGAACCCCGAGGCCTTCCCACATCGATTAACACTAGATCAGTGAGATTGATGAAAAGGCCCAATCAACACACTGTCAAGGCCCTTCCTAAAGTTGTCCACTTCCTCTGTGGGGCTAAGTGAAAAGCTTCAGCAAACCTCGCACCTCTCCCAGCAGGGGAACTGCTTCACAGGCTCCACATGTCCCACCCTGTCTGAGAAACCTCCCTGAACTGAAAGCATTTGCTTTTTAACAAGTGTCTTTTATTTCTTCCCATCGTTTGACACATCTCGCCCATACTGACAACATCCTGACTTCCCACGTTGGTTCAAGACCTTCCAAGTCACTTGCCAGATATTCTCCTTCACATTGGTGCTGTGTTCACCTGTTGCCAAAGTCTCCCGGAGTCTTCCAGCTGCTCACTGTAGGCCTCTTGTCTTTTTAGAAGTCTGCAACAGGGACGCCTCTCCTCAGTGCGTCTGCAGTGGCAGGGTCCTCAGGGCCTCATGGAGGGACTCAATTTGACTATCCTCTTTCAAAGAGGACTGAAGAGGACCACACAAAACCCTCATCCAGCTGCTTGGATGGAAACCCAACACCAGCTGGGCTCTGTGAGACCAGTCAACACAGGAAAGCCACAGATTATGCCTCCAGTGCCACACCATCTTCAGTACACTGTTGTGCTTGGCTACTGGTCCACCTCTACTCCAAGGAAGGGACCTCCACAACAAAAGTCAGAACATTTAAATAGTCCAATAGAAAAAACTGGATTACTGTAAACAAGAAACCAAAATTCTGTGCATTTCAGAATCACACAAAATGTTGTAATTGTTCCAGCCTCAGATTTGTACCTCTCATCCACGGTAATATCTTAACGTTTGTGGACGATTCTGTAATTTTCAAGAACTGCTTTAGCCACCCATTCAAACCCAAGACTTTGCTGATGGTTCTTCCAGTGCATACTCTGCTGTTCAGTGGCAAACACGATTGAGTTTCATTTCAGGAAATTCTTTCCATGCAGTTTTTTCACTCAGGCAGGGGCACTGCTCTGACTTGACAGACCCACTCCAGTGCCCCAGAGAGTGTAATGAAAAGAGCCTTTATCTGCCACTCGCTCAAATTCATTATTATGAACGACACCTTGCCAAAAACCCTTACAATCTATATTACTCAGAAAACAATCAACAAGTTGAATGGTCGAAAAGGGACTTTCACAATATAACCATTTCTTTCTGACTTCTTTGTGCATGTTTAATAATTAAACAACGGTGATTTTAAATCAAATTTCTGACATGCAATAGGTTCTTATAGACTGTTATTATATTCTTGTGGAGCAGTATCACTGAGACACACCTTGACATAAATCACTCCTCTGACTTTTACGCTAAACAAATCAAGTGCTTGGCAGTGATCACAACCTCCTGGCTTTGATAGCAGCAACAGCACATGACACAATGTTCTTATTGCACCTCTAAAACCTTGCAGTAGTGCCATGAATACAACACAAGAATTTAGGTGTTTGACACTGGTGCAGAATCATGCAGGAAAGCTTGAGTTCAGGAAGGTCAACCTGAACCACAATGACAGCAGGTATGACATAGTGTGAAGCAGCACAAGGAAAAAAACTGGACTATGCAAAGTATATCACTGCACAAATCTCTGAAACTGTGATCATCTTTGACCCGACGTCTGGTGTGGCGAGTGATGAAGGGAATTATGACATGCATGAAATAAGCTACACTGACTTTGTGGAAGGAAAAAATGTGGAATTGGACGTTGTGTAAACTAAGCTGCTGTCTGTGCTGTCGGCTCACTGCTGAGCGAGCAGCCGCTGAGCCGTCAGGGTGAAGTGAACACGGCAGGAACAACAACATACTCCCATCACAGCTTCTGCCCCAGAAATGGTAATTACTTAGTAAGGGAAACAAGGGGAACAAAGTTGAGTACATTTTGTTTAGCACATTTTGTACCTTTATGATGTTTTTTTTCTTCTTATTTATAATTATTTTGGAGGGCCAACAAGAGGCCCATTTTCAATATGGTGGAACTTTAAAGAATCTAATTTGTATGGTATTTATTTGAGGGTTGCATTACATTCTATTGATCCAAGTAGGGATGCACCGATATGGAAATTCTTGGCCGATACCGATACCGATATTTAAAATAACAATCTGGCCGATAGCCGATACCGATATTTGTTTATTTTCTTTTTGTTGTTATTCATTCACCCTTTTGTGCCAGAAAAATAATTAAATCATTATTTAAAAAGCACTATTCATCACTCTTATCTTTTAATGAGCACAAATTGAATCAGATTTATGAAACAATCTCTGATTTAACTAAACTTTATTTAACAGAGACATATTAGGCCCATTTTACCGCAAGTTGAAATGGTTCCTTGGGATCTTAATGAAATGTCTGTAACATATTTTGGTCAAAATACCACAAGGATAATTTAAAACAGCACCTTTTTACCCTGTCTAAAAAGGCCCTGTTAAAGTATCATTATAGAGAACGCTCTTCTCATTGAGTTACGGTAGCAGTATTGCCCGTTTATTAGATGTGTTACGGCTTCTGTGTGTATAACGTATGTTGTCAGTTCCCTTGTTACCTGTGCATGAGACGGATGAATAGAGCCGGTGCACATCATAGATATATATAAAGACTTATATATAGACTATAAAGTCTTTATATATATCTATGGTGCACATGAGAATAAAGTACTTAAGCAGACGCTACGCTCATACTTTTTACGCCAAGTTACACTGCGTGAGTCAAGATAACTTAACAAGCCCTCCTCAGTTTTACCTGTTTTTAGTGTCGGGCAGAAATCACATCGCGTCAACACCCACCGTGGCCCTTCGCGATGCTTGTTTTAATTAAATAGTCGGATTCCCCTGGTCCGCACCAGTTCTCAGTCAGCTGCTAGGCGCCAGCCGGAGGGTTCCCCCAGCGGTCGCCGTAGCTGAGGTGATCCGCGAGAAGGGCCGGACACGCGTCCAGAGTGGCCGCCGCTGACCGCGTACCCAGTCCCCTCCCCGCCTTCCGCGCCGGCGCCGTGAGGTGCCACCGGATGAGGACCTCCCGGTGCCGCACACTGAGCCTCCGGCGGCGCGGAGAGGAGGGCGACGGAGCGACTGCTCCCCCAGCCGCGGCACGTGCCCAGCGGTTTTACCACAAATATGAACATCGGCCAATGATATCAGTGAAAGTCAAGTTTATTACCGATAAGCCGATATCAGTAAACGAGGAGAATATCGGCCGCTACCGATGTTCGGCCGATATATCGGTGCATCCCTAGATCCAAGCCTTTGCTACTATTTCACACGAGCGTTTGTAGGAAGTGAGCAAGTCAACCATTGTGTTGGAGGTGCAAACAAACAGGTTATCGTCATTGAGAGCTTGATCGATTATTGCATTGATACACTAAAATGAAACACAATGAACAGAAAACACTTTTATTTATAGGTAGTCATTTTAGTGAATTCTGAATTTAACCCTTTTAGGGCAAAGTTCATACGTGAAGAAAAAAATACAACATGAACAAATAAAGATATTTAAAATTAATTTGATGTAAACTAAACTGGTACGACTGGCAAATATAACATTTCTGAAGTCAGATCCCATGTTGGCTATTTTTGAGGATCATTCATGCAGAAACTGGAGCACAGAAAGACATTTTAATTAGATGACATTTGACATAAAACTCACCCAAAAAAAGCATGAACTCCACCACATCTCCTTTGCACATTCAAAAAGGCATCTCCTGTAGGCAAATACCCAAAATCAAATAGCATTTTAAAATAGGCTGACTTAAAAACTTGAATAGACTAAATATACCATAGATATTAATGACCTCCAGACAGAGGGAAGCTATAGCTATTGCAGTCCTAAATCGAATTTAAGCTAAATGGCTGCTTGCTTATATATATATAATGTATAATCATATTTACAGCGTTTTCACTACTCTGATCAAACTCTCAGTAAGAATAAGAAGATTAAAATGTTGACCTATTTCTTTAAAATAATATTTTTGACAAAAGTCATCAAGAATAAATGTGGCCAATTCTGGCCCAACAAAATATCAGCAATCATCAATTTCAAGCTCAAAAGTATCAGTTTCATTTCTCAAACAGCTGCGAGTTGCAGGTGAGCCGGGCAGAGAGAGAAAACGGGGGCAGATGATACCTGGCACTGAGGGCAACACAGGGGACGTGTGTGTGTGTGTGTGTTTGTGCACATTCTTGGGAGCTGCAGCTCGTGCTGGCAAATTGTCCTCCTGTGCCTGTTAGTTCTCCCGGCCCTATGTGTTTATGTCTCGGGTTTCTTTCTCTCTCCCTCCTTCTCCAAATATTTTCTAATGCCACTGAAGAATGTTCTCGCGTTGTAGAAATACTGAAGCAGTCACATCCAATGAACAGAGCAGTTGTTTTTTTCTCTCAGCTGTATCTGCCTCCTGCTCCTAATCCTCCTGCCTGTGGTCAAATAACCTCACATGAAGATTCTCTATTGTCTCTGCCTCAATACGTCAAACGTGGCAGATGACAGTTAGACTTTACATTAGCACAGATGTAAATGAGTGAGATGGTTTATTTCTGTAACTCCCAAAGAAATATCTGCCTCTGGATTAACTTGAATGACCTCTTTGTTTGGTTGAAGAATGTTGGCTAAAAATAAAGCTGCGGTACACGGAGGGTTTCTGTGGCCGCTCGGTTCTGCTGGTGATGGGCTCAGAGTGGGTCTGCAGGGCCTCTGTCGCTTTACTTCATCCCACATAGTCCTGCGTTCTTCATATGTAAATAAATAGAGAGCACACAGTCCTGCCACGACATGACAGGGGAAGGTGAAAACCACACAACCGCAATGGAGCGACTTGTTTGCGGCTTAAGTTAGATGAAGACTTGGCCAGTTTATACTTCTGCATTGAAGTGAGGTTACAGTGGGAAATATTTGGACAAGAAATATTCCTGAGTTTTCTTGCTGAGGTTTGGATGGAAAGATTAAAACCAGTCTCATATCTGTGCTTTACGTATGGAGCTAGAGCCAGATGGCTGAGAAATACAGAATGTAACTCTTAATGTACAGATTAAACAAACAAGACCCTAATGTGGTAATCAATGTATTTTAGAAGCGTTGCTGGTGCAATTCTGAGTTTTCCACTTGTCCAGTCTTTATGGCTAAGCTAAATTCCTGCTGGTTGTAGACAGATGGGAGTGGTTTTAATTTGATCATTTAACCTTCAGATAGAAAACAAATAAATTAACTTCTTTATCTAATCATACATCAAAAGCACATAGAAATCTGTGGCTTGGTAAATGGTCTATTCTGCTTCACATAAAACTCCTATAATGTAGTTGGCTTTCATGGAACATTTTGTAATATTTGCCTGCGACTAAATTCTGTGTGTGTATGTGTGTGTGTGTGTGTGTGTGTGTGTGTGTGTGTGTGTGTGTGAGTCCATTTTTGTCACCTCTTCGGGACCTTTTACAACATAAACACTTGACCAAAGCCCATGTGGTCACGAGGCAAAATGTCCTTTCTGAGGTCCGGGTTAAGATTTTGCTTATAATGTGAGTTGTGGTTAAGTTAAGGTTATTGTGAGGAATGAATACATCATGATTAATGTTAGAAATTAAGTTACAGTGAATGGATGTCAATGCAAAGACCTGAGGATAGCTGTGCATCTGAGTTCATGTTAGTGTGGAATGTGTGTGTGAGTATACTGAGGAACAATCCTGTCCTCGATTCAAATTGAAACATAATTTTCTATCATTTTAGGTTAATGGCACATCGATTTAAATGATTTTCAATATGGCAAATACGAACATAAATACATGCTGAGAATCTATCAACATGAAATAAAATCTTTTTTTACAAAACAGTACTTTTCTCCATGCAGGCATAGTACTGCATGTTATTTAAAAGACTCAGTGGAAGCAGGTCTCCTCAGACAGTTTCCCCTCTTTCCCACAGTTATTCTGTCTCCTGTGCACCAGGGGCGGAGAGGACACATCTGCTGCAGCCATGCAGACACACAGCTGATGATTACTGCAGGTAAACTCGCTTATTACTGCAGTGAAAATGAAGGGCTGCAGCTGCCAACAGGGACGACAGTATTCCACCAGTGTACACATGACACACTCATTTCAACATATGTGATAAACAAGGCATAAATGTGTCAACAGGACAGCGAATTTGCCAGCAATGTGAAGTGTGCACAGCTGGCACTGTCTGTACATTTATATATGTGTATTTATGTGGCAAACGTCTCAATGCAGTGAACAGCTCTGCTCTGGACTGTTTCAGGTACGGCCAACATCCTGGAGTGTGATATTTACCTTTCACTCCAAAACTGGAGAGGGGGGAGCCAATCAACACAAACCTGTTGGTTCAGCAGCTGTTTAGTCAGGTGAACAAGGTCTAATTGAGGCTATTTCTGCTGATTCTGAGGATTCGAAGAAACTTCATAGAATCATGGGCCTTTAAAAGCCACGATTCAGCTCAAATAAAGAAAGTCATGCAATTTGCTGTGGTCGCAGGAAATAGTTAAATGCTCTGGCTTTCAGTCTCAATTTTGACTCCTAATTATCTTCCAAAGTAGGTTGGAGATATTATGTCAATAGGTGGGCTCCACTGTCCCGGCCGTATTCTTGTTGATGCAATCTAATTATTTGTATTTTTAAAATAAAAGCTCCTTATTCAATTTGCAGTTGTAAGCTCTTTTAAGGAACCACTTTACGGAGGTTTCTCTCAATGAGAAGAGAGGTCGAGACTGGCCCATACATCCAAGCGTGCAGAAATAAAGACATGTTTTATGGGAACAAGTAGATTCACAACAGGCAAGCTGTCAGGGACATTTTCCACTCTAAACATGAGCCACGCAGGAAAGTGCAAATGAGCAACAAAACAGTTGTTAAAGTTTACAGGCCTGCAGCAATTTATTCATACATTAAAAGAGCCCAACTTTGAAGGGGCTGTTTACTTGAGGTCTTACATGGCGGCCCATGCTGTGAGAATAAGACAGACATGGGGGAGACACAGTGGGGCCGCCACCTTTTCATATTTGAGATCACAAACATTCCGACAATGTGAGTAAACTTGTAAAACACATTTACAGACTGAGATAAAGTTGTTAAATTCCCAACAAACTAGTGCCAATCAAGACACTGGCATAAAGTCTTACACTTAACAAGGAGCAATGCTTCCTCCCATGCAGCTCTTTAAATACAGGATACAGGCAAAGAGTTGTTGCCCCTATCTCAAGGTATGTGCTCGTTTGCCAAGGAAAATAAGGTCCACGTTGAAATAAGGTGAACTTACAGCTCGTCTGTGCCTCACACAGGTTGTTTACATATGTTTTACTGAAGCAGGACAATGTTGAGCGATGCTGCTCACTGACCCCAGATATGAATGTGGCCTCTCTCTTGTTTGAGCCTCTCCAGACTCACAGTTTTGACAGTGAAACTTACCGGTCCTCATCATCTGTGATGGATTCCTCTTGCACATTTGGAATTCATCAGTTGTCCTCAAGAGTTCATCATCTATGTTTTCTCGTGACATTTTACTTTGTACAACAAGTTTTCATTTATACAGTTAAATACCCTCAGATCTAAAATTGGTATAAATTGTAGAACAGACATTCATGGTTCCCAGATGATGTATCCGAATAACTTTGATAATCCCACAACTGGTTTCCCTTTAACCACAAGGCTACTAACAATTTGTGGTTAAAATATCACGACAATTATTCAATAAACATGATTTGATACAGGCATCTATCTTCCTCTCATCTCTTATTGCATGATTAGTCACTAAATAGACTTTTCCTCAGCATCAAAATCAACTGTAAACGGTTCTGTGAACATTAGCAAATATCTTACTAACTTATAACACTTTTGTTAAGATATAAAGGATAGTAAGAGAAGGTCAGGATAACCATATTAGAATTAAGCTCAAAATATCGGCTGTGATGAAATTACTCACGGCTATTTACTGATTATTACCATATACAAAATGTTATACCCAATGTAGTGCACTCATTTTATCCCACAATGTACAACCGATGGTCACTGACAGAGCATTACATACCATCATGCATTGCGCTTGCACTGAATGAAAGAAAAATGGGTCACAGACAAAGGGAGAGAGCTCTGTAAACAAAATGTTGCCATGTTTGAATAATCTGAATCTGAATATTAGATCTGACAAAAAAGAAGCAGCAAGTAACAGGAAAGACTTAATTGAAAAGAACTGAAAGTTGTAACAAACACTAAATATGATTAATTTATTAATGTGGGAAAAAAGCTTGGTAAATAATGTACCAACTTGATAGCCACTTATTTTGCAGCTGAGGTCACTGCATAATCCTTTACATTTAACTCCCTATAAGAAATCAGCAGCAGTGAATGGCTGAGTGATTTCGGACACAACCACAGTTGTTTTCAAACACAGGCTCATAGAGCCACGACTCAACCATACTTACTCTGTTAAGACTTTAAAATGTTGGCTTTTCTTCAGAGCGAGTAAGTCGTACATGTTTCTTCTTACGAATCTAGTATTCCACAGTTATAATTTGTTTTCCTCTGCACGCTCTCCGGCTGTAGAATAAAACAGAAGTGAATAAGCAGCATGTTAAGCATCTCTTGTTAGCTGTAATAGAACACCCCCCCCCCCCCCCCCCCCGCTCTGAGGACTGTTCTGCGTCCGCGAATGCCCCTGACATAAAATATTGCCCCCTGCTCCCTCCAGACGTGCCTGAACATACACTCACAAAGCCACTCAGCCTCTGGCATCATACGTTGCATTCATCGGTCTTCAGATTGCTCAACCCAGTCTCATCAGAAAACGTTCAATGGCAACGTTGGTCCACTTGGAACGACGTTATCATCTCACAATCTGGCCTCTCAGATTGTGAGATGGTAACATTTAGTCCTCCCATTGTTTTGCATTGGCGTGTTCTCACGTCACGTGACTCTCAAGCTCCCGTCTGCGGAGAGGAAAACATGGCGGAGATTCCTTGTTTTTTCAGATAAAAATATAATTTTGTAACTTAGTTTGGGCATAAAAATACATTCTGACACCATTTCTAGCGAGAAATGTGCTCTTTGCTTCCACAGTCTTCAGCCAGTTCGTGCTTTTGATAAATATTTTAATAGTTATCACGCATGTGTTTATCGTTGCTATGACGGTTGCCATGCCACCACGGCGCAGCGTGGTGTTTAAATCACAGTCCCTGCGTGGTGTCCTTCAGTGATCGTGAATGTTATTCATGTTGTATAATAGTAATATTTGAGGCTAGATAACATCTCTAATGAGAAGGAACCTGCGAGTCTGTTCATACCGAGGCCGGCCCGAGTGCGCGAGCCGAGCGGCCCGAGCGGCGCGAGCCGAGCGGCCCGAGCGGCCCGAGCGGCGCGAGCCGAGCGGCCCGAGTGCGCGAGCGGACATGACGTGTGGCTGTCGTAAAAACCCTATTTGTAAACAACCAGACCTTTAACTCGGGGCTGCGTTATAAACACGGCGCGCTTGGAAGACCACGATGTCATCTTCCTTCTGTCAGGTAAGTAGTTTATTGTTTTTAAAGATCGTTACGATCTAGGTTTACAGTCCGAGTGCGGAGAGAGTCCGTCAATCCACACTATGGACGCTGTTCATCAGCTAATACGCCATTGTTAGCCACATGCTACAGCCCACCGTAGCCTGTGCTACCTGGGAGGTGAATACATTGTTGTTGAAACCAGTTCAAGACGCTTAGCTCATCATTGAGGGACGCTACAATATAAATATAAACATGAATTTGATTTATGAATGCTTTAGATTAATAAGGAGTGTATTTCTCTACTATTACTCCACAATATCAGGTCAATTTGGTTTAATGTATAGTATGCACTATGACAATAATGTTTCCATGTTATGGAGTTGCGATTCATTTTATAAAACAATTGCTATGTTCTGTTTTTTAATCAAGGAGGATCCCAGTGAAGCTACAGGAGTTTCATTAACGTCAACAACTTGGACCGAACGGTTTGTTTTGCTTGATGAAGAGCAGGAAGGGCAGCCTGGAGAGAAAGAGAAGCCGGGTTGAGCCCACTACCATCATCCACGTACCACGAGGAAGATGAGGGAGAGAAATGATCCTACCATTAAAGAGGTACTTTTAAGTTACATACCAGAAACACCATTTTATATAATGTGCTAAATATACATTTTATTACATCCCCAAAGTACGCTTGCTGAAATACAAGTTTATATCACACTGAAAGAATTTTGATCAATCATGCTTCCCTGCTGTGATTGTTTAACTGGGAAAACAACTTTTTCCACAGGAAGGCAAGTCAATTTAAGGAATACATGTGCAAAGTTTTCCTCTGTTATGTATAATGATGACCCCCATCAAACATAATGTTAGCAATATTTACACCTTTTAATTTATACTGATTATTTCTGTCTACATGTGTGAATTTGCCTTCATTAGTTTCAGAAAAGAGCGATGATGTATCGGTCAGTGGGCGGCAGCACGAGACTCCGCAAACTAGTCTGTAGGCAAAGCAGACGAAGGCATCGAGGTTGCGGCCTGCCATCATTGTTATTTTTGCTTAAAGGGCCGAATATGTTTCATGCAGGAATATTAGCATTTCCCTTATATCTACCAAAACTGCTTGTTTCCCAGACTGCAGTTTTGTTTTGATCCGATGTGGTGTGCAAATACAACCGTATCTGCAATGGGTTGTGGGGCATTAACATTTGTAACTCTAATTTTGTTTTGACAGACTGTGAAAAGAACGTTGAGAACATCACCACTCTACAGGAAGACACAGTCCAGTAATGGGTGTAAGAATTTCAGTAGTGAACGACAGGTACTGTGGAAAAATGTGTGTCATTGTTGTACAATGTCCTTTGACTCTGTTTACACAAGGTTAACACAAAAAGGTTTGATTGTAAACTGATATTGGTATGAATTCATGTTATTCTCCTCTTCACAAGAAACAAACAATCCAAATTACCTCCAGAAAGCCCTTGATGGACGCTTCAGCTGCATCGTCAGACTGGTGAGACAGCAAGATGCCAACTTTAATGCCAATTTATTTGTGTAACATTCTGTGACCAAATGTATAGATAACTTTTTGTAGATTGTAAAAAAGATAACCCATTTATTAAAAAAAAACTACACTAGAATTACCGCACTGCGTTGTATGACTCCGCTAACCAGAGCAGTGTCCGTCTACATATTTCTACATATTTTCTCTCATATAAATGACACTGTGTCTCTTGACAACTGAAACCATAAGATGAGGTCAGTGTGGCCTTGACCTTTTGACTTTAACACAAATACACAGTTAGACAATCCGAAAACATACAGTTATGCCAAAATATATTTTGTTTCACATTCTAGATGGCATAAGCAGAGACATCAACTCAGGAAAAATATTTCTGTAGAAAAGAAAGCCCTGTACGTGTGTACGTATGTATACATACACACGTACAAACGCACTATTGAGACGTTTTGTTTTTTATCATATATTCTCAGGAAGGACTGATGCATTTACTGAGACGGGACGTGAGGGCCTACTCTGCGTGCTCAGAGTTCAAGCCCAGCAGGCTGCAGCGGGCCTGACATATTCCGGAACAGCAGCACAGTCTTTGGATGACTCCTCTGAAGATGAAAACATGGCGAGGTACTTCTCCACTGATGAAGAACTGTGAGGGCTGTGATTAGCTACACTCTCTTGCTACAAGGCTACTCTTGCTACTCCCTGGCAGCCTTAGGAAGGCATTAGCTTGCTGTTGGGTAGCTGTTAGCTTCAGCATTTTTAGTTTTTAGCGGCCTGTGTGACGTTTATGTTTAAAACCAAAAAATCAGAGGGAACCATCTTCATAATTTAACACTATGGTTTGTTTGTGTGTCCTTCAGTTCTTCTCAAGAGAAGCAGTACAGGTGTGCCTCAGCTCCACGCTCCCTCCTGCAACCTCCGCTCCTGATGCTAACCTCATGTCTCCATCACACCAAGCAGCAGACCTGGATTGACAGACCTTTCTCCAGAGCTGCCCCCTCCCTCTGAAACCCCCCTCTCCAAAACACTATTTGTGTAGTTTTTAAAGTATTTTTTGCATGAGAATTGTTGATCATAACATTTCCAGCAGATGCCTTAATGTAATGTTTGTGCACAATAAATTACATTGATCATAACATATTGGTATTTCCTTGCACTTCTACACCATGATATTGTCAGATAAGATGCTGATTACATTAAAGCAGTGAATGCTCTGCTTTAAGCAACATAAACACACAATGATCCAATGGATCGGAAGTAGAATGGGCACATTACATTCTGTAGAGAATGCCTCAGTAATTGAAGTCAGAAAATAACTTTCTTTATCTGAGGTTCCAGTCATTTATAGTCACAGCAGAGCACACAGGTCTGGTTGTCTAGGGACACCCATATATTGTTTAAGATGTGTAACATCAAGTTTGTGTATCAGTGCAAAATACATACCGTCATTAGTCAAGAGTTCACTCTCTTGTTTACACTAAATTTAGGTGACCCAGATGTTTCACAATGCATCTGATAAGGTCTTATGAGAAACATTCTTAACATTAAAGAAATCAACACAGAGGATAGCAGTAGATGTTTGACTTCAATCCGTAGCTGATAATCAGCGGCCTGACTTATTCAAACACATTAATACTACAATGAATGAGGCAGGGGTTTTCCATCAGAAATCATTTCTGGGACATTAATTTAAAAGATCTCCAGTATAAGTAAATGTGTTTTAAAATTGGTTTACATCCAAGTGAGAGGCTGTCCCATCACATGGATTTAAGACATATATATTGTTTGTATAAGCTGTCCCTCAGTTAAGTACTTGCACTTCTTGAAAAGCTCTATATAAATAAGATGTATTATTGTTTATACATTGCTTTATACATGTTTTCCTAAAAGTCACTGTAGATACAGAAACAACAGTATGGTTCAGGTGACAGTGAGTGGAATGTGAAGGTAATTCCAATGAGCTCAAGAGAAACCTAATGTGACGATATAGTTGATTTCTGATAGATAATCCCTGCCTCATTCATTGTGGTATTAATGTGTTTGAAAAAGTCAGGCTGCTGATTACCAGCTACTGATTTGAGTCAAACATCTACTGCTATCCTCTGTGTTGACTTCTTTAATGTTAAGAATGTTTCTCATAAGACCTTATCAGATTGCATTGTGAAACATCTGGGTCACCTAATTTTAGTGTAAACAAGAGGGTGAACTCTTGACTAATGACGGTATGTATTTTGCACTGATACACAAACTTGATGTTACACATCTTAAACAATATGATATGGGTGTCCCTAGACAACCAGACCTGTGTGCTTTGCTGTGACTATAAATGACTGGAACCTCAGATAAAGAAAGTTATTTTCTGACTTCAATTACTGAGGCATTCTCTACAGAATGTAATGTGCCCATTCTACTTCCGATCCATTGGATCATTGTGTGTTTATGTTGCTTAAAGAAGAGCATTCACTGCTTTAATGTAATCAGCATCTTATCTGACAATATCATGGTGTAGAAGTGCAAGGAAATAGCAATATGTTATGATCAATGTCATTTATTGTGCACAAACATTACATTAAGGCATCTGCTGGAAATGTTATGATCAACAATTCTCATGCAAAAAATACTTTAAAAACTACACAAATAGTGTTTTGGAGAGGGGGGTTTCAGAGGGAGGGGGCAGCTCTGGAGAAAGGTCTGTCAATCCAGGTCTGCTGCTTGGTGTGATGGAGACATGAGGTTAGCATCAGGAGCGGAGGTTGCAGGAGGGACCGTGGAGCTGAGGCACACCTGTACTGCTTCTCTTGAGAAGAACTGAAGGACACACAAACAAACCATAGTGTTTCATTATGAAGATGGTTCCCTCTGATTTTTTGGTTTTAAACATAAACGTAACACAGGCCGCTAAAAACTAAAAATGCTGAAGCTAACAGCTACCCAACAGCAAGCTAATGCCTTCCTAAGGCTGCCAGGGAGTAGCAAGAGTAGCCTTGTAGCAAGAGAGTGTAGCTAATCACAGCCCTCACAGTTCTTCATCAGTGGAGAAGTACCTCACCATGTTTCATCTTCAGAGGAGTCATCCAAAGACTGTGCTGCTGTTCCGGAATATGTCAGGACCGCTGCAGCCTGCTGGGCTTGAACTCTGAGCACGCAGAGTAGGCCCTCACGTCCCGTCTCAGTAAATGCATCAGTCCTTCCTGAGAATATATGATAAAAAACAAAACGTCTCAATAGTGCGTTTGTACGTGTGTATGTATACATACGTACACACGTACAGGGCTTTCTTTTCTACAGAAATATTTTTCCTGAGTTGATGTCTCTGCTTATGCCATCTAGAATGTGAAACAAAATATATTTTGGCATAACTGTATGTTTTCGGATTGTCTAACTGTGTATTTGTGTTAAAGTCAAAAGGTCAAGGCCACACTGACCTCATCTTATGGTTTCAGTTGTCAAGAGACACAGTGTCATTTATATGAGAGAAAATATGTAGAAATATGTAGACGGACACTGCACTGGTTAGCGGAGTCATACAACGCAGTGCGGTAATTCTAGTGTAGTTTTTTTTTAATAAATGGGTTATCTTTTTTACAATCTACAAAAAGTTATCTATACATTTGGTCACAGAATGTTACACAAATAAATTGGCATCTTGCTGTCTGGCCAGTCTGACGATGCAGCTGAAGCGTCCATCAAGGGCTTTCTGCAGGTAATTTGGATTGTTTGTTTCTTGTGAAGAGGAGAATAACATGAATTCATACCAATATCAGTTTACAATCAAACCTTTTTGTGTTAACCTTGTGTAAACAGAGTCAAAGGACATTGTACAACAATGACACACATTTTTCCACAGTACCTGTCGTTCACTACTGAAATTCTGACACCCATTACTGGACTGTGTCTTCCTGTAGAGTGGTGATGTTCTCAACGTTCTTTTCACAGTCTGTCAAAACAAAATTAGAGTTACAAATGTTAATGCCCCACAACCCATTGCAGATACGGTTGTATTTGCACACCACATCGGATCAAAACAAAACTGCAGTCTGGGAAACAAGCAGTTTTGGTAGATATAAGGGAAATGCTAATATTCCTGCATGAAACATATTCAGTCCCTTAAGCAAAATAACAATGATGGCAGGCCGCAACCTCGATGCCTTCGTCTGCTTTGCTTACAGACTAGTTTGCGGAGTCTCGTGCTGCCGCCCACTGACCGATACATCGTCGCTCTTTTCTGAAACTAATGAAGGCAAATTCACACATGTAGACAGAAATAAACAATGTAAATTAAAAGGTGTAAATATTGCTAACATTATGTTTGATGGGGGTCATCATTATACATAACAGAGGAAAACTTTGCACATGTATTCCTTAAATTGACTTGCCTTCCTGTGGAAAAAGTTGTTTTCCCAGTTAAACAATCACAGCAGGGAAGCATGATTGATCAAAATTCTTTCAGTGTGATATAAACTTGTATTTCAGCAAGCGTACTTTGGGGATGTAATAAAATGTATATTTAGCACATTATATAAAATGGTGTTTCTGGTATGTAACTTAAAAGTACCTCTTTAATGGTAGGATCATTTCTCTCCCTCATCTTCCTCGTGGTACGTGGATGATGGTAGTGGGCTCAACCCGGCTTCTCTTTCTCTCCAGGCTGCCCTTCCTGCTCTTCATCTCCTCAAGCAAAACAAACCGTTCGGTCCAAGTTGTTGACGTTAATGAAACTCCTGTAGCTTCACTGGGATCCTCCTTGATTAAAAAACAGAACATAGCAATTGTTTTATAAAATGAATCGCAACTCCATAACATGGAAACATTATTGTCATAGTGCATACTATACATTAAACCAAATTGACCTGATATTGTGGAGTAATAGTAGAGAAATACACTCCTTATTAATCTAAAGCATTCATAAATCAAATTCATGTTTATATTTATATTGTAGCGTCCCTCAATGATGAGCTAAGCGTCTTGAACTGGTTTCAACAACAATGTATTCACCTCCCAGGTAGCACAGGCTACCGTGGGCTGAAGCATGTGGCTAACAATGGCGTATTAGCTGATGAACAGCATCCATAGTGTGGATTGACGGACTCTCTCCGCACTCGGACTGTAAACCTAGATCGTAACGATCTTTAAAAACAATAAACTACTTACCTGACAGAAGGAAGATGACATCGTGGTCTTCCAAGCGCGCCGTGTTTATGACGCAGCCCCGAGTTAAAAGGACTGGTTGTTTACAAATAGGGTTTTTACGACAGCCACACGTCATGTCCGCTCGCGCACTCGGGCCGCTCGGCTCGCGCACTCGGGCCGCTCGGCTCGCGCACTCGGGCCGCTCGGCTCGCGCCGCTCGGTCTGGTCGCGCCGCTCGGGCCGCTCGGGCCGCTCGGCTCGCGCCGCTCGGTCTGGTCGCGCCGCTCGGGCCGCTCGGCTCGCGCACTCGGTCCGGTCGCGCACTCGGGCCGGCCTCGGTATGAATAGACTCGCAGGATCCTTCTCATTAGAGATGTTATCTAGCCTCAAATATTACTATTATATAACATGAATAACATTCACGATCACTGAAGGACACCACGCAGGGACTGTGATTTAAACACCACGCTGCTCCGTGGTGGCATGGCAACCGTCATAGCAACGATAAACACATGCGTGATAACTATTAAAATATTTATCATAAGCACGAACTGGCTGAAGACTGTGGAAGCAAAGAGCACATTTCTCGCTAGAAATGGTGTCAGAATGTATTTTTATGCCCAAACTAAGTTACAAAATTATATTTTTATCTGAAAAAACAGGGAATCTCCGCCATGTTTTCCTCTCCGCAGACGGGCGCTTGAGAGTCACGTGACCTGAGAACACGCCAATGCAAAACAATGGGAGGACTAAATGTTACCATCTCACAATCTGAGAGGCCAGATTGTGAGATGGCAACGTCGTTCCAAGTGGACCAACGTTGCCATTGAACGTTTTCTGATGAGACTGGGTTGGATTGCTGAGACACAGAGAGAGATATAAGCTTTGACTTATATAAAGCTGTAGCTGTCAAATATATTGCCCCTGCAGTCTTGGTTTTGTTGAAGGCGAGAGTCCTTGATCTGAGTTATACGAACTGAGCAGCAGTGATAACAGAGTTCGACAACAACAAATTGCTAAATGTTCTATATGTGGCTTAGTCATATAGTTGTCTGCCATTATTACATGGGACAGTCTCCACTACAGTATCTAAACTTGTAGCATACGGCCTCTGTCTTTGTGTAATTTGCATGGCTAAGCTACCGACTGAAAACCCTGGTTGCGGATAAATACGTAAAGAGTGGCCCCACTATTCAAGTTTAAATTCAAGTTCAAGTTCCACAGTTATAATTTGTTTTCCTCTGCACGCTCTCCGGCTGTAGAATAAAACAGAAGTGAATAAGCAGCATGTTAAGCATCTCTTGTTAGCTGTAATAGAACACCCCCCCCCCCCCCCTGCTCCCCCCCCCCCCCCCCCCCCCCAGCCCCTCTCTGCGTGTTTGTACAGGTGCGCGTGTGATGTATGCGTTACAGCCACTGTGTGACAGAGCACTGACCCACTTCCACTGCTTGGCACGCTGGCACCGCTGCCTCTGTCCTGAGCAGAGGGACCGTGAGGCCGAGCAACAAGCAGTCCTCTGTCACTGGGAAGAGGCCGTAGCTCCTCTCAATGGTCCTCGAATCGGCTCGGGCTCTGTGGTTAACTATTCATGAGAGTTTTGAAGTTACAACATGACCACGTATAGGTTGAATATATACGTAGTGGGTACCACTGGACATCTTTACTCTTTCACTCAGACTTTACTGTAAGTGTCTTAAGTCATTAATGTATGGCTTGCACTTGATCCTGCAGCTATAATTCTTACCTTGGCTGTGCCGCTGACCTACCGCCACCTCTAACCAACCGTTTAACGGCAAGAGGTTTGTCAAAACACGGCCAGAGTAATGGGTGGCAGAAACAATCGGCCTGGCAACCATCAGGGGGAGGGGGTCTGATGGGATGAGGAGAGTTTGCTACATATATATAAAGTCTGGCAGGAGCCTAATTAAAACTGAACTTTGGGGTTAGCTGACATTAAGTCCGGTGCCAATTCAAGCATATTAAAACCTGAAGCTTCAACAAGCAAGCGGGTCCACATGTGGTCCCTGCGCTGACTCCCATTCTTCACTCTGCTCCCCCGCAATATCTCCTCGCTGCTCCAGGCTCAACTAACATCAAGGAAGCCCAAGACACTTACACATTCTGAGAATTTGAAACATAAACAATATGCAGTGTTGACATTAAAATCCCATTATGATGTTAACAGGGCATAAGTGTATATAAGGGCGAAGTAGACGTCCTCTTTCAAAGATATACTGTATTAATGTTTATTTCAAATAGGCATCAGGAAGAGGAGAGATGACAGGAGAGGGGACTTTAAATCTTAGAGGTTAGACTTGTATGAATGAGTTGCCCATGTCTTAAATAATGAATGTTTGACTTTGTAATCAGTTCATTTCACGGTATAAAAATCCAAACAGGCCACCAGGTGTCTCCTGTCACTGCTGACAAACACATGCAGCCTCTGGTGCTGAAAACAGAGCTGCATGGTGCTGTGGGTATATCAGTGCTCACAGGGGGAAACAAGTTTGGTCGCCCATGAACAGTGACAAATAAGCAAAAGAGACACAAGCTATACTAGTCACAGCAGAATATAAATGAATCACACTCTGCCAAAACAAACAGCACATATTGCCAAATGACAGCGGAACCAGCACAACCACAAGGTTATGAAACAATGTGGTTAATACAAAATATTCAGAAATATAACAACTCAAAATAATATTGCGTTACGCCTTAAAACATGAAACAAAACCTAACAGTGTTTAATATTATAGAAATTCACATTCATGAATAAAATAAAGAACTTTGGCTTCCTTGACTACTCACTCAACACAGAAGCTTTAGAAACTGAAGTGTGGTTTGAGCGTATTAGTCATATGAAAACTGCCAAAGTGTGGAACATAAATGAATAAGGCCCTGTATAGAACGCTCCAAATATTTGGCTGTTCATCTCGATTTTCTGGGCCTGCTGTTTATTAATGTCCACATCTCAGTGTGAGCACGAGCTGTTTGCTGCAGGGCGACTATTTCAGGGCCCATGGGTGGACTTTATGAGGCTCGGGGCAGAAATCCAGTCACACGGAGCCACTTCTGGCAGCAAACAGAGGCAGACACACTGACACGGCTTATATTGGCTGCCATGGCCGAATCACCAGTAAAAACAGAAAAACTAAAATATGTGAGGCTATATATTCATTGCGAATAAAAACATTTAAAGCTTCTGATCTGATCCACTGAGGGAATCCAGGTCAGTCCATCAGGCCACCTCCCTGCCATCTCATCTCTCCCCAACTCAGCTGTTAAAGGCAGGGAGTGGTGTGTGAATCTGTCCCCCGGCCAGCTTCCTGACCTCTGTGCTGCATCTCAAAGCTCTAAATTACAGCGCTGCATTTGACGGCCGCCTGGCAGAGAGAAACATCCCACACCTGAGAGCTGACAGGGTAGCGAGGCCGATTGCTGCTGGTCAAATTCAAAGCGACGCCCCTGGACAGGGAACAGTCACTTTGTCCATAGATGAGGACTCTGTTCTATTCATTGCCCACCCCCTTGCTCACTTTCTGGAAGTAGGCCAAGCCTTTTGGGCGTGCGCCTGTTTTCGTGGCGCTGAAAAGCAAAATTCAGACAAACTGACACGCCTGCCCGAAAACAAGTGACAGTTGAGCGTTGGAGAAGGTCTTTCGTGGCGCTCTCTGGAGTTTGACCTCAAACTGCAGGCGGATGGGAAAACAAGCACAGTTCCACATCAAGAACCAAACGGACAACTCGGGCAAGTGGCTGTGACACAGGGCGGTGGCAGAGAGCGAGGCTGCAGTATATCAATTTTTAGCAGTAAAGTCTAAGCGCATGTCAACATTAAAAATAAAGTCTCCTTTAAATAAAGCTGGAGCTTGAGACAGCACATCTTTTGCTTCTGACTTGCAGCAGACGTTGCATTTTGGGGAACATGAGTCAGCAGACTGGGAGGTCAGTGTTGGACGGTAAAATGAGTAAATGACACCCAGTTACTGTTGAAGTGTGCTACTTACAGAATAGTGCATTTTTCTTACATTCAAAGTTATATTTTACAGAAGCTGTCCAGCAGTGGGGATGGAGCACTGTCCTCGGCCGTCAGTTCATTGTGACAGCCTCGTCTCAGCTGATCTTTCCACAGATCCTGACAGTGCATCTTCCTGGAGCAGAAGAAAGCTAAAACGAAATTCCTGATCTGCATGTGGTTTATCGGAGCAGCCAACAAAACCACTGCTCTCTCTCTGCATCAGATACAGGCCTGGCCTGTGCTCACTGAAGCATGGGCGAGCCCGTCCAAGAGAGGCTCAAGCAAATTGGTGTCAGCTGTCTAGATACACACAGATTCGAGGTGCACCTCCTACAAAAAAGTGATTTGAATCTGTCTTTGTTTCAGTGTCTGTTAACATGAAATAACTTGGTTTGAGACTGATATGAATGCATTTCTGTTATTTCTATTTTCTGTTGTTGGAAGTCGTGAGCAGAGTAAAAGTGTTTGCTGGAGGCTCCTGCCTGGAACATGGATTTTGTGTCTGGGGCTAGGAGCAGGGTTCCTTCCTGTCTCTCACAGGATGTGGGGTATCCTGTCTGGCAGCGGCAGAAGAAAGACGCCCGGCTTCAAAGAGAGGAGGAAGTGGTCAGGGGATGGAGAAAGGTAGGGAGGACAGGGGGAGGAGGTGCATGAGGCCAGAGACTGAGCCCTGCAGCAGTTATAGGCCTCTTAAGCTCTGTTTCTTGGATTCAGTACATTTCAACATGCACTCATACAGCACACAGTATTAAAGCTGGTGCAAATAAAAGAGGAACTTTTCATTTTAGGGGCGGAATTTTTTACACCATTTGAACTGCACTGACATTTCAAGTGGATATTCTTGAAGTACAATCCTCTATTCAGTGTTGTTGATAGCTCCACAATGCTCGTAAGTCCAGTTTCCTTTGTACAGGCCCTTGTTCTATTTACAAGTGAGGGGACTCTCTGCAAGACGCTTGCAAATCTTGACTTCAGAAATATGTGCAGTTGGCAATGGGAGACGCGCCCTGTTCCACTGGCATCTGAGTCATGCCACAGTCAGCAGCTAATGTGTGAAGAGGCATGTATGCTGCACGCACACACACACACACTCACACACTCACACACACACACACACACACACACACACACACACTAACCCTAACAAATTGGAACGAAACACCAAGTGTCAAAGAACAAATAGATGGAAAGAGAGATGGAGAGATGAAGCGGGGAATAAGGGAGGGAGAGAGAATCCCTAATCACTCATGTAACGCCAGAGTATGGGCCTTTTAAACTCATTACGCTCTCCTGTAATTTTATGCTTTTCTTGCCGGCCGACGCGCAGGAGTTCAAAGCCCAACGCTGAGAGCGACAGAGAAGGAATCAAGTAATTATCACTTGAAAGATGAAACATCTCGACTTGCCGTCGCTGTAAACCCTTTTCCTCTCCACATGTGTTTGACATTAGCTGTCCTGTGACCCACATTGGTAAAGACATCCTAAGAACGCCAAGAGGCCCACGGCAAAAGGAAGTCTATTTATAGTCCCGGGTCACAACAAGCCCCTGCCAATTAGTCAGGTACATCAGAGAGAGGAAAATTAAGTGAAATGTAAGGAAAGAGAAACGTGGAGTGTGGCAAACTGGGCCATTGGAAACATGGGTTTAAAATTGAACAGGCACAGAAGCTGAGACATTTTGGTTTGTGAGATTGTGCAACTGAAAATCTGCTTCTAACTTGCTAAACTATAACAACTTATACTGTGACTTACAATATTTAAATATTAAAATGACCTGCTCAACAATATTTGTAAATATTTAAGATAGATATACATATGTGGTGAGTTGTGAGTAACTACAAGAATGATTCTGAACAGTCTGACAGGGCGGTTTATGAGGTATTTTTTTTACAACTGATTCATATACAATGCAGTATTAGTTCATTCAATTAATAAAAAGTAATCTGTTAAAACAAGGCTGACAGGGTTTCCTAAACTTAAAAGCCCCGTCACCCAAAATAATGGTACCAGAGCCTGAGGACCACCATCATCCCAACAGCTATTGAGCTAGTTAATGAAAATCCCCATCTATTAGTGTTTCCTGTTGTTCTCTGAATTTACCTGCTGCAACTAATGCTGCTTGTCGTTTTTCAGTCATGATCCCCTCAGGGTTCATGCAGGGACAAAGAAAATGTTATCGCATGTTTTTCATTCGTGACAAATATGGCTCAAACATTATATATTTTTTGTTTTTAGATTGTATTTGATTTCTGGAAATCACCTCATGTCCCTTCTCCTGTATCTAGCGACCACCCCAAGGGGGTCCTTACCCCTGGTTTGGGAACCATTGCCTAATAAAATGCAAACATCAACCCACTGGTTTTTCACCTGATGATAGGTCTAACATTCACTTCTCTTTGAGCTGTACTGTTTGGTCTCTACCATCTTCTGAGAAAAAAAATCACTGTTCTGTTTACCTGCTGAATTTCCACATACAGCGCAGCAGCCTAAAACCACAGCAGTGTTGACAGTGAACTCAAACAGCAGAGCCGTGGCTGAGAAAATCAAAACAATAAGCTGAAAGACGGTAAAACGCTGCAGCTGAGGGGAACAGCGGAGTTAGAGGATTTGTATCTGTGGGTTTATACCAACGACCCCTTTCATGGGTTTAAGTAGTCATGTGATCCATTGATAATATATGATGAGGACTATGAATACCTATATAGTTGTATATGGAGTCTGTACATTGTTGTATAACCAGTGAGCATCATTTCAAGCGCAGATTGTAAAAAATGAGCATTCAGGTTTTAAAAATATATAAAAAATACATTTAAACTGTTATGAATGTACCCTAAGTGTGAATGTGCTAGGTTTTGTGGGTGTTCAGGGAATCTTACCTTTTCCCTCTGCACACAGTGAAGTCTACGTCTTAGACCTAGTGGTCTGCACGCTGCCGAGATCTGTACCACAATCAAAACTTTAGGCATAAATATATATAAATTCATCGGGCAATAAACTCGACTGAGCCAGAAAAGTAATAATAGGCTATACATCCATTCACACAGAGTTCCAAACTCAACTAATGTTGCATGTGGTGCGACTGAAAGACTTGGCTGAGTTCTTATTTGGTCTGTGGGTCTGAGATGGGGGAGTTAGTGTTCACAAGAACCATTGAAATAACAAAATGCTCCCGATGCCAGAACCTCCTCATAGTTCCTGCCAGGGTGTCA
Source organism: Pleuronectes platessa (assembly GCF_947347685.1). Classification (NCBI taxonomy): domain Eukaryota; kingdom Metazoa; phylum Chordata; class Actinopteri; order Pleuronectiformes; family Pleuronectidae; genus Pleuronectes; species Pleuronectes platessa. The sequence goes on from NC_070629.1 coordinate 10,482,839, forward strand.
ACATGCCCCGCAGGAATGTGCTGAGTCAGTCGAATGTAAGTGTGTTCACGTGTGTCCAGTGTCCGTGTTCATGTGTGCGGGTGTGCTTCTGTCGGAGGGATTCACTATCTGTCTGTGCATGTGTGCGTGTGAGAAGGGTTTAAGATGAGTGAGTAACATGTGTGAGCCGGATACGGATGAAGATGAAGCGCTCAGTTAAAGGAGGCAGTGGACAGTCGCTGACCAACAGAAACTAATACAGTCTCTTTAATACAACATGGTAGCAACTGTCACTATATTACAGTGAGAGTAATGAGACCTGTTCCATGACACATCTGCTAAAAGCCACACTGCTAAAGTGTCCTTTAGAAAATTACTAAGCATCTCTCTGCTCGGTATCTGACCCCGGAGGGGGCAAATGAAAACTCTGAAGAATGTTATCTTTTCCAAAATTTGCATTTTTACCCCTCAGTTGCACCCACATGGATTGTTGAAGCATGTATAATGGCTTAATTGTCGTTAAATAGTTTAAGTATTCTGCAAGTATGTGCACATATCTGTACGACTATTGCCCTGCAGCAAGGTGCATAATTTCCTTCTTGTCTCTGAAAATGTAAATTATACTGTATCTCAGTCCTGTTTATGGGATCTGGGAGTGGAATTTCTTCAGCTCTATTTTGTTCGGCAGCTGTTGCCCAGAGCAGCAGTGATCCCTGCCTGCGGTGCCTCTGCAGGCCAACTCGGCCCACACACTGTGGAGATGAGAGGTGGCACAGAGAACTCACTGGACTATCCCGTAATCCCCCCTGGTAACAGGGATCAGTCACAGTAGATGTTGAAAAGGGAGGGGATAACCTGTGCTCTGTGTGTGTCCGTGTCAATGCCTGTGCACACTCTTGCTCCACAAATCCGGGTGGGACTCTCTCCTAAACGTGTAGGTGGGTCCTCATGGGTATATGCCACCACTTAGTGCAGCAAATCAGGGTGAAAGTGTTTTCACTCAGGTGACAAAGCAGACGAGCTCAGCCTTTGTAACACGGGGAAATACTGTAACGGCTGGGAAGGATGCTGCTCTGCACAAAGAGTGATTCACAGGGCTGATGGGAACATGTGTGCAGCACATGGTGAAGCTTGAACAGACTGAGAGCCATGGGCTTGAGAGGCCCATAGAGACCTGGCTACAAACAACCACCACACATCACTCACACACACAGACACACACAGACACACAGACACACACACACGTGCATTAATACCCATGTATTGTATTGTACTCATTCTCCACTTTTACAGGGGGTTGAACCTCCACACTTTTACTTCAGTTTCCAGGTAGTTCTCAGTGTGTATGCTGTAGTGCATGTGTACGTGTGTGATATGGTGATGAGGGACATCAGGGGGAGTGCCAGTGTGTGAAAGTGTCTTAGAACACCCAGAGAGCTCAGAGAACTGATTACAGCTAATTGCCCAGATGAAGCACAACAGCTGGAACTGCCAAGCTGCCATTCAAACACACACACACACACACACACACACACACACACACACACACACACACACATTTAGACACACACACACACACACACACAATGCCTCCCGCACACCAGTGACCCCCTGGTTTTTACTAGGACAGTAATGAGCTCCCTCTCTGCACCTCACCCCTCATTCCTCTGGCTCCTCGGCTCTTGGCAGGACCAGATCTATAGCTCAGAGAGCTCTGCAAGATGACTGAGAGCTTGCTGGAGTTGATATGAGTTGGCCTGCGTTCAGACTGCTGAGGCTGCTTTTTTCAGCTGTGGGGTTTTCCCCCTTGCTGTGGTATTGATGGAATCCTAAAGATGCTTGCAGCCAGATGTCCCAAAAGACAGGTCGAGAGACAGATGGGGAGAAAGAAGCAGCTCGCAGCCACTGACAGAGGCTGCAGCACGCTTGAGCTCTCCTCAGGCTTGCAAAGTCTGAAAACCTGCATTCTGATCGCCAGTGGTCTGCATCCATCCACAAATAAACCCAGGTCTGTATGCATAAACTGAAAACATTTAACAGAGAAAAGCATAAAGAAGTGTCAGTCCTAGAATTTATTTGACTTGTGCTCTGAAAGACATAGATCAGGCTACAAATTAACCCTAAACCCTTTTCCCTTCTCTAACCTGGCTGATAAGTCATGCATCACATTCCTCTCTCCTGCAACTGTCTTACTCCCATTTTTTCCTTTTCTATCCCATTTTTCACTCAGACACACACACACACACACACACACACACACACACACACACACACACACACACACGCACATGCACACACACACACACATATTCTTCTCTCTTTTCTTTTACTCGTCTACCCGCTCTTCCTTTCTCCCTGAGCCTCTTTCCTGTCAGTTCTCTGGTCTGTCTCCCAGAAACCAGCTCCTGCAGACAGGAAGTGAGGCCTCCTCTGGGTTTGGGCCCATCAGTGTGGTGTTTATTGTCCTAACCTGAGAGAATTAGCATCGAAGACTTAAGAGTACAAAGTCAAGGGCATCGGAGCCAGTGGAGGTTGCAGGGGAGGGAGAGGAAGCAAAACAGGACCAGACCGGGTTGTATATTTGTTTAGTGTGGGGCTGAGGGGGCTGCCAACAGTTGGTGGGAAGATCGGGAGGGTGGCTTGGGGTGGACTGATTGTTGTGGGGCTACACCCATTCCTCCAATTGTGCCCTTTGCACCTCATCTTGTTCTCCCAGCTCTCACTCCCTCTCTTAATTTAGATATTATCTGATTAAGCACAATTTTGTGCAGGCATTCCTCAGCTCCTCATGAAATTTCCTCAAAGTTTGTATTAATGCTGCTTAATACCTCTTCACCATATGTGTCAAATAGTCACTGCGGGCAATGAAACAGCCTGCATATGGCACCTTTCTCTCCTCGCTGCTTCAGGGCAATAAAAGTGGAAGTTAACGACTGAAAGTGTGTGTTCCTCCTTTGTAAAATAGCACGCTGAGCAGTTCAGGTTCTTCTCCTCCACAGCAGCAGCAGGGAACAGGAGGCTTGCGGGAAAGTAGAAGAAAGAAATTCTCAGATGGGGAGCAACTAAAAGCAGTGTGGACGTGCCTGTTCCCAGCAACAGGGAGGGTAGAGTGAATATAGAGTAAACATAGCCCAGCTCGAACAAGTTTAATTGGCATAATATTAACAAATTAATTTGGAGTGCAGCAGAAACCTCAAAGGCCAAGGCCCAACAATTGCATTAAATTCAATCAAGCTGCACCAAATTTCACACACTCATAGATATGAATCAATGAATAAATTATTACATAATTGGGAAAATTTGAATCTCACAATGTTCAAGAAAGTGATAAAAATGATCTGCCCTCTGTTCCGGTTGTCCCTGACCAAAACCACATCCTTCCACCAAGATTCATAGATATCGGTTCTGTTTTTTTTTAGTTACTTTGCTAACAAACAATCAAAAATACAATCCAAACAAACAGGGGTGAAAATATAACCTCCCAAGGTAATGATGTAGAATATTATCTGAACCAGTGGCACCAAACTTCTTAACACGATGTCTACAACAACAGAAGATAGCACCAAAACAGCCATGTAGCCACATGCAGTAACCATATCCTCTGGATGGTGCAGTGCAGAGAGGTGGGATAATTAATATAAACCTATAATTAGTGTTAAATACACTGCTTTCCCCTCAATTACTTCAATCAGAAACATGTGCAGGCTCCTTGTAAGCGCAGAGACCGTCGCTTCACACAGAGCAGAAAAGTCAGGAATAAGAGAAATCTCTATAAAGCTTTGTAAACCAAGTCAAATGTCAATGGCTTAAAACGTTAAAGTTAATTCCCACGCTTTATAACGGCATTATAAAAATGCCAAAAAAAGCATGAAGCCAAATATGGCCGGTGAGAAAGAGTACCCTCATTCAGCATTAGCCAAGAACTGATCTGGGTCATTGGGAGAAGTGTTTCACTTGGTGTTGTTTGTGAAAGAGCACAGTTAAGACCTGCAGAGTTTAGCCGAGCGGGCCGAGCTCTCCCGAAGTCGTTTCTCCTTCAAGAAAAATAGGCTGAAGCAGAACACCAGCCGTAGCCATAATAGTTACGTTGTGAGCCAAAAGGAGAGTTGGACATTATTACAGCAATTTTACCTGCAAAAATTATGTGGATGGCAAATAAAATAAATTGAGTAAAGACTCGGCTGTTGCAGTAATAGATTTGTCACCAATGTCCAGAATAATGTAGGAAAGCAGAAGTCCATATGGATTTATGATAGGTTTTTGGAGGTCAGTAACTTGCAAGAATAAATTTGTTTTTGCTTTCATTTGTTTGGCATTGAAAGGGAACGTCTTTGCACATAAATCCTTCAGTAGTGATTGTCTACTGTCGTCCGCCTGGCACCCACAATGCTCCAAAGTTTTAGAGCTGCTATGAAGGAGAAGTTTGCGAATGCTGTTTTTACTCTTGAAGGGCAGAGACTGAGATGTTTGAAACTGTGACGTAGACACTTACAACCGCTCGCTGATCGGGTCTTTTTAGTTACCACGCAGCCCTCACTGATTCGTCAGGCTCCTATCACCTGAACCCACTTCAGAAGAAGACAACTGGCATTAGCCTTGGCTACCAGTGTAGAACGCGACATAAATAAATTATTACAATACCCATAATGCCTGTTTACACCGTCATTCGCATGCCCAGTGTACGTGAGTGGTCATGTGATATGCCTTTTCAGGCTAGCTTGTATCGACGGAGATTAAAACTAATACAGAGCCAAAAACGCTGGACTGGATAAAGATCACTTCAGTATGGATGTGACCTTCTTTGAGGAGGATTAGAGTTGCAGTTGTTTTGCTCCTGGTTAAGACCGAAGCTGTGAACCATGCATGACAAATCCTACAGATGTAAATGATGGGGAAACCATGAGGATTTAGGTGTGCTGGGGCTGAGGTAAGGGGGGGGGGGGGGGAGATGAAACCACAAAAAGTCAGGAGGGAGTTGACCCCAGGGGGAAAGCTGCAGGGGGACAAGCTAAGATACTGGGCCTGAGATGGTTTTGAAGAGCAGTCCGAGATTGGGGGACACTGCTTATTTTAAAGCTAGACTCTCAGAGTCCGATGAATCAGTCCACCAAAGTCTGCGCCTGGGAAAAGGACGATGTGTGGTGGCCCAGAGGATAACTCAGGACAGAATGTGGGTCCGCAGCTCTTCCCCAAACTGTCCTGCCACTCTCCAGTCTCAGTGAGTTTTTGGCCATCGGGTTGAAGTGGCAGAGAAATGCTTTCATGTTGCTACACAGGGACTGGAATGGAAGTATTAAAGCAATTCCAAAACGTGACCCTGATTTATTAAAAGTCATCTGTTTCCTATAGGCCGGGCGAGTGCTAATTAATGGCCGTGGCCGTGGGGAAATGAGAGAGTTCACAGATGAGAGGCAAAGGGAGAAAGAGGGACGTAGAGGAACAAAAAAAAAAGTGCGGTTTAGTGAATTAGAGGACACAGAGATGGCATACATTACTTACTGTCAAATGTTTTAAATGGGATTACTGCTCAAGATAGACAAGAGGGCTGGGTTCAAAAATCATTTGCACTTTCATGATGTTTTGATTAAAACCAACCCGCTGTATTTGTTTGGTGGCTGGAAAAGCAGGGTAAACAAAAGAGAGGATGAGTTTCCTCCCTGTTTACTTTAACGTGGAAGGGAACAGCGCACGTCTGTGTGCTTATGACAGCAATTCTCTCTATCCCCGTGAGATGCATGGGAATGATTAAGGAGAGAATGTGCACTGTGGTGGTCACAGTTTTTCTGGCAATCAGCAGGAGAAGAAAATGCTGGGGAGAACCTTTTCTTTTGTTTTTGTTTTTTGTCCTGCACCTGGAATCATCCTGATTAATATAGAAACATTGACAGATCATTTTCATGAATCTAAATGCACTGCAGACTTCTCTCTCCTCTTCATATTTCAATAATCAAGCCCAACTGGTGTGAGTGGATATGTTTCTGTTGTGGAAACAGAGACAGTTGCCTTGTTCAGCTACTTGCAGTACCTGCTGATTTCCTACAACAACAACCATCAGCCAGTTTTCAGACCGTGGCAAGAGGAAGTCTTCTTTTCCCCACAAATCAAAGTCGATTTTGAATCAGTATCTGTGCTCTGGAGTGACACAAGCTCCAGAGAGCGCTGAGCGTCTGGTAGCAGAGAGAAAGCCTCTTTCTCCTCCTCACATCTACCACCCAATCTTTGAACGCTCACACCTCATTTGCTGCAGACCTGCGTGTTTTAACAGCTGCTGCGTTCTTAATATTTCTTCTTATTGTAACCGTTTCTTTGACTCCCGCAGCGAGTGCATTAACGTAACAGAAGCCCCCGGGAACCACAGCTTCTGCACGGCGGTGGGAGACGAGTAACCAAGCCCCTGTTTGACCACGGCCTGCCCGGCCCTACCGGACATCCGCTCTCACAGTTGATCCGGACATGCTGGTGTTGACAGAGGAACATGAGCACGTCTTCACTGAGAGCACACTCACTTTTTTCCCCCTGAATCTAATGAAGGGCTCAGATTCCCAGAAAGGCACTAAGTCTTGATTGACTACACGAGTGTCGGCAACACTTGATTTCGGACCGCCTACCAGCTCAGGCCATCTGTCTTTCCATTAGGCTGAGAAAAACTCCGCTGACACACTGTCGCCCCATTCTGAAACTATAAGATGTGAGACACTTGCTCTTTTTTATCGGCCGCTAACTAGTATAGTTGAATGTGTTTTAAAAAAATATTATCGCTAATCTATTAGCTTGAGCTTCCAAAGTGGGTTTAGAGTTCAACTAAACACATTTTATTCAAACCGAATTCTGAGAGGTTCATTGAATTTAATAGAGACACAATGCTCTCATTGTTTTTCAAACATATTTTTTGGGAAAAATAAAATAATTTATCTTAATTTCCTTTACATTCCTATTTATTTTCAATGAAATTTGGCAAACACATGTTCCCCACATCAAATATAAATTATGCTACAAAGCAATGCAATGGCTGTAGACTTGTTTTTCACTGTTGTCTTCACTTTATTCTTATTCTTATTATTTTCTTCTTGCTGCCAGAAATGCCATTCCTTGCCAAAGGGAGGTATGTGCATATATACTGTAGGTTATAGCAATCCTTTCAATAGAGTGATTTATATCAGTTGTGAGAAGATCCAGTTTTACGTCTGATACAATTTTCATCATTGCAGCATTCAAGCCAAAAGTTAAAAGTAGATTTAATGTCAAGAAAAAACACACTACAGTTGAAAGGGAGAAGTTTAGGGGAGCAATAAAACTGCTTGACAATCTCTAGTCATTGTTTATGTGTGTGTGTGGGGGGGGGGGGGGGCAGTCCCACACAGGTTCAAGGTCAAGGTGAGTTAAAATGTCCCTCTTGGTTTAAACATTGTTGATAAGAACTCTGGGATATGTAAACACTTCCTCACTCCCACTCCCGCCTTTGTCTTTCTCACTCAGAAATACACTCACCGCAGTGGGATACACAGACTAGTATAATCCCAGTGTTTTACATATTTCAGGAAAAGGTGGGAACGTTATCAAGGGTGATTTATCTTGTCTGCAAGCATCAGATTTCCATGTTCTCACAGGGGAAAAGTCAGCTAGCTCTCCTGAGTTTGTTTTCATAGATATGAAGAATCTATGCACTGTGTCTACACTTGCACCCACCCAAACACTCACCCACACATGGCAGCCTCCCGCTCCCAAAACAATGTATCTTTGGAAAGTGCCACTGCTCCTATAGATAGAAGGTGCAGTTCCAGGATATTTTGGGACGGATTCCCTTTTAGTATTGTGTTTATGTTGTATATTTAATGGGCATGTGTTCCTTCCTTTCTCCTGAAGTTCCCATGCCCCACCAGCAGTCAGTTATAGCCCCTCTGCAGGGCTGCCACTTTGGTTTGGCTGCAGGCACAAACACACATGTGTTTGGGAAGAAGGCGGCAGCACTGACAGGGATGGGTGTGGTAAAACATGTCCAGAATTCATGCTAGGCCGGGAGTTAAGTTTAGCTCACTCGAGCTGGCAACTACCGGGGAGGCCCAGCAACGGACATATAGAGGGGGACGACAGGGGCAGCGGGCCAGAGCCAGCCAGTGTGTGTGAGAGACAGACACATAGCGTTGTCATTTAATCTGTCAACCCAACGGTGCTGTATCACGCTATCATGTCTCTGTCTCTTTCTCTTTGCTGTTTATAAATGGTGCATGTGACTAATGCATCCCCTGCTGTCCTCTGTCTAGACACAGTGGAGCACATTGCAAATGCAATTCAAAGGGTGTGTTCAACGGAGCATGCAGCATATGAAAGATGGTTTAGATGACACATGCATGCGTCAGCTCATAGAGTACATACTGTAGATTCTAATATACATGCACACGCACACCTACTGTAGCCATAGTGTTAGAGCTCTGCATCGTTAATAACCACACTGGTGGTGTAGCTTAAGGAGAGGCAGAGTGTCAGTCTGTCTGTCAAAACACCACTTTGGTTCAGACTGAAATATTATTACTATTGACTCTTGACGGATGCGATGCAATGAAAGTTTGTAAAGACATTGTTCTGATGAATATGCTCAGTGCACTATTAGGGTTTATGATTACATTTTATTACCCCGTGGTTTTTCAAAGTGTGATTCTTTAGCTTTTCGGTTGAGTGGAGTCTTGCTGTCACTGAAACACAATCAAACACATTTTTTGGACACATTTAAAGCAGAGTTCGAAATGGAACAGCCTGGTCATGTGAGCATGTTAGCATGCGAACATTAAACTTTAGCTCATAGTAGCTGCTACTCCTGCAGTCTCTGTGGAAATGCAGCACAATGCTGCCCAGCATTTTCTTTCAGTGGCTTCTGATTAGTTTTCACACTTGGAATTCAACTCAAGGAATTAAACAGTATGACACAATGACCAGCTAAAATAAACATATACTCAAACAAATACTCTGCAAGTTTTTCTTTATCTCAAACAAATCTCTCCTTCACCAGTTTCCCAGGATGACAGCAGAGAATGTGGGTGAGAAATTCATTCCTATCATTCCTGCTTGGCGGGTGGGAGTGGATTGTGTTTGAATCAACCTGTTGGGACTCAGTTTTATTCTCTGTTAGTCTTTATGATACAGAGCAGCTCTTGCGGCACAAAGTAAACGTTGAATATATCAGTTCTCATCGGTGTTCCACAAACACCTATCTTTTGTCATGAAAGTGTGGAATAACTTTATTCCAAATGAGTGGCAGAGTTTTATAGGTGCAAGTTGTGCAAACTAGTGCAAATCATTAAGACTGAGTTCATGCAGCAGCCTGATTCATGCTTATGTGGTGAAATGTTTACTCAGAGCCAATATTTAATGACACGTTTTGTACCAATTTGAAATAGATAAAAATCTCAGAATGTAGTGCCAGCAACCATCATGGTCCAAAAAAACTGAAGCATTCCCACAGTGTTTGGGTTTGTGGGCTGACAGTAGTGGTAAGGACTCCAGCTCTCTGGTAAAACACATTCATACCCAGCATGCATCAGCACGGGAGGGGGGGGGGGGGGGGGGGGGGGGTGGTAGGGTGTGTTTTTTCCTTTCCTCATCTCGCTCTTTCTCTCTCTGTTGCTCTCATTTACCTTCTCACTCCCTTTCGCACCTACAACTCACATGCAGCCCTGACAGCAGCGGTACATGGCCTCAGCGTCTCACTTTTGAGGTCGCGTTTGAAACCCAACACTGGCACCAGGAGTCACCTTCCAGGCATGGCTCACATGCCCACCACCATCCCCATACCCCAAAGTCACAAGACTCAGGTGGCAGAGGAGGTCGGGATCGAAGGCAAAGCTGTTGCGACCCGGAGATGACTCCAACTCTTGTGACGCTTACGTAACTCCAGAAGGTTTCTTGAGGTATTGCATAGGGCAGCACCTTAAGCCACATGATAAAAGCCCATCTCAATCTGTTTGATCGGTGTTGGAGCCAGGGTGACCCTCCATAAAACCTGCGTGACCTCCCCTTTAGCAGTCGTCTTGCTCGCCCACTCCCATTCGGAGGATTCGGTTTCAGTGAAGCATTGCAGTGGATTCCCGTTATACACACAGGGGCAAACTAGAGAGGTAGTGGGTGAGTGGAGAGGAATGGTCGCAATGGAGGAGTGAGTCTGGAAAAGAAAAGGTAAAAAGGCAGAAATAGGGGATGAGGTGTCACTGACAACAGCAATTTGAGTGTATGGTGCTTTTCCTTACATGAGGAGATGGATGGCCAGTAGGAGGGTGTGTAAAGTGGGAAGGGGGGGGGGGGGGGGATGCACTGGTGTTTGCTGACTTTGCATGAGGACATTAGCAGTCCAGAACCTGAGCCCTGCTCAGACCCCCCGTACTGCCTTCGTAACGGTGCTTTTAGAAAGGTACAAAATCTTTTAGAGAACTAGATATTCCCCTCCAGAGTTGATGGAGACCAAAACAGAGCTATAACATGAGTGAATACTGGACATACGTAAAAAAAATCAGAAACATGACTCCAAATGAAGGATTGTTGCTCCATGTCTGAGATGTGTAAAATGCTGTTTGTTAACACATTTGACTTGTCAACTTTATGCCAGTAGAGTGTGTTTATAGCTTTCTGTGCTGTGCATTAGAGGACACGGTTGACAGTACATAATCGGCATACTGCAAACATGCGCTCCTTTACTTTCAATCCAATCATACTCAATAATCAAAATACATGTACAGAGCTGACAGTAACTCAATCCTTACTTCAGTTTTCTACAAAGGTGCCTCTATACATGCTCACCAATACTGTGTCATATAGTGGCAGCCAGTAGCCCCTGATGTAAGCTTGCACACATTCAATTCTTCTAGGAAACCAAATGCCATGGGCAGCCATTCAGGAGCCAGCCTCCATGAGCGTATGCAGAGTTATAAAAAGAGTTGAGTCCAAGTAGAGGGGCACTACCTCTCTGTGTCCTGACTCCTATCAGCTCTTATTCTCATCCACCTATTATCCAGGTGTGACAGAGATAACTGCCAATAATTTGTATGTGCTTTATTATATCATACATTGGTTTAACTACTTTAGTGAGCATCATTAGTTTGGTAAGTTGTTTGTCATACAAACATTTAATGAAATGTATTGCAATTATTTATATGTGGTTGTCTGAGCTACCTCATCAATGTATCGTAATATTGTCTTGTATGGCATCATGGGAAAACCCCTTCAATGTGGTATCCATGTAAAATAGAACAAGACCTATTTTTGATTGACAGCAGTGGCATTTCCTTCAGGCCAAATATTCAGCACATAGCTAAGAAATTAAAAAGAAAGAAAACCTAGTAGACCAGACTCTCTCCCTCATGAGCCTCTTTCATTTCATACTGTAACACCTTCCTTTGCATTGCTAGTTGTTTCTGCTCCCTCTTTACTTATGAACAGTGCTACTTATGGTGTCATGGATTATCTTGTTTAATCACTCAAAGACATAGATCAGGTAAATCTGATTTATTCAGTTTTTAATCCACTTTTGGGCAGTTTCTCAAACATTAAACCAAACACAAGCATGGAATTCTCTCTCCTTAGCTCTGTTTTGGTCTCCACCAAGGAGGCTTTTCTTCCAAGTGTACGGTAAGCACTGCACTGTAATCAGCAACTATTCTCAAACTTTCCTGTTTGGAGCTGGGTTTTCAAGCTAAAAGCATCTGTCTGTTGCAACCACAATGATGAAAGTCATGAGAGAGAAAAAGAACAGCAAAGTCGAGGGCAGTAAAACAAAAAAAGACAGCTTAAAGATGCTATAACACACTGTGAAGATAACAGGAATTGTAGAGCACTGCACTGTAATCAGTAATCAATTTATAATCATCTAATTATAAATTGACCTCCTCACATTTGATCCTTTGTTGATGTAAACGGTTGATAGAAGCAGTTTTAAATGTAAACATTGCTGCCCTCTGTGTTACCGAGATCTTGTGTTTGTTTAGTTTCAATGAACTTATGTTTGGCGAGTGAAACTGTTGCATGAACAGTGTTTGGCATTATGAGCATGTTAGCATGCTGACGTTACAAGCGTTGTTGAACTGTGACACATCCTTGTAGAACGTCACAGAAAAGGTAACACTGCTCTCTATACTGTATGTACTTCGACTGTAGTCGGAAGTTATATAATGCATAATCATCTCATTTCCTCTTTGTCCTGAAACAGGTTTTCTTTGAAAATACATAAAACACACACTGTGCTTCCATGCATTAATAGTTGTAGTGTCTAATTTGCTGACTTCTGTTACTGGGGATTCAGCAAATAGGATAAAATATTACCCAGCTGTACTTCAAATTTCTGCATGAAAGAATGTGTAGAAAAGGAAACAAGAAGCACATTTCTCTGTCTAGACAGGAGAAACGAGGTAGAGAGAGATGAAATGACTGAGAGAGGGAGAGAGAAAACTCTGCAACTCTGTCTGCTGTCCCATGTGGATAGAGTGTCGAGGTGTTGAAATGGCCCATTGAGCCAGAATGTCAGCTATACAAGATCAGATAGGACGGAGCACCGATCTGTCCACAGCTCACAGCCACTGCACCACCACCCACCCAGCAGCACCATAGGGACAGTGAAGCCTTCCCGCAACACCAACACAACACTTCTGCAACGAGCAAAGTACAAACTTCAAAACATGGAGATAATATCAGTCTAATTTTGTTAGAATGTTTTTTTCTCACCTTTTTGAAATTAATATGAGCCCACTTTGCCCACAGTTTGAAACACAAATATCCATTGGCCATTGTGAGGCGTTCAAAAGAATCTGTTTCTCTGAAATGCCATGTCCTTAACAGAAAACGCATGGAAAGCCTTCACAAGGCCAACATTGTTCCCCAGGCCTGTTAAAAGCACTTTGTTGAAGGGGAGAAAAAAACCCACAGTAGGATTGTGGGTGAGAATTCCGGCTGCTGGCAAACAGCATCTTTACAAGTGGGTGAGAAAAATCTCCCCTATTATTTGTGAGGCATGACATTGGAGGGAACTACACAGAGGGACACCGCTCTTTGAGAAAAACAAACAGAGGAAATGAATTAAAGATAACACAGCAGTCGAAGGTGATTGAACAGGAAATCAAAAATACTTGAGCAGCACAAAGGGAGCAGCTCAGATGCATCAACATGTTACTCAACTCCACACACCATTTGTGCAAGACGCAAAATAGCCCACAGTAAAGAATCCAAATATCAGAGGTCTGTTTAGGATTAACTCCATCTTATTTCCTGAGACTGACTGGCCCTATGCCACGGCAGCAGTCTGTCAATACAGGCCGTGAAGGGCACTTTGTATGACTGATAAAGATCTCATGTAAGGGGCCTGCAATGCTACACCTTCCAAAGGATGATTAACAGAATTGTAGCTCTTTGCATTGGGTATGTTAGCTAACAGTCAAGTTAACTAAATGACAAAGATAGAAACTAGCAGAACTGAGCTACAATTGTAGAAAGTACATACTGGACGTTGTGTGTCAGTTAGAAATACAACTCTCACTAAACTAAAGTGACTTAAAGCTCACTAAAGGTAGATTTAAACACACTTTCAAGTGTGTACTTAAGTGTAATATTTGAATTGGTTATTAATGGATTTTTTTCACGTTGTTGTGCAGCTACATATTTTTCACCTCACTGTCGCCCACAGTGTACAAGTCATTGGAAATAGAGAGGGAGATGCAGGTGCCTGAGCTTGTGTTTTATCTGTCAGGGACATCACTCAGCCAGTAGTCAGCAGCTCATCTCAACAGGATTATTATGATCCCAGGTTCATTTGAGGCAACAGGGAGCGTCGACTGCAGAGTATGATATGTGCGACTAAGACCATGGCCGATAGCCAAGCTCCAGTGTTTCAGAGGGGCGATAACAGTTCTTTCCATGCTGGTGGTGGTGTGTGCAGGCAGGCCCCCTGGGTGTGACGTGCCCCTCAGCAACCCCGGACATGTCAGCAGAGTTCACCTCCCATTCTGCGCACGGCAGAGCAAACACAGGAACCACATCAAAGCACCTGAGCCAGGCCACAGTGCCCCTGTGTACTGGTTTGTTATTCTCCTCCAAAGGTTAATTACAGTGGTGCTTCAAAGGGTCGGCCAGCCATCTGCAAGGAATTTGAAAGTTGAAGTTTTGAATTTCTGTCAGGCCAAACCCAAAACTAAACAGACCAATTAATCAGTACGTCGAATTTCACATTCACCCCTATGTGGTTTGTAGCGGGTAATGGCAAGTTAATGTCTCACTCAGTAAATAGCTTTTGGCCATTAGGGAGAGACTTGACACCTTCATAATCTACTTTGCAGCATGGCTCGCAAGACTAGGTTACGTGAGAGCCTTTGACTGTACGTGAGGCAGATATGATGAGAAATACAAATGTGCTGGTGGAAAACTGCTTTGTCGTGATGAAAGTGTTTTCTTCGTGAGTTTGCGGCACACATGAACCCAGCAAGGGCTTGTTTGGAGCAGAGGGAGGTTATAGGTGACAGGGTGGAGAGAGGCCAGAGACAAAGAAAAGAAAATGGGCTGAATGAAAATAGAAGATGGAAACAGAAAATACAAGGGAAAGGGGGGGAAGCTATATGAGAATGCCTGCACACCTCCAGGCCCTCGCCCAGCTGTGCGCTCTACCCTTAAACATGCCAGAGCTCAGTGAGTGGCGACAGTGCATCTCGAGGTCTGCTGGTGTCCCTGGCAGCTCTCATTAGTGCTATGAATAGTCAGCTATTTGTGTTTGTGCAACTAAATCCTTGGCTTTTTATGACTGTTTACCATGGAGGGAGTCTCACCCAGAGCCATGCGCACGATTAGGTGTCACAAATAAATGATATCCTCTCCCAGGGCTGGGTCAAACAGTAGTTAAAACAAGCATTTGTTTTCTCCCCCTCAGAGAGCCGGGGTTTATTGTATCAGCACCTTTAAAATAGTCTGGTTAACTACAGACGAGCACAGCACGTTAACTTCTTAAATATACCTCTCCAAACTTTCTCACACTGATTGCACTGCTCGGTACGGCAAACTTATATAAACTGGCTCTGTGGTTCGCTCTGACAGACCACAAGTAATATACAGTGTGTCGATGCTGCTTGAAGTCCTAGGTCTGTTTGCCACTCGTCA